>NC_041215.1:102362371-102537538 GCF_002837175.3 Physeter macrocephalus
TCCCACCAAAAGACACAGACTCGCTGAATGGATACAAAAATAAGACCCGTATATATGCTGTCTACAAGAGACCCACTTCAGACCTAGGGACACATACAGACTGAAAGTGAGGGTATGGAAAAAGATATTCCATGCAAATGGAAATCAAAAGAAAGCTGGAGTAGCAATTCTCATGTCAGACAAAATAGACTTTAAAATAAAGACTATTACAAGAGACAGAACAATGTTAAATTTTTATGCACCTCATAAGAGAGCTTCAAAATATCTGGAACAAAAAGAATAGAACTTCAAGTAGAAATAGTAAAATCCAAAAATATATTTGGAAATTTCACTACCCTTTCTCAACTATTGATAAAATGAGATGAGTGGACAAAGTTAATAAAGATATAGGAGATTTGTTCTGTACTATCAATTACCTTGACCTATTTGATACTTATTAAACACTCCACCCAACAAAAACAGAATTCACATTCTTTTCAAGTGCACACAGAATATTATTGACATTGATCATGTTCTGGATCATAAATTAAATCTCAGTAAATTTAAAATGATTCAAGCCATATAATGCTTGTTTTCTGAGTACAATGTAATTAAGTTAAAAATCAGTAATGGAATAATCTTGGAAGATTTCCTAATATTTGTAAACTAAATAAAATAAATCTATATAACAAATTGGTCAAAGAAAAAGTTACAAGGGAAATTAGAACTTCTTTTGAACTGAATGAAAATTAAAATACAACATGTCAAAATTTGTGGGGTGTGCTAAAGAAGTACTAAGAAAAAAATCATAGTGCTAAGTGCATATATTAGAAAACAAGAATTGTCTGAAATCAGTGACACTAACTTCCATCTTAAGAAATTTAAAATGCAGAGCAAATTACACCCAGTGTAAGTAGAAAACATGAAATAAAAACCTGAGCTGCAAGCAATGAAACAAAAAACAGAAAAGCAATAAAGAAAATCAATAAATCTAAAAGATGTTGTTTAAGAAGATCACTACAAGTGATAAAACTCTAGCTGGACTGACTAAGAACAAAGGAGAGGAGACAAATTACCAATATCCAAAGTGAGAGGAGTGATATTAGTACAGAATCTGGAGATACTAAAATATAATAAGAGAATATTATGAACAACATTAGAGCAGTAATTTGACAACTTAGTTGAAATGAGCAAATTCCACGAAAGCCATAAACTACGAAGCCTCACTGAAGAGGAAGTAGATAATGTGAATAGGTTGTTCTCTTGCCCCACTTTATTTATCACAATTCTAACTTTAACTTACTGATTATAGAAGTTCTTTTTATATTCTGGGTATTAGTCCTTTTTGTCATAATGTATTGAAAATAATAACTTCCCCATGTTGTGTCTTACTCTTTTCACACTCTTAATAATTTTTGATGAAAAAAATTAACTTTAGTGAAGTCAAATTCTTCAACCTTATGCTTTATGATTTGTGCTTTTTTAGTGTATCATTTCAAAAATCTTTCACAAGATGATGAAGATATTTCCAATGTTATTTCAAGATACCTTATTATTTTACATCTCACATTTAGATCTACAAAAATCTACAATTGATCTGGGGGTATAGTAAGGAGTAGAAGTCTACCTGCCACTTCTCCCAGGATACAATTGTCTCTATCAACACCATTTATTAAAAAGGTTTTCTTTTTCCTCTGTACTTAAGTGACAATAAAGAAAGAAAAGAAGCAAGAGAAAGAAATTAAGAGAAAGAAAAATAAAAGGAAAAATAAATATAAAACAGAGAAAGAAAATAAAATGAGGAAAAGAGAAAAAGGTTAAAGAGAACAAACAAGCAGGGAAATTTATTGGATTTATGCACTTACTTATAGAACATTTGGCTATAATTGACATTTTCATAATGCTTATTTTTCTAATCAATGAATTCAGTATTTTCTCCATTTATTTCAACCTTATTGATATTTTCTTTCACAGCATATTAGAATTCTCCAGAGAAACAAAACCAATATATACATGTACATACATACAGATATATAGAAAGACATTTATTGTGAGGTATTGATTTTGGTTCATGGGACTATGGAGGCTAAGAAGTCCCATAATCTACCACCTATAAGCTGGAGACCCGGGAAGGCTAGTGGTGTAATTCCAGCCCAGACCCCAGTGACTGAGAGTCAGGTGTCTATAGAGATAAGTCCCAGTCTGAGTCTGAAGACCCAAGAACCAGAGACTTTCTCCCTTGCAGTTAGGTTGGGGTTATGTAGAAAATCTTGGCTAATGAACTGTGAATAGAAATGAATTGTGCCACTTTGCTCTGAGGCAGTTAAGGGTGGGTGTATGTTCTCCATGTACTTTCTCTTGCAGTGATGCAGCAAATTCTGATGCTGTTTCTTGATACAGCAGCATCACAAGATGATGAAGATTTTGTTAACCTGGGATTCTAAGTTACTATGTGGAGCAGTGTTGCTTGCCAACCTTCACTGACCTTATAACATGAGCAAGAAATAGAACGTTGTTTTATTAAGCCACTGAGAATTTGGGATGCTTTGTTTCTTCATCATATTCTAGCCTCTTGTAGTAATTTTATGAGTAATCATGGCCACGTAGTAAGTACTCTTTATGAGAGAGTTGCCATTTGAGTTTTATGATATGAAACATATTTTTTAGAGCTTTGAAGTTTAAAAGTGCTTTAACATATATTATCATTTGGTTTCACAATAATCATATGAGGTAGGCAGAGAGGCTTCATTTTCTCAGTTTTACAAATTAAGAAAACGTAACACAGATCTGTTAAGTGACATACTCAAGAGCTCACTCATAGGAGACAGTATTGGGGCCTAGACATTCCAAGTTCAGGTCTAGAGTTCACATATCCTAAATTTGTAGCAAATCCCATATTCTAAATTATTTTTTCTTCAATGAACATTCATATTTCTCACCATCAAGAGTCAGTTTTGTAGTAAGAACTCATATTATCTAAAGAAAGTTGATTTTCCATTATGTGTCCTGCCCTTTGGGACCTGATAGACATATTCAGGGACTGCATATTCCCTAAGGAGCATATAATTAATAAATGGCTCATTTTACTATATGATATATATGAGTACATTATCCCTCTTCAGATTTTTTTACATCCCTATATATTGTAACAAATTTAAGTATTTTTATATATTCCTACTGAACTCGACTAGCACATGAGTACCTATATTTGCTCCTGGGATAAAAACCTTAAACTTACTCACCCAAGATATCTCAGTCATAACCTGTTTTAAAGGTAATCAATCTGATTTATCTGATTTAAATTGAGTCCAGTGGGTGTTTTCTGTTGCCTCTTTTTTCTTCCTCCAAGGGCAATCTGCTTTGGGGGGGGGAGGTGTGTGGAGATTGAATTTACACATCATCCTTTATCAGGAGTCCACAGGGGAGTAGAAGAGCTTCTGGTCCAAGTGGGGACCTTGGGACCCTGCTATCTTCTGCTTTTTCTATCTGGTCCGTGGGTATGCCATGCTGCCATCTGCTTCCAATGTCCATAGTCCCTGTCATGATCCTGGTCACAATGTCAACCACTCTGGTCCACCTTGTTTCCACCTCAGCTGCCTCTGGTCTCCCCAGCCTTCTGAAAACTTCCCTGCCTGAGTGTGGGGAGGATTGCAGGAGGGATAGTTTGGGGGCAGTTTAGGAATTCATTTCTGTGTACCCAGCCACGATAGGGCTTCTCTGAAGCTGCCTTTAGGTCCCTGTATAGAGATACCTCCACCCAACAGTACCTTGGACATTCAGCTTCTCTAAGTCACTTGGGCTTTCCTGGGCTATGCCCTGGCATTCATTTTTATTAAGCTCCTGCTTCCTAGATCTTAAAAGATCAAAAGTTTCAAAGAATTGTGATTTTAAATGATAATGCTGTGCTGTGAGGGGGGAAAAAAAGAAAGAAGAGCTAAAATTTCCTTCATCTCAACAGATTCCTTTGTCAGCAGCTGTTAACCACTTTTCTCCTGAGGGCAGTCTATACACAAAAGCTAATTATTGGTAAGAGGAGGTTAAAGCTAAAAGGAATGGAAACAGTTTACAATCAGTATATTATTCTTTAATACACCTAGGTTTTTCTTGTCCTCAGCATTTTCATTTTCCCCATTTTATTAAATTTTAATTTTTAGCATTTATCCAAAGAATGTGTCTTTGGCACCTCTTGTCTCAAGTGCCTATTTAGGTACAGAGTAGCTACTTAGTTAATGCATGCTGATTGCAGTAGTTTGGATGAGTTTCACATTGTACCTTTGTGTACAGTATATAAACTGTTGATTCTTCCAAATGCCTTCAAAAGTGGTGAGTGTAAGTAAGCATATATGTTTACTGATTCAGTGGTATATGAATCATAATTCTTTTGAATATGAGGAATAGAAGGATGACTTGAACTATATGAGACAGAAGTAAGTTATTTGAATGACACTGGACTATTTAGTGTAACTCGGAGAACAAGAATCCAGCCGGCCCTCAGAGTTAAAGGTACCACAGCAATGAATCCTCCAGATCACTCATCTCCACTCTAAATACTGGCTTCATTCTCTCAGTCCATATGGCAGGAAACATGACCACTGAATTCCCAAGCCTCAAACATCACAACTTGACCACCAGAGAGGAACTACTCTTCATCCCTTAGCTCATTTTTAGAGCCTTAGGATAAAACTTTAGTTGACTTATCTTGGGTCAGGTATTTGCCTCAGGACCGATTAACACTGACAGTAGGTTGTTATTACTGACCCTACTAAAGCCAAAATGGTTGCTGGTGTTCTCTTAAATGAGGTGACCTGGAATGAACAAATAATTACTGCATTGTATCCCTGTTATTTAGCAGAAAGATGAACACATAGTAGGCATTCATAATTATTTGCTGACTAGTTGAATATTTTGTTGACTGATTAAAGAGGTGAGAGACTTGTCCATATGGTGGTATCATTTAACGGAGCATTTTCTTTGAATCATTGTGTTTCCTCACATGGATCCAACTTCATTGTGCACTTTATGAAAAACCATTCTCCTTCTAATTTATGAAAACAATCACTGAAGTGATAAATATCCATTAATATGGACTAATAAGGCAGATCTAAACTAAACCATAACAGTTTAATTTGAAACGCATTCAGAGTGATTTTCCCTAGTTTTGAAGCTTTTACAATTCCCTAACCAGACCCTCTTTTTTGGATAAAAGCCCAAAATACTCTTTTGGGTTTATTTAAGTAACTGATGGTAAATGACTATTTCTTTGACATATGTTGTAAAAAACATCTTTCCTCGTGTTCAAGGTCTTAATTTTCCCACCATATACCTCAGCACTGCACGTGCATAATATTTTACAGGACACATAGTTCAGTCGCTAGTTCTATTTAAATACTATAACACAATCACCTTTACCTCTTAAAGCATTGTGATGTATCAGTCTATTTTTATGGGGCTTGTACATTTAAAGTAATTTTTAAAAGTCTGTTGATTAATTAATTAGGTTGCAATTACCCTTGTTCACAGCTAAAGAGGTGGAGGGCTAAAGAAGAGAGCATCTATATGTTCAGGGAAAGAAGACATGGAGATCAAGGATCTCACGCCTATGCTCAGTTACTACATACGAGCCTGAATTGTTTATGGATTCTGGATGAAAGTATTTCTAATTAATTCTCATTCAGGGATAAAGTTGTGCACATTAATCCCCAGACAAGCTAGTTTTTACTTAGGATAAGTGTTATGATTGTGTAAGAGGCTGAAGTAGGATATATGTATGTATACACACATCACATGCATATATACACATACAACATATATATTTCATATATGTACATACTTGACTATCTATATCTGTATCTATATTCAATGTAAGTATGTCTCAATGCTGTTTCATAGTCTACCAAAGGTATCAAAGAATTTTCTATTTCTCCTAAAACTGAAAAATCAAGCGGGCTTGTTGAAACAGAGACTTTATTAGTCACTTTAGGATTCCCTGAAAGGAGGGATAATAGAGTGAGCATATCACTATTCAAAGGCTCTGTTTCATAAGATGAGGATATTGGAATTTTATCAAATCTAGCATGCTGTTTTATTTGATCAAATTTATGGATATACCTAAAAAACTTTTAAAATTATATTTTTTGTTACCCTGATGATAATGATTAGTGTTATAATATAACCATATGTAATTGACACTGTCACACAATATTAGGATGATTCATGGAATAATAATTACTTTACTCCAAACAATTATCAGTTAAATTCTTGGGATCTAACAAGATATTTCTATATTTCCCAATTACCATTGATCTCTAGAATATGTAAACCTAAAAATTACTTCCTTAGAATTAAGGAATTGTTACATAATGGAAAAGGAAAACTTGCCCTTTTGCTGGAAATTAGACCATAATTCATTTTCTAATTCAGTGTATTTTTCATCACTTTCCTTTCCAAAAGTCAAATGTGATTGTTTTTCTTACTTTATTTTCATGAAGTGCAAATTAGAAGTGTTACAGCTAATCGATGGCACCAGAATTTCTTTTCAATAACCAGGACATGAACCCTCTAACAGGGTTGAGTCAGTTCTATTTATAGTTCCCCTAAGTTAGGAACTATTTGTACACCCATGCTTCTGCATAATGACTTTTCAATGTGGTATCAGCAATCATTCCACAAGGCACAATCTCAAGATATCTATACGCATAAAGAATCTATTTAAAATAAAGGCTAAATTGTCTGGCCATGCATTAAACCATTTGCCTGTGAAATCACTTTGTGAAATATCTCCATACAGGAGATATTACAAGCCAAGTGTAGGACACAGCAAATTTTTTGTTTGTTTGTTTACCATATTGTATAACGATAACTTCTTTTGGAAACACTTTCTTCTCTAAGTGTCCTCTTCAAACACTTCTTCCTTCTTGCTCTAAAATGACAAATCATTTTGAGAATTTGGACTTAATTTAGCCCACACAGGATTAGCAGAAGAGACTCTCAACAAACTTGCCTTAAATACTTAATTGCTGAAATGAGATGTACTGATGATTTTGCAAAAAAAAAGTATGTTAGCATCAGGCTCATGCCCTCAACCTCAGAGACTAGGAGAGCAAAGAATGAACACTATGGGTTCCCTTGGAAGAACGGTTGTCTTCTACATTTCTGAATGAGAAACTGTTCTATTTTTTTTAAGACTTTGAAAGGAAAGGCATTTAAAAGAGCCATATTTCAAATATCAAGGCAAAAATAATTCATTTCTTTTGAGCTTTTCTGTCATTGAGAACACGAATGAAATCTTTTGGCAGGAATGAATAATGCTTTAATAAGACAATATCAAGGTAAGTGCATTGTGCTCCTTACTGCCCTCTTTATATCTTTGTAAGTGTGAAGAGAGACATTAGGTCCAGACTTGCATGTGGTTTCAGACCTCTAGGAATAGAGAAAAAACTCCCTGCATTATATCCTTAATTTTCCAATATGCTCCCTTTCTGCCACCCAAATAACATCACTTTCTCAAGTTATTGCAATCAAATTGGCCATAAAATAATTCACTGTGCTTATTGTATTACATTTTTCTAAATTTTAGGCTAACATGTTCCCTTTCATTAATCTTTGACCAGTGTTTACAGACAGAAAAGATAATTAGTAAATTCATATAATCTCTTCTCAAAGTAATTTTTAATAACTAGCCTCTGCTGTCCGTGTACCTTTAGAAAATAAAAATGTAATTCTACAAACTTGACTGTTTTCTGAGGTCTTGTTTTTCTTACCATGGACAAAGGATCCAAGTTATCTATACACTAGGGAATCTTAATCAAAATACAGGAATACAGGTGAATAAAGACTCACAATTTTGTATTTGATAATTTTTCTTGTTGCCACAAAATGATTTTTATATGTCTATTCTTATCTCTGCTATCTATTTATGTGGACATACATATTTTTAAGTGGTACATGAAGTTAAAAATGTTGAAGGTGTTAAAACATACAATTTAGTTTTAGGTGTGCATATTTATAGCCTCTAAATGGAGATACCTGCTCACTGTTTTAGATAAAAAGCAAGTTATATATTCTCCCTTCCAATGACTACACCTATTTTCCTTATATCAACACATGACATCATCGTTTAAATCAAACCGATTTCTAAGCACCACAGCTGTTACTAGTTATTTAGAAGTCTAATTTGAGCAGAATGTGTCACGCCAACTTTGCACACACACGCTCACACAGGCAGTATTCACATTAAAACTTTCACCTCTATTAAATAGCAACAGTTCTTCAAAAATTCCAACACTCTACTCTTAACAACTAAATAAAATATGTGTCTTTGAGGAGTAATGTGCCTATTTTATTTTTATTCCTAGAGGCAAATCTTGTATTGAGTGGTGCATTTTGTTACCCTGCTGTCACTTTAATCCATCCTCAAAGATGCACGTGACACTGGGTGAGTTTAGTTTTCCAACGTCATTGTTTTACTCTTCCTGAATTAAGGGTAAATCTCTGTGACTTTGTCTTCAATGGAGGTCACATAGATATAGCCATCAATATTGAAATAGCATTTTCTCATGCAAACAGAAGCTTTAATAGCCTTTACAAGGGTTTGCTCCTTAGGGAGACTAAATTCAAAATGGCACAAGCCATCTGTCATAGTGGGATTTTTTCAGTTCCCTTCTGCCGCACCTCTCTCTCTTCCTCTCTCCCTCTCTCTCTCCCACTTCACTCTCTCTCTCTTTTGGTTCTATAAACTGACAGCTTTATAATCCATTCTTTCACATTGACTAACATAAAAATAGATCCACAAACCTTTGTAGAGAGGCACATTCTATACCCAGATCAAATGAAAAATCAAATTTGCAATATTGAGCCCAACAGTGAATTCAGTGTCTACTGAGGAAACTCCCTATCACTCTGGCCATGGAGCACTTTGGGAGACAGGGAAGCTGTGGACAGGTCCAGATGGAAGTCTGTTGCAGGGATCTCCTTATTGTGTACATCTCTAAATCCTGATCTCAGAAGACTTTTGGCTGAGCTGGAATTGATATGGAAAGCATTTTTAAGAAAGAAAAAGGTTTCTTTGGGTAGAACTTAGATATTCCCTCCAAATTCAGAGATGAAAGAATTCATGAAAGAAAAATTTAAATCTTCATATCCTGAAAGTGCACTATTACTCCATAAAAAATAGAAATAATTATAAGTTAGTATCGGTTTTCACTGGTAGATTGTAAGCTTAATCCAAGCTGACGCTGTCTCATTCATTATATAGCCCTAGTCTCTAGCAGGGTACCTGGTACCTATTAAGTACTTAGGCAATATTTGTGGAGGGAAGGGAGGAGTGGGGGGAGAAAGGAATGAAAGAAAAGGAAGAAGGAAAGGAAGGAAGGGAGGACAGGAGAAAGGACAAAAAGAAAATCTACAATGAAAAGTGAAAAGCTCTCAGCTCTTTAGAAAGCACTGAACCTATGGAATCCCAACTATAAATTAAAACACTAAAAAAATGGTATATGGACTTCCCTGGCGGTCCAGTGGTTAAGACTCTGCGCTTCTGGTGCAGGGGACATGGGTTTGATCCCTAGTCGGGGAACTAGGATCTCACATGTCCTGTGGCATGGCCAAAAGAAAACTAAACAAACAAACAAACAAACAAATAAGAAAACCTAAAAGAATAGTATAAAAAAGCAAAACTACAAGTTATGGAAAATGTTCTTAAAACTAAATATCAACACAGTTATAAGTTACACTAGGTAGAGTAAGAATTGGCCTCCAGATTTGATGCTTTTTTCTTTGAGTCTAGAATTGAAATCGTTTTTGAATAACTTACAACCTCAGCTTATTTAAGATCATGTCCACAATTAGACTGGGAATGAACAATGCTTTGGGTAAAAGTGTGATTACCACTGTATTATGAATTTCCGTGCTATCATGAGGGATCCACCAGTTACCATTAACTCTGGACTATGTCTAATTCAATTTTCTAGACTGTATTTGTTGTATTCTAATTAATTTTTAGTGACAAGATTTGCAGGATGTGATAAAGTATGTTAAATTAGACTGTATGAATAATGTTATGTATTTCTATATAAGTGAAATATTTTCCCTGGAATATGTGCTTTAATTTTCATTTCATCTCATTAGATCGGCACAAGAACTAGAAATCATAACTACATAAGGAATATAGAATATACAGAAGGGGACGATGGTAACCATGGAAAGACAGACTGAGGCCGATGTGCTGGTGTTTCACTGTGTGGTGCCTTAGCCAGTCTTCCACATTTGACCTGGGCTTCATCTGGTGTACAGTTAGACTAGCATTCAATCCTCTCCACTCCCCAGCTGGGTGTTACTCCATTTCACTGGACTAAAATAATACAATATTAATCTTGAAAGAATGAGAGAAACCAACTTCTGAGATCATCTAGTAAATGGTAGAATGTTTTTGGCAGCTAAGTTATTTCTTCAAATGAAATTTTTCTCAGAAACCTCAAATAAAAAACTGATAAATTCCATGTTGCTCTGGTTGCAGCTGAGGTGGGCTGTCACCCTATACTGCCCACTGCCTTCCACCTCCATCCTGAACATTGATTTGCATTTTCCCACATCTGGGCAGAACTTTAATGACACTATTCCCACCCTACCCCATGTCTTCTCCACTGGCCCCTTGTTTGCATGCCTGTTTTCTCATCTGTAGCCCAGCTCAAAACATTTCTTCTAGGTGGGCTTCTGTGATAGAGTTATTTGACTTTTCACCCCTTCTCCACAAAACTCCACATTATTCTCAATTCAACTTATACAGATATTACTTTGTTGATTAGCTGAGTAGAAGTTGGGTGTTTTATGACCCAAATATATTTGCTGCATTGTTCACTAAACTGTAAAGTCTTTTATGACAAGGGTGGGCTCTGGTGACTCATGCTTCCTCAATGTTCACCTTGCCCGCTGCCATGAGCAACTGAGGACTATGGAGGCTTCCATTTTTGTTCTAAAACAATGACAGTTGTTTAGAGATTTGTAGTAATTAGTGGGCTTAACTTCAGCACTTATCTATGTTCACTACATGGGACATAGCTTTAAAATTAAATTGCATAACCCTGGAGATCTTTGTTTAGGCCTGCATAGACTCGAACTCTAAACAAGTATTATTATTTAGTAGTAGTTTACGCAAAGTAGTTTTCCAAAAGGAGCCTTTCAATTCATATACAAGGACTTAGTAACTTACTCAAATGATAGAGAAAATAGTAGCAAAGCCTAGAACTCAAAACTCCAGACTCTCAAGTGAGTAATCTTGGGTACAAGGACCACAGGACACCATTTCTTGTCACTGCATCATCTTTTACCTAGTTTTCTCATCTGTGAAATGGAAGTGCGTTACCAAATTGCACCTAGGGTTACTTTATGCTTCTAAGAACTAGGATAAAAGATCAAATTGATTGATAAGTTCTATAGAAACATAAGGTTTTCCACTTGATATTGATTGGAAAGTGATTAAATACTAATTGATTAATCACTAAGTGATTAATACTAATACCTGGAGACAGTTACATGGGAGCTGCTGAATGGTAATATACAGGCATTGCTTAAATGGAAGACTCCCATTCGTTATTGAGTTCCATTGACAGAGACTGTTTTGACTAAAGGCAGGTAAACCTGACCTGATTTTTTTGTTTCAGATTATTTCCCTCTAGATATGCTAGCTGCTCACCAAAATCCATTACTCATTTTTTAAAACATAACATCTGGCTGGGCATAAGACTACCCTGCCATAGGCTATATTTCCTGGCCTCTGTTTCAGGTATGTGGGTCAATGAGACTAAGTTGTTGTCAGTGGAAATGATGTGTTCTGTACATGAATGTTGTGTTCCACTATGTCACTTACTTAAAAGGAAATTGCATTTGCTTTTTTACTTCCATCCCATGGACCAGCTTAATCAACTAGATGGCAACAATGCCCTAGGAGACTGGGGAGAAATAAAATGAAGGTGAACTGAGACCTGAATGACTTCCTGGAGCAGAGCTGTGCCACTAACCAGAACTTCCCATCTACTGCTAGACTGGCACTTGGAAGAGAAATAGAATTCCAATCTTTTCAATTCAATTTTTGGGTCCATTTATTATAGAGGTTTAGCCTGTAACCTAACTAATGTTGTATGTCTCCCAGCTGGAGGAGAGTGCAGTCACCACAGCTAGAGACAAAATACTAACATTTAGGAGAGGCAGTGACCCAAGTGCCCTTCCATAGCTAGTGTACACATAGCAACAGTCCCTCATGAAAAACTCAGTTCCTAAAGACTAGGCACTGAAGAAGTGCCATATCAAAGTGTAAGATAGGCCTTGAACTGAAAAACAGACATGATAGGGTTATCAAACTATATTGAATTAAAGCAATAAGAACTATATAAAGATATAAATGGAGCATAAAATGTCTCTGAGTCATACTGGTTGAAGGTTATCATCTATTCCTTGGTGAGGAGGAACTGCAGCAGCCAAAACCCCTGCATACCCTTCATAGTTCATTGGATAGAGGAACTATACATATTTTCATTACTGATAGAATTTACTCATTCTTAATAACTTCATTGTTATCTGCGTGGCTTCATGACTTCATTCATTAAAGAATCTATATGGGAATTGCAATATATAGATACCTGTTCAACAGACCCCATCTGGCATTCAGAGTTGATGAAACTAAGTAGTCAGCATTTGATTTATTATTTTTGTGTGTGGGAGTTCTAGGTTCACATTTTATGGGATATGGTAACCTCATCCTCACTTTGATATCAGAATGCAATCAATATTCATTAATTTCTTCATACAAAGAAATATTTTTGTTGAATGCCTAGTATTTATGCTCCTGATAGTGTTACAGATACTGGAGGTTCAGAGTAAAATCACAGTCCTCCCAGTTTAGGGAAGGAGCTGATAGCATTCACTCTAATTACTGCCATCCTATTTCTGGTCTTTGTTCTCCTGGTTATTTTTCTTTTCTTTACCTTTTATTCTAGTCACTTCAACAGAGTGCTTTTGAAGTACTGTAGTAGTAAATCAAAGGTAATGATCATTCTCGACTCATTCAAATTTTCATATTTTGTTATGTTTATATTGATATTGACAGCAGTTTTAATTGGGATCTTTATTGGTGTCCTCATATAAGTAGATGATTGTAAGCAGTAGTCATTTGGGGAAGTATTTCCATTTAAAAAATTATCCCAAATATTGAAGTTGATATATATCTATACATGTCATATTTTCATGCTTAAATGATTAGTTCAAGGGTTAATAAAGAAACTCATATTGTCTTTTGGATGTCCCAAGCTCATATACTTATTTCAGCTTCTGTATTGCATAGTGAAGGTAAATCAGGTGTCTTAGATATTCCTGTTATTTGTCTATGTTCTGTATAACTAGTTGGTGGTTTTGGAAAAGTAGGTTGTTTCTCAGGGTAGGTTTTCCTCATCTGCATGCTCCAGGCATCCCAATAGTTAATACCTAACAACTTATACTGGCTGATTTCCTTCTTCCATTTGATAGCTCAACTGAAGCTTGATGTTTATGGTGGAAATTGTCTTGATTTCTTTAGATGAGATGAACATCCAAGGAGTTTGAAAATGTGTTTTAATTAAGATTCTGCTAAATTTTACCAGACACCTACTTGGAAAACAAAGCAACTGAATAATTAACTCTGATGAGAGCAGATGCTGGTCTAATGACAACCTGTTACCGCTCAAGTGCATCATTAGTTGTTTTACTATGCTCTTTTAATATGTCCAGAGCTCTCCTCTGTTAATGAATAAATTGGTAGCTGTGTACTTAAAATAGTTCCTCATTCTGGACTGTTGTAAAAGATATTTCTAGCATCTTCAAAATTCTTCATTTAAATAATTTGGTCCCCACCCAGCAACCCCCCTTCCTTCATCTATTTGGCGTGTGCTTGGAACCAAGCACTTCCTCATTTTTCCTTCTGAGATGATTTTAGCCGTACATCAAGTGAAGCTTACAAATTGATGAGAATCTAATGATGCATTTATTTACAGATGTGCATTTCAGTTCCCTGTTATGTTGTTGAAGGGTAGGAAGAGTTTAAAGACTCTCTCTCCTCACCCTACCCCCACCAACGTTATGGGAATGGCAGAGCACTGGACAAAATAAGAAATAGAAATAGCCTCATGTTTGATTTTATGTCAAGTTGTCAAATATGAATTGGTATCAAATTCTTTTTAAGTGCATAGTTCACCTTTCATAATAGCCAGACTATTTTTGTTCATTTTTTTGTTTGTTTAATGCTGCAATATCACTGTGCTATGACTTCCTACCATAGCATACATTATTTTTAGATGAAAAATCATAGGCTTACAGTTTACGTCTTTGGCACAACAAAAAACAATCTGACCAACAATATCAATTGTGAAACTGATGCAAAGCAAGGAAATGTAGAAACCAATTTGGATTCCATGTTCAGAGCCACAACATACATACCGTCATCTTGAGAAAGTTGAACAGTTTTAGGGAAATTCATGAATAAAAGAGGAATACAAGCAGGAGATGTTTTAGAGCACCTTAAATAATGTGCCAAGGTAAGGAGCACAGAAATATGTGTGCTTCATGACATTCTGTACTATGCTTCCTTTAAATCTGTCAGGCAATTCCTTGGGATTTGGTCACACCCTCTTCAGGTCCTGGAAGAGTGCAGAATAGGACTTTTCCTCTTCCTTCCTTGTACTTCCAAAACCCAACTGCCTTCAATCAATAGAAGTTAATTTTAGTATTCCTTAAAGATCTTCTAACAGAAAAAGAGATGTACATAAAAATAACTGAAGCATTTTATTTTATCAAGTCATATTTCAAAATGGTCCTCTCACTGTGGTAAGCAAAGTTTCAAAATATTTCCAGCTATTTCTATTGTGGAGGGCAAAGGGAAACAAAGCATGTCAGTAATTTGTTTTATGAAATGTGCTTTAGAATGGTTTTACACATTCACAATGATATACAACTCTGCTTTACTCATTAAAAATTCTGGCTATCAACCAGAGACATTTTAATATAGATCGTATGGAGAAAACCACGTTTTTGTTTTTGTCTTCAATCCATCTATGCCAAAGCTGTGTTCAGAATCTGGCTTTAATGTGCCTGGACTCCCTCCTGTCAAACAATAGTCATTTCAGTGCTACAGCTGAATGCAGCAAGGAACAGAGGCCTGCTGTTTGCTTATTCTCCTGGTAGAGAAGGAGAAGACACCATTGCCTGCTTCAATTCCACCCTTTCTGACCAAGGGTTCCATACAATGGCACTCAGGAGTTATTTTCAGTTTCTAACTTTTCAAAAAATGAGTGATGTGTTCACTGTTACAGATATGTGACTTATATTCTATTTTATGTGGCTTAGCTTATGTTCCATCCTGTTTCAGACAGTTTTCATTCTTCCTTATTTTGGGGCACGGAGAGATTATGGAAAGAATGGAAGCTAAAGTGGTGTGGGTTGTGAGGACTCAATGTGATCCCCATGAAAAGCACCAAGCCCAGAACAGATGTCTATGAATGCACTTCACCCCCAGCCCCATCCCTACCCCTAGGTACAGAGTATCCTCTGATCCCAGGAGAGGCAGATGGTGAAGTGGGCAGTAGCCTAGCACTCAGAAGTGGGGGAGCTCCATTTAGCCCAGCTGTTCACTCTCTGTCCAACTTTGGACAAATCATCTGACCTCTGGAAACTTTTTATCCTCATTTATAAGCTAGAAACAGTAACATTTAATCCAACCAGCTCACAGAATTAAATGTAAATACACTTAATTGACTGTCACACACTTTATACATTTGAAGTATCATCATCATGAATCACTGGAACAGAAAGAAACATCGGGCAGGTTTTCTACTCTGCACAGAAGAAATAGTAAGAAACAGAACCAAATGCCCCCTTCAAGTTTGAGAAAGAAAGGAAACTGAAATATGGTAAACCAATCTATTATGGTTTATGGTGGTGAATATGGCTTTAAAACCTACCACTAAAATATACTTTACATATTATAAAAGTTCTAATATTTGCATGTACTTTTTCAGAGGAAGGTGGGTTTTCTAAATTATAGGAAAACACGATTGTTATATTTGATGACTAAAGATATTCTTCAGTTTCAATCCTATAAAATCTCAGATTTGTTGCATCTGGCATTCCCAAATTAAATATGGATGCCTTGGAGAAAGATTCCCCTAAGGTAAATTTTACTAAGGAAACACACAAAATGGCATTTCTGGGAGTAACTGGCTTGTCCTGTGACCTTATCTCAGTGGGGAAGCTACAAGGAAGATATAGAAGGTGGATGAAGAGGAGAGGGAGCAGTGGTAAGTGGGAAACACAGTTCAGAGTCAAGTTGCTCCATAGAAGTCATTAAATAGTATGTTTAATGCAAATTAAGTCAATGTCCTTCTTTGGCACTTCCAACTTCACTCATCCACATGCAGCCTAATGCATAGTTTTGAACCTCTATTTAGCAGGGGTGGGGGTAGGGAGGGCGGTCATGGGATCTGTGACCAATGCAGTAGCGCAGGGCCCATGCTCAGAATGGTGCAGCCTTGGAGTTTAATGCTCTGTGGTTGCCATGTTGAAATTCTTAATACTTTTATCTTGGAATTTGTTGTCTCATAAAAGTTAGCAGGACAATGGAGCATGCACGGGGGCCTTGGAGGCTCTGCTCTGGTGTGGACCAGTCCCCCACTCCCCTTCCACTCCCCTTCTTCTCCCATCCCCAGCCAGTTCTCAGCTGCTTGCCCCCTCTGCCCCTGGTGCCCAAGGCCCTGACTGTACTCGCTCGCTCCTCATCCCCACACCTTGACCTCTTACCCCTTGTTGCTCCCCGTGCAGGGATGGCTATAGGTTCCATGGGCTGGGAGAAGCATGGAGGAACCTGCATTCTGCCTCTGTCCTCTGCCCGAGGGGTCCTGACACAGGGAAGAGTAAGGTCAGGCACGTGCCCAACCGTATCTTGGCTTTACGGCTATGAGCTGGCAGCACCATGGCCTGTTTGGCAGGACACCCAATGGAAGCCTCTTTCACACCCTTAATCTAGGCACCCAGCACCTTCTAGCATAGGGATTACAATTCCTTGGAGGTCTCCCTTCTGCTGTGGTTTGGGCAGTGGGCAGGTGGGAAGAGGAGGCTGACTTCCCAAGTGTCTGAGCTGCATTTTCCTCTTGCACGGGGTCCTGGCACACTAGGTAGCTGGCCCTGCTGTTTAGCAGTTTCTGAAACAAGACCTAAACTCCTCAGAAACAGTTGTAATGATATGGTCATTTTGTAAATGAGTTGCCAACTAAGGGTATAGTAACCTCAAGTGCTTATGTAACAACCTAAATGGGAAAAGAATTTGAAAAAGAATAAATACATGTATATGTATAACTGAATCACTTTGCTGTACATCTGAAACTATCACAACATTATTAATAAACTATACTCCAATATAAAATATAAAGTTAAAAAAATAAAATAAAATAGGTAACCAAAACAAAAAACAAAAAAACCCCAAGTGCGTAATGGCACTTACACATTTAAGAGAGCCTGTGATCAGAAAGGTCACACAGGAATTGCTTATTTACCCTTACTGTTTTCTGGCAAATACTGCTTGGTCTGGATTGGACTGCTGTTCTGCTAACTCTGGATATACCCATGCCTCAATTTCCTCACTTGAAATTGGGGGTGATAATAAAAGATTTATGGAGTTGTTAGGGTACAGTAAGAATGTACAGAAGGCACTTAACACAGTGCTCAGCATATGGCAAATCCTTAATATGTACAATAGGAATTTTTGTTGAAATACTACCACCATCCTCATTACCCATATCCATTTACTCTAGAGAAAGTCTGCAAGATGAAAACAAAAACAAAAACATCGACTCAGACTGCTTTGGCTGCTTTGTAAGTGATCTGGATTATGCATATCTCCTCTACTTGCTAAGAAAATAAACACCTATTTTTAAAAAAAAGAGAAAATAAACATCATTACTAGGTATTAAATAGTAAATTGATACATACTGTAGATGGTAATTTTTTTTTTTTCTTGGTATGCGGGCCTCTCACTGTCGTGGCCTCTCCCGTTGCGGAGCACAGGCTCCGGACGCACAACCTCAGAGGCCATGGCTCATGGGCCCAGCCGCTCTGCGGCCTGTGGGATCTTCCCAGACCGGGGCACGAACCCTTGTCCCCTGCATCGGCAGGCGGACTCTCAACCACTGTGCCACCAGGGAAGCCCCGGTAATTTTTTAATATATATGTCTCCTTGTGGATGTGAAATGGATCAGAACCATCAAGAATATCAGCGATCAGGTAGTTCAGTGTGTTTAGTTTATAGGGAAGGAGAGAGATGAGGGGGCTTATGCCAGATCACACAGCCTCTTAATGGCAGAGGAGGACTAAAAATCTTGCAATCCCTCATCTGTCTAATCTGTGTGCAATGTGCATCGAGGACCTGAAGGATAAGTAAACTTTTTAAAATTCTTATAGTTATTGTGGCTGTTATGTTTACCCTTTAGCGACTATTTTTTGTCACAGCTATGATTTGTGTGATGTGACTCTTGGTTAAGAATGCAAATCTCCAGTCATCACCCCTTTTCTCTGCAAAGCACGATCTACTTTATGACACACTTTTTCATGGCAGTTTCCAGAAATCCTTTACAAGAAAGAGGGACAGCCTGAGAAATCAATGTCTCCAATAAAATAGTTTCCATTTCTGCAGCTGGTAGCTCTTCTTGCACACATATGAGGCCACGGATATGCCTTCCTTTAGGTCTGGTGCTGTGTGTTAGGGCAGCCTGTATAGGAGCATGCGTGGTTAATGGAACATGACTTGAATCATTTTAGGTTTCATTTGACCAGGCTGTACACAAGAATCTGAAATCAGGAGTCTGATTTTCATTTTGCCTCTTCCCCTGGCAGATCTCCTTTTTGTCCAGGGTTGCCACTTACTTCAAAGGGAATGTTCTTTGTAGAGGAGGTATCCAGGAAAGGAAGAAAAATGAGAATCCAACTCATTATTTTAAAGATGGTTAAAATAAACAAGTTAGCAATGCATGTTTTCTTTTAGACTACTCAATTGGGATATTTTTGTCAAAGCAGGGTAGTTTGCGAGGCTTCTATTATCTGATCGCCATGTGAAGGGGATCAAATGCATTTTTCATTTGATGAAGTTGGGTAGAAGTTGGACTGAACTGAATTACACTGATTGCTATTCTCCATAATTCCCAACAAACTTTTTAAATACATTTACCTATTATACCCCTTCATTTTCTATAGCTGCAGAAGAAAAAAAAAGACTTGTACAGATACGGAAACTCAAAAAAGCAAGCCAGTCACTTGTTTTTATACAGAAACCAACATACTGACATTTTAATGATGCTGGGATACTGCCATAGTATGAAATTTTGTATTCAGAGCATTTAAAAAGGGAGTGGTGAAAAGACAAGTAAGCCCCCAGTGGAATGGATTCAATGAGCTTGTGTACAAGACAGGTACAAGGTAACGATCAGCCTCCTTGGGTCACCTTTCCTCCTTAAAAAAATAGAGGAACCCTGTAAATTTATGGGATGCACAGCTGACTGTAGTGCCTTTTATGGAGACCTCTTTGGGTCTGATTAATTAGTAATTGGGGCGAGAGCTATGCACTTCAGTGACTCTTGCTGCCTTGATTGTAAATCGCAATCTGGTGCTAAGTCTCAGCAGGTCACATTGCTGTTTTTGCTGTACCCCAGTGACACAACTGATTAAATCTGTGTAAACAGTATCATTATGAAAATATTTTTGTTATAGGCACGAGGAGTTAACACATTTTTATTTTGGATGGAAATTAAAATTATTTGTGGGAGCTTTGAATGTTTTCATCAATTGTCAGTCATCCCAATAGAGCATGTAGCGAAGTAACTGTTTAATTTTCACAAAGGAAAAAAAAATGCTCTCAGTCAGAGGGCTTGTAAAACTGAGAATTATGATAATTATGTCATTCATAGTACACATAGCTACATTACAGACAAGTATTATGTCACTTAATAGTTAGTTAAACAAGTAAACAGAAATATAGGAATTCGCCTGCATATTCCCCTTACAACGGGGGCGCTTTTGAATGAGTGGATATGTTTTAATGGATGACAGCACACACACACACACACACACGCATGCGTGCACGCACACACACATACACACATATGCATGCACGCACACACGCTCCCAGATACTTCCTTTATATTCTACATGTTTCCTAAGTTAGCTTTAACAGAACTTTGAGTTACCTCTGGACTGGAGTACCGGGAGCTGATGTGTTGCTACAGGACACACAGACTCAGGATGATGACTCAGGGATCCCAGGGACCAAGAGGGGTTTCATTGGAGGGATAAAGGTGGGCCATTAGATCACCTTGAACAGTTTAACATTGTTTACACTTGATTCTGAAGTAAGCACGTTTGATTTTTACACTATACCCACTTTGCAGTCTGACCATTGGCACCTCTGAAAAAAAATTATTTTGGAGGAGTAGTAAGGTTGAGCAGATGTGCAATTTGCCAGGATTGTAAACTTTATAAATCTTCATGTTTCTTTTGTTCTGAATGGCTACCTAATTCTAAGTGGGAATTAAAATTGTATTTGATAATCCTAATGAGGATTTCACCTCTATTTTCTGAGACTGGTGGTAAGTCAGCCCAAACAGATGGATGCTCTCCTGTTTGCTTCATTTCACAGAGCACTTATTGGGAAAGGCTTAAATGAACTTTAATCAAATGTGCCTATTAAGTTACTGAGACTTGAGTTGCCCATCCTCTACTTGCTAGCAACTAGAGCTTAGATAAAAGAAAGATGACTTTTCTTCCCGTGAGCCTACAAATATCATGATCAAAATATCAAGGTGAAAAAGAGGCAGCTAACAAATCAGCAAATTTGCCATGTGCCAACTTCCAGATTTGAACAAAGAATCTGCTGTATACATTTCAAATGGCTGCCTTCATATTACCTAGACCTAAAAAACAAAATAAAAAACAAAACAAAACTGCCTTTGAAGAGAAGAGGAAGCATTTACCATACCCTTTAATGCTGTACAGATGTTGCAAATGCTTTTGCCAAAGGTGGGAGGAACTATATATGAAAGGACTGGCTGCAGGATATTGGTTATCAGTAGAATATTCAGAATAATGAAATTGTGTGTTACTACTTGGGGCATTTGTGCTTTCCTGATAAGTAGCTTGTTTGGGGTTTCCAAAGATCTTTGGGCATGGGTACGTCTAGAGAAATCTCATATTTGTTCACAACGCTCAGTTTTTTTTTTACTATATCCCATTAGCCATTGGCAATATTCATCCCTAATGGGAACTCTGAGAGTCAGTTGATCAGATCATATTAGGAATAGTTTCGTACGTATTACAACTATCTCTCCAAAGGGCAGAGATATTTAAAAGGATTAATATAGAGGAGGGGAGATAGAAAAGAAAAAATGCTATTATTTACTTTTTAAACTACTCACCAACCTAGTTCAAAGCATAAAGCCAAATCTAGATTTAGCTTCTAGAAAAAAGAGATTAAGGAAAAACAAAGTGCAAACTTGAGTTGTTCAAACAAAAATGAAGACTAGGAAAATGTGAGGATAGTTTATTATTAAATATAAACAAATTCAGAGTGATTACATTTTCTTGTCAAGTTTTTTTTTTTTTTGCTAATTCCAACACTACACCTTATTTGTAATCTAACTTATGCAATGCCAATAAAATTTTAACCCATTAATTCTTTGAGAAGTAATATTTTACAAAGTGTACAAGGCAACTTTTGATCAGCACTATATGCAAGATAATTAATTTTTACTGGCCTATTCATGAAATCAAGATTAATTCTGATTTAGGCAATAATAAATAAAATAATCACTCTTTCCTAGTAAATATTTGCACCCTAGTTTTTCAGAATATAATACACGGAGAAGTTGGGATATGCACATACACACACCATATGCAAGATACTATACATTTGTATATTTCCTTCTCCAGAAGAACAGCCCCTGTGGCACAGAAGAAGGAAACTAAGTTCATCATAGTTCTGTTTAAAAGTATTATTTTCTATTGTAAGTGTAATGCAAGCTTATTAAACAAGTACTAGAAATGAGAGTAAAATACCACTGCAAGTAACAGTAACAGTATTTATTATAAAGCAATCAGTCAGATATGGCTCCAGATTCTACCAATAAACTGTTAACTTCTGCTGTTTTCTGTGCATTGTGTGTGGATGTGTTGGTCATACTCTATGAAATCTTGATCCTTCTGTGCAAAGTCTTTAGTAATCTAGGGTCCTTTCATTACGGATAGATGAACTTCTTTTTGACATTTTCAGGTAATGCTTCCTTCATTCATGAAAGACAATGTAAACTATAAGATATATGGTGTTATTACAATGAAAGTTTTTTGATGTAAGTTCTTGGAAAGTGAATCTTTTTAAAAAGTGCTTCACTCTTATAAATCATGAAACTGTTCTTGAAACCAGGCGTTAAATATGGGAAGAAGATTGGTGCAGAGAAACAAGAAAGAGCCCCTCTTGTGTATGTTTTCTTATGCTGCTACTTTTCTCATTATTCACACTTGTGCCCACTCTCATCCCTAGACTCAAGGAAATTCAGTAAGCAACTCTAAGGATGTAACAGACAAAAAGAAAATTGAGAATACCATAAAATCAGTTAGCTGTTTTATATTTGTGGAAACTTTGGGAAATATGGATATTTGCATATGACAAATTTAGAAGAAAGAACAGATTAGTGGTTTGAAGTTAAGAAGGGGCAGGAGGCAGGAGGCAAGTAAACGTGTCTGTAAAAGGGCAACATGACAGATCCTTGGAAATCTTCTGTATCTTAAATATATTAGATATATATTATATAATATATATCTATCTCGATATTCTGGTTGTGATCTGCACCGTAGTTTTGCAAAATGCTACCTTTGGGTGAAACTGAGTAAAGGGTACATGGGATCTCTCTGTGTTGTTTCTTACAACTGTAGGTGAATCTACAATTATCTCAATAAGTTTAATGAAGAACATAAAATTGATTAGTTATTTTGTTTTTATAGAAACCTCTGAAAGTATGGATATGTGCATATCTACGTGCATCTATACAGATGACTTGCCTAAATTCTTTTAGGACTATACATTTTAATTTCAGCTAAATAAAGTATGCAAACACTTGTCCATGTATTGTTTATGTTGAATATATTTAACTTGATTTGATATTTTATTTAATTTGAGGAGTTATTTAGGTATTACTTTTTAAAAACTTAAGAATGATTGTTTCTGAAAGCATGGTGCAGTGCGATGGTTAAAAGCATCTTGGGAGTCAGATTGCCTGGTTTGAATCCCCTCTATCACTTATAAACAATGAGTCTGAGCAATATATTTAATCAGTCTTCCCCAATTTGCTCCTCTTATACTAATGACAACAGTAGCTATCTCATAACATTGTTATAGACAAATTAATACACATAAAACACATAGAATATAGCCTATCACACAGTAAGAACTTTGTAAGTGTTTGCTGCTGCTATGAAGATAATGATGATGTTGCTTTACAAGTGTCAACTTATAGAAAACTCATGTCAACACTAGTTGTAGGTACCATTATTGATCTCATCATAGATGGCTAGAAGGGGTAAGTGCCTTTCCCAGGTCACAGAGCTTGTAATGTTTGGAAGGACTCTGCTTTAATCACTCTACTATAAGTTTGTTAGTGAGATAGTCCAGAATTTTGTTTTTGTTTTAATAAAATAACCTTATATTTTATTAGGCAAATAAACATCTGATTTTCTATTTAAACAATAGTGATTCAAAAAAGCTTCACTTAAAGTTTACCCAATATTAAAAAACAAAACAAAACAAACAATAGTGATTTAGAAACACCATTAGAAAACATTAAAAAAAGGAAACAACAGATTTTCTTCTTAGATTTTCAACATTCTTGATTCTCCTGGGTCTGGAAGGCATCTTCCCTCTGGTATTTTGGTCTTTCAGTTTTTCAGCCTGGATAAACCCAAAGTGAAGAGGTGTATAAAAACAAAGGAGAGGAAGCCAACCCAAAGTTCATTCTCAAAGCTTTGGAAAAGCTGAGGTTTGGTTTCAGTCCAATAAAGGGTCAAGATTCAGGTCAAATCTTATTTTATATTAAATGACTGCCTTCATTTTGAAGCAATCTAGTAGTTAGAATTGTGGTAGTTTCTGGTTTTAGCTAGCCTTTGAGGGAAAATGCTGAAATTAATCTTTTCAATGGAAAGGGGACTCAACAATTTACCACAGCTACCAAAACAGGGACTTCCTGGGAAAAAAATGACCATTTGTTAAACTGATTGTCATGTGCAGTAAAAAGATTTTTTTTTTTTGGTTGTATTGAGTATATGAAAGTGAGCATGTATTTATGTTTGTCAGGTATATTTGTGTAAAAAATTATTGCCAAATTGGAAAATTGAAATCTTCATCATATGAGAGATAGTGTAGCATGATTATTAAGAGCACAGACTTTGAGGTCAGACTTCTTCAGTTCAAAACGTGGCTTTGCTACTTAAACGTGTAACATTATGAGGATGGGAATAAAATAATTGTAGCTGCCTTATCGAGTGGTTTTAGAGAGTAAATAGTGAATATATATAAAGCAACTAGAAAATCATATGGTACATAGAAAGGGCTTAATAAAAGTTAGCTCTACTATAAATTGCATAATTAAATACTGACTATGTGCTGAGTTCTGACTTTACCTTATTTACATAAAAATTTTTCTTAATATTAGTAATTTCAAGCTAGTTACAGCAGAAACCAAAGGAAACATCGTTAAGCAAGAAACCAAAGGTAGAGAAAAACAAATTAAATGATTCTACCTGGAGAAGTTGGAAAAAAGCAGGAAATGAAAGCTGGAAAAGGAATTACTAAAAAATAAAAACAAAGTAACAAATTAGATAATAGCAAACAGTAAATTGATAATATTTATGAATTTAACTTGTAAATGTTATTAAAAATTACAACAAAACCTGAATATGTTAGTAACCATAGCAGATGCTAAAAAATTATCAAAGAAATTTCCCTATGTAAAAGTTACTAGGCTCACAGAGTTTCATGGAGAACGTCTTTCAAAAAACTTGACAGAAAATCCTTAATTCATTTAACATCTTTTACAGAATAAAAGAAAATTAAAAGTTTCCCAGCTATAAGAAATTCTGGAAATTCTGATATCAGAAATCTCATCATCAGAAAATAAGATCAATAAAAGATATAAGAAAAAAGAAAAAAACTAGGAAAAGTATGGATTAAATTCACTTAAAATATAATACAAATATCTTTAGTAAATTATCAGAGATAAAATCTGTTTGATGTCATCAGGATATAAAGCAAACCTATGGACCAGAATGAAAAATACTGAAATTCAACTAACTGTCTGTTGACCCACTGTTATCTACCAATTCCTTACCAAATCCTTTAGCTACATCTTTCCATAATGATGGGTAAAGAATGGTGGAAGAAGATGGGAAACAATTTCACCAATTTTATTAACTTTTATTAGAAATCATATTATAGTGAACACAAAATTTAATCATGAGATCCCTGGAAGCCACAACCAAACAATGTAGTATTGATTAAAAACAGAAAATAAATCCACAAATATTATTTCTTTAGGAGTGACTTTTCATAAGATGAATATCTAAGAGAAATTTTTATGTAAAGTCCTATATAGAGATAATTAAATAGCTTAATGGGTAATGTCTCTAGTTTTCCTAGTATTAAAAAATATTTTTCATATAAATGAGTCTTTTACTGACTCTGAATTAAAAGATAAATGTAGCCAAATATTTCAGTAGAAAGGTAACTAGCCTGGGCCACTGCTTTTATCCTGAATCAGAGACTAACATTTAGGGTACTGTGGGGAATGGGTGGCCACACTCCATTTTAAACTCTGTTTCTCAGATGTATTTTCCCAACTGAATATCAGCAGGAATTGAACAGCACTCAGTTCAAGTCTGAGCTTTCTGGCCAATACCTGGGACACCAGAATTCTGTGTTGTTTGTTGAAACAGGACTCAAAAACCAAATGCCAGATTTTCAAGTCCCAAGCTGACATTCTGTTATGACTACTGTATTAGTGATTTTGATTTGTATTCTTTTTTCACAGAATAAACAGTCCCATCTCCACATAGGGGAGATTTTCTTTTTCAGTGAAAGCTTTTTCTTTTTATTCAAATATAATTGACATACAATATCATATTAGTTTCAGGTGTACATAATAGTGATTTGATATTTACATATGTTTTGAAATGATCACTATAAGTCTAGTTACCATCTGTCACTATACAAAGTTACTACAATATTATGAATATGTTCCCTATACTGTACATTACACTTTGTGATTTATTTATTATATAGCTGGAAATTTATACCTCTTAACTCCCTTCACCTATTTAGCCCTCCCACCCAGTAACCTCCCTCTCTGGAAACTACCAGTTTGTTTTCTGTAACTATTAGTTTATTTCTCTGTTCATTTGTTTGTTTTTTGGATTCCACATATACGTGAAATCGTATGGTAATTTTCTTTCTTTGACTTATTTCACTTAGCATAATACCCTCTAGGTCCATCCATGTTGTTGCAAATGGCAAGATTTCATTCTCTTTTTTGACTGGGTAGTATTCCATTGTATATATGCCACATCTTCTTTATCCATTCAGCTGTTGATGGACACTTACATTGTTCCATGTCTTGGCTATTGTGAATAATGCTGCAATGAACATAGAAGTGCCAATACCTCTTTGATATCCTGTTTTCATTTCCTTTGGCTGTATATCCAGAAGTGGATATTGCTGGGTCATATGGTAGTTCTATTTTTAATTTTTTGAGGAAACTTCAGACTGTTTTCCATGTGGCTGTACCAATTTACATTCCCACCAACACAAGGGTTCTTTTTTCCATATCCTCACCAACACTTGTTATTTGTTGTCTTTGATTTGTTGCCATTCTGACAGGGGCGAGGTGATATCTCATTGTGGTTTTGATTTGCATTTCCCTGAATACATGAAAAGATGCTCAACATCAGTCAAGGTTCTTAATATAATCAGGGACCAATCGAGGACAAAATAATAGAGCACATACTTTTAATTGTGAATGTGCACATAACAATAAATGACATCTATTAATAATGGCCATAATTTATTGCATAAACACATCAGGAACCATACTTTATGTGTATTGTCTCATTTAATCCTCACATCCATCAGTGAAGTCGGGATTATTTTCTTCTTTATTTCATAGATGGGAAAGTTAGACAAGTCCTTGAATTGCACAGTTAGTAAGGGTTGGTGCCGAGATGGAATCAGGTTGTCTGCTGACAGCACTCAAGTCCTGACAATTCTGCTATCCCGCCTCTTATAACCATTTGTCTCCAATCTCCTGCCACCACCTTAGTTCAAGTCCTCATCACCTCTTGCCAGAATTCTGAGCCAGAGACACCCTTCATAGGTGTACTGCCAAAATTTGAAATGCAAATCAGTTTCGCAAACATTATTTTTAGTTAGAAGATATCATTTTTTTTTTCATTCTTGGGTCCACAGAATGTTCTTTCAAATTTATCAGAGTTTCATATTTTAAAATGCCATGGCTTTTGTTTTTGTTTAAGTACAAGGGAAAGGGCAGAAGGAAGGAGATTAACATTTATTAAGCCCCTAATATGTGCCATGCAATATTTGCTTATGATTCCTCAAAATAACCCTGTAAGGGGGATGGAGACTGATACCGATTGATTGCCTCTTCTGGGACTCATGCTGAGCTCAGTATTTTGCATATGTTAATTAATTTAGGGAGTTTAGAGTCTAGGCTGTGAAGTAGATGGTCAGTGTTCCCAGCCCTCTGACACACAGCAAGTAAAACATGGGAGATCCTTGGGTTTCAAATACATGATTTTTAAAATTTATTGTTTCTCTCTGAATATTAATTATTGTAACCCAAATGATGACTAAAGTAGTGAGAAAATAAACTTTGCTTTGAAGGTCAAAAACTGATATAATTTTTTTTCCACTAGAAAAAAGTTGTGGTTTGATTTGCGAACATTTCATTAAATTTGTGTTTGCGTGTTTTCTGAGTTCTGCCGGCTTTCCTTTTTTTCTTTCACATCCCCCATAGCACTTAATGGTGTGATGTCTGATGAAGAGCTGAGGCTAGCTTTGGGAAGTTCTTAAATAAGCTTGGGCCTTAAGAATTCACAGAACAATCTAGAGTCAATAATTCTATCTTCCTAGCAGATATCATGTTTCAACAGTGCCTTTGTTGGCCATAAATAGCTGCTTACCTGTTCTTGCCATAACTTCTTCCTCTGAAATTGCCAGGTTGGGGACCCAAAGTAGGAATGGGTGGCAGGGTATATAATAAACACAGATGGCCGATTCAGAGAATACCAGTTATTTAATTTAAATACTATGGATTTAGCATCCATTTGGGTGCTAGTTCTGCAAAGTGGCTATCAATTTATCTCAGGTGTCTTAGTCGGCTCAGGCTGCTGTAACAAATACCATAGACTGGGTGGCTTTCTCACAGTACTGGAGACTGGGAAGATCAAGGCTCTAGCAGATTTGTTGTCTAGTGAAGCCCCTCTTCCTGATTTGCAGACAGCCTCCTGGTTGCATCCTTACACAGAGAGGGGAGGGGGAGCAAACACTCTGGTCTCCTCTTATAAGGGCACTAATGCCATCATGAGACCGCATCCTCATGACTTCATCTAAACCTAATTACCTTTTAAAGGTTTTACCTCCAAATATCATGACTTTGGGGATTAGGGCTTCAACATATGAACTTTGGAGCGACAGCAAATATTCAGTCCACAGCACCAGGGTTAAATTTCAAAGATTTTGATTTATTTTCTTTGGTCTCTTTTGGGTAGGACACATGCAATTGGGGAATAAAGGAATAACACACAACTCATTCAAGCCTATATTTTTTGGTGACATTCATCTTCTCTATCATGTTTAGAAACAATAGGAGAAAGTTCTAAGCATAAAGTCCCTGACTGTGGAAATTTCTGCCTTTTGCTGAATTAGAGGACAACATTAAATATCATCCCAAGGCCACACATTTCAATAGGTATTCTTAAAAGTGCTTCCCTCTCTTTCTCGACTACACACACACACACACACACACACACACACACGGAGGGTACATTTCTTTTGGTGCTGTGACATTTGTCAACTACATAGGATGCTCGCGGCCCCACATAAGGTTACTGCCAGGCAATACAGAATGAGGGCCAGGAGTTGGATGGGAATGAGGGGGCAGGGGAGTAAGGGATGTCAAACTAATTATTGATCAATTTACTACGTCTATTTAGTAAGTCAGTCAGTCTCCAGATACTTTTGTAGTCTTTAAGGAAGACAAATGTTCACAGTTTAAATATCCCTAAATATATAACAGATGAACAAGCATGCTTTGGTGTGTAAATGCTGCATAGATTCAGAACCATCAAAAAGCCCCTCAAAAATGCTTTTCCATCTGCTGCTTCTAACTACATATCGCACGTTCTGGCAGCGCACTTCACAGTGGTGTGAAAGATAGGTTCAGAGCCAACCTGGCAAAATCTATTTATCTTTTTTTTTTCTTTCCTAAATGTGTTTCTTTGTGCAGCTAAACTAGCAAACATATATAGGAACAAGGTGCCAGGGCTAAGAAGAGGCACTTGTCAGGCCTTAACCATTCAAGAGAAAACCTGCTTCATGTTATGCCCTAAAACATTGACACCAAATTGCATCTTCTTAGAAAGTATGAGTTGGAGAAACCTTGGATTTTGTGTTCTCGATACAACCCATTTCTAAGGGTTGCCTCAATGTCCAGGGGAACTCGAGGGTTTCCTGAATAAACCCATAGATGGAGTAGCCAGGAGAGTGCCTTTGGGAAGTGTGAGACAGCTTCCCTCAGAAGAGTATTGCTTGGTTTTCACTGAAGTAGTTGTATGCAATTCAGAAAGTAGATTCATGAGACACAGACTCTGTTTTTATTCAAAGTAGCCCTTAAGCATAATCCTTCTCATGATCTGCTTAGAAGCATGGCCTTTATAGTCATCGTGACAATCCACATGAATGCTGTGGTTGGAGTTACTGACCTACACATAAAGGCTTCTTATTTGAAATGGTGCAACAGTTAGCTCCTCTACATAGTGAATGTTCTTATTTCACAGCGTCAAGAGTCTCTGGTAAGATATTATTTATAACTACCTCTCAGACTATGAGGTGTTATCAAACTATGTTAACATCATAGAGATGACCCATTTCTCTTTCTTTTTTTTTTTTTTTTTTTTTTGTGGTACGCGGGCCTCACACTGCCGCGGCCCCTCCCGTTGCGGGGCACAGGCTCCGGACGCGCAGGCCCAGCGGCCATGGCTCACGGGCCCAGCCGCTCCGCGGCACGTGGGATCCTCCCAAACCGGGGCGCGAACCCGGTTCCCCTGCATCGGCAGGCGGATGCGCAACCACTGCGCCACCAGGGAAGCCCCATTTCTCTTTCTTTATATGATTTACTGATACTCCACGCTAGTAGAGGGTAGAAGTATTGGTATTAGTATTTGAGCACATTAGAGGGTCGGAGATGGTATTATACTTTTTAGCAGTCAGGAAAAACAAAACAAAATAATAATATCTTTACTTTACAGTGAAAGTTATATTTCCCCTCAAATTCACTAGTCATTTTGGATAAACAGCAAGAAAAATCCTAGAGTTACTTTATGATTTATGTCGACACTCTTTAAGAGTTGAGATTTTTCTCCCAATTTAATTACTTTTCTTGTGATCATTTAATAATTGTTACCACCCTGATCTGACCAACATGATGTTGAGGACAGTGATTCTCTCAGGGTGACATCATGAGATATTTTGGGGGAGAACAGAGGTTCCCTTCGTGTCATCAATTCCAAGTAGTGATGCTCCTTTTTTGGTAACATGTCTGTAGCACAACGCTTGACCTATGGGTGGTCAGCTCTTTGGGATGTTCTTTAGGAATGACTTTTGATCATCCACAATTTTTTACTCTTCTCGAACGTTTTGTCTCTTGAATATTTTCATGGTTTCAGTCTGGGAAAGTTTTTATTCATGTATTTATTCCACAAATATTCATTGAAGTCTTCTATTGTCTCTGGAGATATTTTGGTGAAAATAAAACAAACATGGCCCTTTAGTTGTGGGTCTTATAATCTAGTGAACAAAGTAAATGATAACTGAGGAAATAAGCACACTGTGTGTGTGTGTGTGCATATACTTATGCATATCTTCATTTATTCATTCTTCTTCATTCATCCATTCCTGAAATTGCTGGGTGTTATTACAAATTACAAATCATGAAGGAAACAATCAGGTGCAATATTTGGGAATTATGGGCAGGGAAATCTCCTTATCAGGTAATTATAAAATCAAGTCTTTGAAGACTTGACAATATGCCAATACCTAGAACATGAGAAGAGCCCTCCATGTAAGGGAGAATGGGCAACCTAAGCAGAGGAGACTTCATGTGTGAAAGTCACAGACAGGAAAGACTTTCCTATGTTCACGGAACCAAAAAGAGGCTAAGTTGTCTGGAGCCAAGTATGAGAGTGGGAGAGTGATAAGAAATGAAGCTCGATTTGGGAACCAGCTCAATTTGTTAAGAAATTTAAACTTTATTCCAAGTGCAATGAGAAGCCATTGAAGGGGTTAAGCAGGATGTGACAGGATCCAAATATTTGTTTTTGTTTTACCATGCTCACTCTGGTGCTGCTTGGATAACAGATTGGGAAGAGACAAGAATAAAATCTGGAAGACCATTAAGAAGGCAGGAGACCAAATGAGATATAATGGTGTCTTGGGCTAGCAGAGCTGAGAGTATGAAAGGAGAGAAAAGGTTGTATTCAAGAAAGATTTTGGAATTGACGAACACATTAATATTGATTATCTGTTTAGGGAGGATGAGAGAAAGTGGTGGGGCAGCACTCAAATTTCTGGCCAACACAATTCTAGATTACAATTTACTGAGAGGAGAGAGACTGGGGAGGATCAGCTTTGCAGCAAAACCGAGGGATCGGTTGTGAACAAGTTAAGTTTATGACCTTTGGGAGAATCCCATTGCCTCCATTCCATTCCAGAGGAAATAAAAATAGTAATAACTAATGTTTATTGAGAAGTTACTGTGCTATCAACTATTTTATGTATCTTATATATAGTATCTCATTAGTCCTCAAACAGCCCTGTGAGGTAGGGGCTACTGTTATCTTCCTTATCCTGTGAAGATATTGAGGCTCAGAAAGGTTAAACAAAACTTGTACAAAGACATGTACCTAGTAAATGGAGGAGCTGGTAGTCAAACCTGTGTAGTCTGGCCCAAGAACTCATATCCCAACCAACCTGCTACCACTTCTAACAGGAGGACAATTAATGACAAGGAAACCATGATCCAAAGTTGACAAGTATTAGCAAATAAATGTCATATGAAGTGGAACACATGTGATCCCATACAGAAGAAATGAAAGAAGAATTCCCTAGGTGTCACTTCCTGTTCTGTTACAAATTACGTTTCTGTTATTTAACTCTAACTCTTCCTCTGTGGAGCTTCAAAGGTTTAAGTTTTCTGAGATTTGGGGTGCTGATATGGCTCACCTACTCATCTTTTTCATAACAGTATGAAGATACATACAGATATTCTAATATTCATTCTTGTAAGCAACAAATACAATAACAAGGGTAATTTCTGAACTTAATTTTAACAATAATATCATCTATTTCAACAAAAATTGTTTTCAAATATATAAACAAAACAGACTGGGGGGCAAAAAAGGAAACCCCTCTAGGAAAAATGAGGGATGACTAGAATGGAGGGCTGGCAGAGTCCTGTTGCCTCCCAGTCAACTACACTCCTAGCTGTAGGAACCCTTCTCAGGATTTCAGAAAGCATGCTTGGAAGAGTGTAACATTTGAACAAGGGTTGCACTAAAACACTTATATGGGGCAACCAAGTAAATAAATTAGGGAAGGGAAAAACAGAATATTGTATTTCTATAATGGTGGTGGGCAAATTGCTTTTAATTCTATCATATAAGTTAAAAGACAAAAGTATTAAAAACAACTATAACTAAATGATATTAATGTATACATAATGTAAATAGATGTAAATTGTGTCATCAATAGCATATAATGTTAAGGGGAGGAGAGGTAAAAGCAAAGAGTTCTTGTATGCAAGTGAAGTTTATTTTTGATCAGCCTAAAATAGTCTGTTATAACCTTATGATATTTTATATAAGCCCCTTGGTAACTACAAAGAAAATACCTACAGAAGTTACACACATAAAAAGACAAAGGAATCAAAACCTATCAATAAAAATTTTTTTAAAAAGGCAAAAGAAAAAAAAACCCACCCAAAAAGAAACACAAAGGAGGACAGCGAGAGAGAAAAAGAGGGACAAAATAGCTACAAGAGAAACAGAAAACAGTTAACAAAATGGTAATAGTAAATATTTCTCTATCAATAATCATGTTAAATGTAAATGGGCTAAACTCTCCAATAAAAAAGGCACTGAGTGACAGAATGATCTAACTGTATGCTGTATAATAGAGCACACTTTAGATTCAAGGACACACATAGACTGAAAATGAAAAGATGAAAAAGATATTACATCCAAATAGTAACCACAAGAAAGCAGGAGTGGCCATACTAATCCAGATAAAGTAGATTTTAAGTCAAAAACTGTCTCTAGAGACAAAGAAGGTCACTCATAATGATACAAGTGTCCACTCAGCAAGAAGATATAACAATTGTAAATATAGGTGCACTCAACATCAGATACCTAAGTACAGTAATCCTACCTTATCCTTGGTTTTGCTTTCTGTGGTTTCAGTTACCTGCAGGTAATCATAGTCTGAAAATATTAAATGGAAAATTCTAGAAATAAACAATTCCTACATTTATTATTTTTTTGAATAATGTTTATGTCTTGAATTCTAGCCCCAAGTGTGCCATCAACAGTGCAACTTAGAATAAGTCAACAGTCTAGCTACTAGATTTTCCCACCAAGAAGATAACAAGATTAGATGACTCCTAGGGCTCTTCCAAATCTGATACTCTGTGACTTCAATCTGCAACAGTGTTTTCACCTTTGGGGACCAATTACTCACAATCCTTTCTTTCTCTATTGCTATAAAATTGAAGGACATACATAAAACAGATAAGGATCATAATTCTAGTCCTCTTGGTGGAAAATCTCTTCCCCATGTGAACAATTCATACATTTAAATTGCACCCTATTCTGAGTAGTGAGATGAAATCTTGTACCATCCTTCTCTGGCTTTCCTGGGATGTGAATCGTCCCTTTGTTCAGCATACCCATGTTGTATACACTACTTGCCCATTAGTATAGAAAAAAACATAGTATATATAGGGTTTGGTACCATCCGTGGTTTCAGACATCCATTGGGAGTATTGGAACATATCTCCCATGGATAAGGGGGTGGATTTGTATACAACACAAATATTGACAGATCCGCAAGAAGAAATTTACAGGAATACAATAATAGTAGGAGACTTTAATGCCTCACTTTCAATAGTGGATAGAACATCTAACCTGAAAAATCAATAAAGAAACAGGGGACTTGAACACTCTATAGACCAATAGACCTAGCAGACATATGTAGAATTATTCACTCAACAGCAATAAAATATGCATTCTTCTCAAGTGAACAAGGAAACATTGCCCAGTATAGGTCATATGTTAGGTCACAAAACAAGGCTTAACAAATTTAAGAAGATTGAAATCATACCAAGTAACTTTTCCAACCACAATGGAATGAAACTAGAAATCAATAATAGCAAGAAAGTGGGAAAATTCACAAATATGTGGAAATTAAACAACGCATTCTTGAACAACCACTGGGTCAAAGAGAAAATCAAAAGGGAATTTAAAAAATATCTCAAGACAAATGAAAATGAAAACACAATTTACCAAGCTTATGGATGCAGAAAAAGTAGTACTAAGAGGAAAGGTTATAGCAATAAATACCTACACTGAGAAAGAAGAAAGATCTCAAATAAACAAACTAACTTTACACATCAAGGAACAAGAAAAGGAAGAAAAGAAAACCCAAAGTTAACAGAATGAAGGAAATAATAAGGATCAGAAAAGAAGAAGAGAAAAGAAAAACAGTAGAAAAAATTTAAAACCAAGAGTTGAATTTTTGGAAAAAATAAAATTGACAAGCCCTTAGCTAGATTAATTTAAAAAAAGAAGACTCATATAAGTTACAGAAGGGAACTAGGAATTTTATATTAATGTGTGGGCATGTTTTTCATTTTCACAAAGATGTATGCTCTCATTCAGGCTTATAGAAAACAGTTCTTCAATTCCATTTCTTATTATATAACTTTTGGTGGTGACATGGTAGCAGAGGCAATAGTATAAATGTGATTTTCAAAGGCAACCTATAGCCTTAGGATGGCAGAGTCATCAGGAAACGTTGGAAACTGTGGCAAACAGAACACAAGCCATCTAATGGGTCAGCTGCTACTTTGCTTCTGCCAGATGTTGATCTATGAGAATGTGGGCATAGTATTGCTAGAGCCTTCTGAATGTTTAAAAGAAGTTTCAAATCCAGATTTTTATATGAAATATCCTGATTTTTTTAAATATTGGCTCAATATTTTTAAACATTTTGCTGGCTGAGTGAAACACACTGAATAACTATAGGTCAAATTTGGCCCAGTCTGTGGGCTACTAGTTTGTAACCTGCTTTAAAATAAGCCATATTTGCTAGTTGGGGCATAAGAAAGCCATCTAGAACACCCAAAATTTAGTTTATTTGAACTGAGTTCTTACTATAATCTTAGACAATTTTGCGTAATAAAGCTTCAAATTATAAACTATGTAATGTAAGCCATATAATAAAAATGGGTTTTCAAATTCAAGAAGATGAGTTTAATGCCTGGCCTATCACCAAGGCCTGAAGCACATTAAGCCCCTAAAAAAAATTCCTTGTGAAAACAGAAAACTTAATATCTTTTGTATTTTGGTAAGAACACAGATTTTGGTGGTGGAATATGAATTCGAGTCCTAGATCTTCTGTGTGACTTTGGGCAAATTAATTAAGATCTCTTAGCCTTTTCTCCTGAACTGTAACCATGGTGAAAATGATACCTTTCTAATGAGTATATAAAGATTAGACTAGGTTATAAACGTTAATGCCTGACATTTAGTAGATACCCAGTAAATGGTAGACATATAATTATCACAGATTATATCTTTATATGCGTTGCTTTCTCATGACCTGACATGTTCACAAAGTTTGTAAGGATGATTAAATTACATAATCTATATGACACATTGAATACAATGCCTGTTAAACCTTCCATCAATGTTGGTTACCATTGTTATTATTTGTAACAACAGTCCCATGTTACCCAGAGGTATAGAGTGAATGGTTGCATATAAAGCACAATATTGTAGCTCTGGTCAGCGGAGTCGCAGTTCTGACTAATCTTCGCAGTGCTCAGCAGGCATATTCTTAAGTTTTGAAGAGCTGGTAATCATGCAATTTCTCTAAAATCAGGATTGATTTTTTGGTTGTTTTTTGTTTGTTTGTTTTTGTCCCGTATAGTTCTCAGTGTATCCTGCACAGAAAGGATGAATTTGCCAAAAGATTTTGGGAGACTCAGATTTCATGGGAATGTGCCCTGTATCAAGAACTATTTTAGAAAAGTTCAAAATACCCTACTACAGAAAACAATCCTTCTAGAAGTTTCCACCATAAAATGGCCAGATCTGTTATTTTGTCGCTCATTTTACAACCATTACAACACGTACTGAAAAGGCTCTTTTCCATTCTGTCTAGACACATTTTCCTAGGCAACATCCTGAAACATAAGAATAAACACAAAAATGAACATATTACATCAAACGTACCACTGAGAGGAATGATAAGTTTAACCATTTCCCACGTGGGAGGCATATTGATGGTAATTATCTTTCCTCCTACTTCACTCAGGTTTACGGGTTCCTCTGTCGTGGTTGGGAGTGTCTGGTCATGCTTCACCACATACTTGGAGCATGTTTTAGTTGGCTGGGAGCCTACTGTGGCTTGAATATGGGGGAAGGGTGCTGGGAGTTTAAAGGGGAACTGGGTTTTCCATGGTGGGTAGGCTGTGTGCTGCTCATTGCTAGTACTCATGGGAAATTTATTCTCACAGGGACCTAGTGAGTGATCAGTGTGTTTAAAATAATATTGTCAGCAAGATTTTTTCAATAATATGAAGATATTTTTCAAGGACATTTAACTACCTATGGGAAGCAATTTATTCTTCATGACAGGTAATTTTATTCAGGGTAGGAATTATAATTTTAAGATAGCAAAACACCAGCTGACATGGAAACCCTCTCTTCTGTGAATTCTTTCTTTGGCTGACAGACATGAAATGTTAGCTGCCTAGGAAGACCTTCACACCAACATCTTACCAGATATAATAAGAGAACAGTCCTTTGTTAGAACCTGAAGTCTTTCTGAACAGTGTTCTGGAAAACAGGTGGTTCATAAGACCACTTAATACCTCTTCTTGAAAGCAAATGTTTGAAGCACTGTCCAAGTTTTTAAGAAGACTGGGTACTTTTTGCACACCACATCCAATATGCTAAATAGACCTAATACATTTAATTCCTACCAAATTTTAATAATTGACACATAATCACATTTTCCCATTAATTTATGAGGATATGTATACACTAGTATCAGAAAAAAGAATTACTTCAAATTTTTAAACACTTTTTGAAGTTTTTATGTCCCTGAGAGAAAATTAAGACAATTTAAAAACTTAACTCTGATATTCCATTTATTTTTAGGGAAAGATACATCCATTCCCAAGTAGAGACTTTTACATGTTGTAATGTTCCTAAATGCTTCCTATTTTAAACTTGAAACTAAATACTTTTTTCCATATTCTTTCACATACTTATGTGCACACACACTATGTATATTTATACTTAGCAAGTATAATCTATTACATGTAAATATAAATTTATATAATATATAGTAAATTAGATCCTAGCATGATACCTGCCATATGACATTCAATAAATTGGTGGATATTCACATGCAGTACATTAGTAAAAATGAAAAATATGTCCATCTGTATTTTTCTTTGTTTAACATAATGATTAAAAAGTTTAGCCAGCCTAGGAGGCAGGAGTGTAACTTATAACATTCACTGACATATGATAAAGTTTTCCATTCACACAATTTTCTGCCTTCTCCTCATTGCCTTTAGGATTGAAGTGCAATATTAAACTGCTTACTGTAGATACCACAACACCTCATGATTATGGCTCTACAGAAATAATTATCTCTAAGTAAACTTGGAAACATACTTTTAGGATTGTACTTTTTTTAAATTGAAGAATAGTTGATTTGCAATATTGTGTTAGTTTCTGGTGTACAGCAAAGTGATTCAGTTTTATATGTATATACATATGGGTGTGAGTATTCTTTTTCAGATTCTTTTCAATTATTACAAGGTACTGAACACAGTTCCCTATGCTATACAGTAGGACCTTGTTGTTTATCTATTTTATATATAGTAGTTTGTATCTGCTAATCCCAAACTCCCAGTTTATCCCTTCCCCTGCCCCCGCTTTCCCCTTCGGTAAGTGAGTTTGTTTTCCATGTCTGTGAGTCTGTTTCGGTTTTGTAAGTAAGTTCATTTATATCATTTTTTTTAGATTCCACATATAAGAGATGTCATATAATATTTGTCTTTCTCTGTCTGACTTACTTCACTTACTATGATAATCTCTAGGTCTATCCATGTTGTTGCAAATGGCATTATTTTATTCTTTTTATTGTATGATCCAGCAATCCCACTCCTGGGCATATATCCAGAGAAAACTCTAATTCAAAAAGATAAATGTACCCCAATATTCATAGAAGCACTATTTACAATAGCCAAGACATGGAAGCAACCTAGGTGTTCATTGCCAGATATGGTATATATATATAAATGGATTGTATGTTTTTTAGACTAGTAAATATGCTCCAGCTTGTCTCATTGCTTTAATTTAACCCAAAAGAACTCTGCCAGCAGTTGTTCTGATTGCACTCACTTCCTGAATTGGGTGCCTATGAATCATTTAATTTTCTCTGAAAATGCAGACTCCATAAACTAAATTGGAAGTTAGTAATGGACAACCTCATCAACTCTCTTGAATCAGATTCCAGTACAGGGATAAAACCACATCTGGTTATTCCACACCTGGAATCTAATTCCAGGGGAGATTCCTCAGCTTTTTACAAAGAAATACATCGTCACATTTCAAAAGATGGCATTTTTTTTGGAAAACATGTTTATTATCCTGTATTTGGTCCTCTTAAAATCAAATGAAAAACACTTTATTTTCCTCCTATTTTCTTTCTTTCTTTTTTTTTTTTTTTCTAGGCAGGTAAAATCTCTAGGTCATTTTTTTGAGCCATCAATACATCTCATATACAAAAAGCAATTGTAGATTTGCTTTCCAAACAAAATATGAGAGAATTAACAGAGGTGGTATCATTCAATAATAATTTAGCCTCAGATTTAATGTTTCAATTAAAACTTAATAAGCATGCATGAGATGTATCTACAGTGTATGTTGAATAGTGGTAAAAAAAACTTGTTTTGCCCACTTTTGCAAACTGGTAGATAGAACATATTTGTTTACTTGTAACATGATAATTCCTTGAGGTGTGAACACTAGGGTATGGAAGAGGTGAAGCGACAAACATTGTAACAGGTATTCTGCAGAAGTGTCAAGAGATGCAGAATGTTGCAATACAAACAAAAGATGGTGAATTGAAAATGATCTGTCCAGGGGTTGAACTAAAATTCTAAAAATGGCAAATAATCACATTATGTTACTTGATTCATGAATCTTTAGAAGCATTCAATGTGGATTTAAGAAGAAATGTTGAATTGTAATTTTTGAATAGTTATTATTTCATTATTAATGATTAGTGCATATTAAGGGAAAACAAGTACTAGTGTATTTGTCCTATTACATAAAGCAAAAATAATAGCCATATTTCATTGCCTTAATTTAAAAGATAATTTTTTACACAGTAGGTAAAATTATCACCTACTAAACTGAAGCCACCAATACAGACATCTATATTGTACCTTAATAACAAGTAAAATGGTAATAATTGAGTATAAAAATCCATTTATAAAATGTCAAACATAGTATCAAAACTTTAATTTTCTAATTTCTAATATTTTTAAATGGATCATTTTCTTTATTTGCAATGAATTATCATAAACTGTATTTTTAAAATTTTTGAAATATTATCAATATCAGGTATGTTTTAAATATTTAATAAAATGGTAGAATCATGACATAATGCCTAGTGTAACTCAAACCTTTCTCTCTTTGGTCCTTTCAGATTCTAAAGTCAGTTTTTAAAAAGCCTACTAGTTTTTGGAAAGTTATTATTTTTCTCAATAATTGATCAAATTTTGTTTTATTTTCATCTTTTCTTTTGATGTACACAGATATTTCACTTTGAAAAAAGAACATATGCTTAAGAAAAAGGACAAAATCTTACTATTAAAAAAGCATGTTTCAAAGAGAAAGTGATGTCTCAATATGTCAGGAAAGTATCTGATTAAAAAGGAAATTGCCATTATTTGCTTTATTAATTCAGTCTTTAACCACAATTTCTGAGAAGCCTAGTTCTTCAAATTATATTTTTTAAAACACTACTTAATTGAATAAAGCAATCTCTTTAACTCTTCAATCTACAATATGTATATTTTCACCTTAATGCCAAAGCATTTCAATGAAAAATTGAAACTAGTAACATGTAGCCAAAACAGCCAGGCAAGTTAATGATTTTTTTTCCTCTACCAGGTTGGTTTGGCACTTTGTAGACACCGCTAAGCCAGCTCGTGTTAGTGTTTGAAGGAAAGTGTTTTGGAATTTCGCTTAGTTGTTTTTTCTCATTTTGAGAGAACTTTTGTTTCCTGGAAATCTTCAAGAAATTTGTTATCCAACACTTCTAAAACAACCTGTTGCACTTTAAAATTTTAAATATCATAACAAAAAAGAATAAATCAAATGTGAGAACAGCTAAGTTTTTTAGAATGTTTCAGTCTTTTGCTGCAACAGAACACTCATTGTGATGACAATGGCCATGAAAACAGGAAAAGATTTGTAAATGCTGACCAAAGAAAGAAATGTATTCTCTGACTCTGCAGATCAACTTCAAGATATAACTTTTCATATAAGAGTATTTGCTGCAGTCACAAAGGTAAAAAATAATACTAATGTAAAAATATTACTAAGTAATTAGTAATATAAGTTACTTTGTTAATTTATAATTAATTTCAAACCAAAAATTTGCTTTAAGCCACTTTTAAGGAAATAAGTCGTATCCATAAAAGTAATAACCTCTTTTTTGTTTTTATATAAATGTAGCATCCAATATTAAAATATTTGTCTTGCTATCTATTTGGTTTTACACTCAATTATTTTATGTGGTTTTCTTTAGTTTCTTAAGAGCACACACACAAACACACATATTTACACACAAACACACAGTCACACACCCTGATACATACACACCAACACACATATTTTCACACATACTGATACATACAAACTCACACACATTCTCAGCACACCCACACATGCACGTATTTGTGTACACACACACTCATAAACACATATAGTACTTATGGACCAATCAAAATGAAATCAAAGGAAATATTGACAAGAATAGGTGTAAACTTGGTGATGATAAGGATATGCTACTTAATCTTATGTCTAAATAGAGTGAAGACATTCTGAAAAAAGGGAACAACCCATTTGTTATAGTTAGATTCGGAGTGTAGGAATTGAAAATATAAATTGAAAATAATATATGTAGTCCTGCAGTAAATTAGGAACATAATATTGTGAATAAAGTTTCACCAGTGTTAAAATACAGTCTAGAAAAAACTTAGGGATGCATCCCCTGTGCTGCAAAGGTAAAAAACATTCTGGGGATGGCTTATGTATTCCACTGATTTTGACGATTGTTAGGTTGGGGCATCTTGACAACAACCTGCAACTGAGCTTCTTTTCCAATCAGTGCCACAGACAAATTGATCTGGCTCTTCTAATGATTACCAATATTTTCAGCACATTCTTCCAGATTTCCATGTGTTCTTTGGCAGAGAAGGAAGCAGTTTGAAGATTTTCCCTTTAAGCCTTTGAAATTTTGGAATTCCTATACAACATTTGTCAATGCACTCATGTCTCTGACATTACCAACCACTTCCCAATCCTGGATATTTCTCTGAAGTTCTAATCAGAATTATATCAGTACTCTTGGTATTTCCTTGAGTCAGAAAGAATGAATATGGTTTATTAGGTATTAATTAATTCCATAATAATACTAAATGTGTTTCAACTTTGGACTAATATTTTAAAAATATTGTGAGCTTATTTAAGTCCTGAAAAATGAATCTCCTTGCCTTATATTATCTCTGTGATAATTGGGAGCAAACGTGGACTTTGGCATGTTTTGGTTTCCTTACCTCCACATCCCCCTTGAAACAGGCTCCAGACTTCCACTTTAATTACCTCTTCTCCTCAGAATGCAGCTCATGGTCACTTAGGTATATAACTCGAGTCTAAGCCATCAGATGCTCCATCCTTGGTTTGAGTCTTTGGGAGCCCGAAAAGTGGATGCTGGGATTTTTTTTCTTCTATTTTCTGTTTCCCACATAATAAATAATAAATATATTCATAAGGGAAAGAAAACTTCTAAAATACTGAAAACTTACTCTGTGCAAGGCATTGATCTAGAAGAGAGACAAGTCATTTCTCTTGTCTAATGGGGGTGGGGTGGGGAAGATGATGGGATGAGCTGTGTCCACCTTGGCTGTATTTCTCCAACATGGTGACATTACAGAAGTACCCAAGGCACAGATTCAAACTGACCTATGGAAATGTACTCTCTGGGTTAGAGTCAGAACCTGCATTTGTAACATCCTCCACTGGTGCTTATACATGCAGTGATATTGGAGAACCACTGCAGATTTACCCAATGGTAAAAAGCATGAGTTTCATGGTCAGTTCACTGTGGAGAGTCCTGCTTGGTGGGTGGGTTTCCTTTCTGCAGGGATACAAGGATCTAGGTTTCTCTCTTCTTGTAATCCCTGCATTCATGGGGGTCTCAGAGTACTCAGATGCTGGATAGGTAGAGAGATAATAAAGAATACAGACTTCTTAAAAATCCTTGTCTGGAAGTGACAATCACTTCTATTCACAGTTGATTGGCAGAACCTAATCTCTTGGCCATAACTGAAGGCATAGAAGCCTGGGAAATGTAGTCTTTGTCTGGGAAACTTTTTTTTTTTTTTAATTAACAACTACACATTATGGAAGGTGAAGCCCAAATAGTTGGTGGATTGTTCATCTCTAATACAGCAGTCACTTAACTATCTGAACCTTAACATTTAAGGTTAAGGTTACGTTAAAATGGGATAAGTAATAAATAGCCTGAATGTCTACTGTGATGATAAAATAATACAATGCATGGAACTCTTTGTAATATCCATGTCACTAGACAATTGCACATTATTATTTCTGATATATCAAAATAAATCCTATGCATATCTTTGTTAAATGATCATTTATGTATACATTATAAATAGCTAGCTACTAGTGATGCATTTTCAATGTAATGCAAGTACGCTTTCCATGAATATTTTGTCATAGCACAGTATGAAAGTACATCAAATCCCTTGCAACAGCACTTGTTCTTAAAAAGACGATGAACAGACAGTTTAAAGAGTTTAATCTCATCATAGTGAGTGCAAAACAAGCAAACAAACAAACAAACAAAACCCTACCATGTAGAATTTATGAAAGGGATTTTGAACAAGGAAAATTGATTTATTTTTGACCTTGAGAAACCCATAGGCTGTGCATGACACAAAAATAATTGTTGTGCTTCCCTAAAGATAATTAATAGAATTAAATCTTTTTCATTATCTTGTTGAAAATAAAACAACAACAAATAAAGGCCAGATATATTCCATTCAATGAAAATTTTTCTTTCAGGGCATGAGACATCTGGTCTGAACTAAGGGATACAGTTATTCAGAGATGTTATAGATCATCCTCCTCTGAGATACATTTTGATAATATTAGGCCATTATAAGACCATGAACTGATTAACATCCATCCATTTACTTGTTTAGTAGTTGATCAGAACCACTGACTCAAACTGGGTCATTTTAGAATATTACCCTATATAGAGACAGAATGAGCCTTAAACCTCAGATTCTCCACAAAATATCCCTTAAGACAGGGAAACATGCATAGAGGCAACAATTTAAAAAATTTTAAAATTCAATACAAAATACTCATGGATTGGTTGCTGTGTGCCTGGTAGTCAACCCTAGAATTTGGGGTGGTAAGTAGCCATTTATACAACAATGACCACCACCATGAAAACTGACGTTTATTGAGTGCCTCCTATTTTCTAGATATTGTTCTACATGATACTCTCATGTTTTCTTCTGAGAGTTTTGTAGTTTTAGCTCTACACTTAGGTCTTTAATCCATTTTGAGTTGATGTTTGAATATAGAATAGGCTGAGGGACTGGCTTCATTCTTTCGCATGAAGAATATAAAGTCTCATTTATTCAAAGAGTAGTTGTAAGAGGTAGATATTTGTCTTGTGCCAGGTTTTCCAGAGCAGACCCTGAGGTGATGTTCAAGCATTTCATTAAGGGACTGCTCGCTTCATGAGAAGCCAGAAAGGGAGTAGTGGAAGCAGGACAAAAGGAGGGAAGAAGCCATGCAGAGTGCAACTTCAGGTGAAGTTCCAGCCTGAGCCTGATCCTGCAGGAGAACTCTGGAAGGCAAAAGACAGCCTGGGGGTTGTCACCTTTCAGACAAAGGCTTTCATACTCCTAGTGTAAGGGTTACCCCAGGGCTTATGTAGACTCCCAGGCACTTCCAGCTCTCTGTCCAAGTAGGCAGACTGTTCCAGTGGCTCAGGGGCTGTCTTCCAAAGAGAGTTTTGGATGCAGATCTTTTCAAGCAAAAAGACATAGGAGCTGGAGGATGGCTACCTGTACCCATGAAAGAAATTGAGGGAATCTGGACAGAACACCGATGACGTTCATTTCAACATCACTACCTTCACTTAACAGAGAAGTGTATGAAAGCTAGAAAGGTGGAATACCTTTCTCTAACTGACATGAATAGTAAATGCTACAGCTCAAAATAAGCCCATGTCTGTGACTCTAAAGCCTATGCTGTGGAGAGTTATGGGACATGTGAGAAGAATGTGGTAGGTGGAATTTGACATTTTAGCAGGTTAAAATGGGGTGGGCACATACTGGTTAGTACAGCACCACTGAGAGTCTTTCTGTGTCCCACCCCCAGACCAAAAAAAAAAAAAAAAAAAAAAATACTGGTATGAAATGATGAAGACTTGAATTAGAGGAGGCATGAGAGGTAATTTTTTAAATGTTCATGATCTTTCAACAAGTTAACCCCTTGCCTCACACCATATTTAAAAATTAACTCAAAATGGTTAAAGAACTAAATGTAAGCACTAAAACTATAAAACTCTTAGAAGAAAATAGCAGAGTAAATCTTTGAATTTGGCAATGGTTTCTCAGATATGATATCAGAAGCACAAGCAACAAAACTAAAAATAGATAAATTGGACTTCATCACATTTAAAATCTTGTATGCTTCAAAGGACATTCTCAAGAACGTGAAAACACAACCCAAGGAATAGGAAAAAATATTTACAAATTATATATCTGATAAGAGACTTGTATCTAGAATATACAAAGAATACTTACAAGTCAATAGTGAAAGGACATATAACAAATTACAAATAGCAATTACAAAATGGGAAAGGGATCTGAATGGACATTTTTGTAAAGAAGATATAAAAATGCCCACTAAGCACATCAAAAGATGCTCAACATCATTAGTCATCAGGTAAATACATACAAATCCAAACCACAATGAGATAACATTTCACACCTGCTAGGATGGCTTTAATAAAAAAGATATAGTAAGTGTTAGTGAGGATGTGGAAATCAGAACCTCATACTCTGCTGGTGGGAATGTAAAATAGTACGACTGCTTTGGCAAATTGTCTGGAAATTCCTCAAAAGCCAAACATAGAGTTACTGTTTGATCAGAAATTCTACTTCTAGGTATATACCCAAGAGAAATGAAAACATATGTCCACAAGAAAACTTGTACATGAGTGTTCATAGCAGCATTATATTCATAATGACCAAAAAATAGAAACAGTCATTATGGATGAATGGATAAACAAAATGTGGTATACCCATATAATGGAATATTTTTCAGCCATAAAAATAGACGAAATACTGATACATGCTACAGCATGGACGCTATGGTCTGAATGAATATTTGTTTCCCCTTGAAATTCACATGTTGAAATTCTAAGTTCCAAAAGTGATGATATTAATAGGTGGTGATTAGGTCATGAGGGTGAAGCCCTCATGAATGGAATTAGTATAAAAGAAATCCCTCAGAGCTCCCTACCACCTTGTAAGGATACAATGAGAAGTCTGCAGCCCAAAAGATGGCCCCCACCCAAATTTGCTGGTACCCTGATCTCAGATTTTCAGCCTCCAGGACTGTGAGAAATAAATTTCTGTTGTTTATGAGCTATCTAATGTGCTACCTTCGTTATAGCAGCCCCGACAGTCTAAGACAATAAATGAACCTTGAAAACAGTATGCTAAGTGAAAGAAGCCAGACACACAAAAGACCACATATTATATGATTCCATTTATTAAATATCCAGAATAGGTGAATCTATAGAAACAGAAAGAAGATTAGTGATTGCCTCAGACTGGCAGGAAAAGAATTGAACGACGATAGCTAAAGGGTATGGGGTTTCTAAAATTGATCGTGGTGATGGTTGTACAATGCTGTGAATATACTAAAAACTGTTGAATTATACAGTTTAAATGAGTGAATTGTTTGGTATGTAAATTATATCCATAAAATTGAAAGAAGAAAAAAAGACCATAGGAATAATATGCCTACTAGTAGCAATAAAAGTACTAGTAATTGCAAGTCTTTGCTCTCATAACTATCTAGGCTGACAATCTGGAATCCAAGATGTAAAGCATTCATCTAGGGTCTTGCTGGTAGGTGTTTTGTGGTCCTTCAAGGCTACTTCACAGCTATAGGAGAAGCTCCTGTTACACAGCTGGGTTGGGTTTGGGAAATGCTCATTGAGAGCAGTTACTAAACACCCAGGTGGTTGGGGCAATTTCGGCTCAGCCCCTGCCTTACCCATGTGATTGCATGCACCGTCCACTTTATGGGGCAAAGTGAATCCTGGAAGCGGAGTGTTGAAAGAGCTCTGGCCCTTTGTCACCTGCTGGCCTGCTTTGCTCTTTGAATGAGTGCACGGCTTGGAAGCCGGGGGACCTTGGCTGAGCCACTCCTTGAGCAGGGAGACACAGCACGTGTGGCTCCTGCAGCGGCCTCCAGATTGAAGGCGACTTCTTGTGAAATCAGCAGGGCGGGCAGCTGAAGAGCATGAGAATATTGTGCATTTGTAAATATTTGAGCACATCTGCTTAGCTCCCTCCCAAGAAACCACTGGGAAAACCTGCCTCGCATTGTGCCACACCATGCTGTTGCCCTGCTCTAATTGTCAAATCTGTCGAGTGTTTTTCTCATGCACACAAAAATTAAATAGCGCTCTCCTCATTCATGATTAATTCAGATGCAGCGCTGCACTGTGTCACACTGCATTTTTTAAAGTAATTGTTAAATTCTACCTCATAATCAGAGCAGTTTTAATTAACTTTTTGTCAGTTAATCTTTTTTTGCTCATACATTTTCCATGTCTAGTGTGTATACTGCCTGTCTCTGCCCAGGGGTTTGCAGCCCCTCAGTATGAATGCTTAAGCCGCATTAGTGCCAATGGGTGTGCGAAGTGCGAGTGGTGAGAGGGGGCCTCCCAGGCTCTATTCTGCTCAGCTTTCCTGGGCCTTGCTGGTTATTCATTTGCATTAAATAGCTCCTCCACAGTGAGCTCATTTACAAGCTGCAAAGTTCAGGCTTGCTTCTCTCTTTCTCCTAGAATGTGTCTAAGAGAGAGATGGCACCTAGATGGGAAAAAGGTAGACACAGAGGGTGAGAGGGAGAGGACCCAAACTGGAATCTAAAGCAAACCCAGGGCAAAGAATGGGTCATGTTGGGTGTCCCTGAGTGATTCTCACCTGCAGAGTGAGCCCTTCCTTCCTTCCTTCCTTCCTTCCTTCCTTCCTTCCTTCCTTCCTTCCTTCCTCCCTCCCTCCCTCCCTCCCTCCCTCCCTTCCTTCCTTCCTTCCTTCCTTCCGAGCTGAAGGATACTGCCTTCAGTGTCTCTGACCTTGTCATTCTTACCAATGTCACATTTCACCTATTTGACCTTCTTTTTGCAGAGTTCATCCATCAATTATATGTACCCCTCAACTTACAGCTCTGCTTGCCCATGTATTTTACCCCTCAAATGATATTTCCCATGTGTACATACCATAGAAAATCCACTTCCATATTAAACAGTACACATCCAGGCTGTTTTCTCTCTCACAAGGGGCCTTGTTTAAAAGCAATTGTGTGGTAGCTTTTCTAAAAGTTTAAAAAATGTGCACATCTGTGTAATAGTGCCACTACTCCTGCTACTTCTAGCAAAGCAGTCACTTTTGGGTATTTACAGGATGTAGTTTTCAGGATATGGCATCAGTTTCTCAGTGTTAAAAAGCATAAGACTGAGAAAGTAGGAACTGAAAATTCCCTATTTTAGGATCTGATGCTAAAATGCTGAGAGAGTCAATAAACACACCAGATGTTCAAATTGCTAGTTAAGTTATTTAAACAGAGTGTGGTCAAGCCCTAGAAGAGGGAATAGACTCATTCTATGAACATTTGTGCTGAGGTGTCACCATATCGAATTTGTTAATTAACCTCTTTGGCCCAGAGTCGACCTGAAGGATTGAATGTTATTCAGATAAAAATTGTGCCAGAGTTTCCTATTAAGAAGTGCATTAGAAAGTACCTTTAAGACAAAGTGTATTTTGTATGAAGTGCTTTGACCTCAAAAAGATTAAGAGTGTGTGGAATTCAGAGTCTGTGCTCAAATCCTAAGTATGTGATTTACAGGGTATGTGGACAGGCAAGCAGCTTAACCCCTCTCAGTCATATATAAAAAGGGAATAACGATATTTTCTACATTATACTCTTTTCTGATGATTAAAATTTTTTTTTCCTGAAGTATAGTTGATTTACAATGCTGTGTGACTTTCTGCTCTACATCAAAGTGATTCAGTTATACATATGTATACATTCTTTTTTATATTCTTTTCCATTATGGTTTATCACAGGATATTGAATATAGTTCCCTGTGCTATACAGTAGGACTTTGTTGGTTATCCATTCTATGTATAATAGTTTGCATCTGCTAATCCCAAACTCCCAATCCTTCCCTCCTCCTCCCCCCTCCCCCTCGGCAACCACAAGTCTGTTCTCTACGTCTGTGAGTCTGTTTCTGTTTCGTAGATAAGTTCATTTGTGTCATATTTTGGATTCCACATATAAGTGATATCATATGGCTTTTGTCTTTCTCTGTCAGACTTACTGCACTTAGTATGATAATCTCTAAGTCCATTAAAGGGAATGTTTTTAATGTACTTAGCACAGTGTAAGTTCTCAATAAAATAGCAGTGATGATGATCATGATGGTCTGTGCTTTTCTCTGTGTCTGATATAGAATCCTTTACATCACTCTGCACATAAATTCTGGGACAGGTACTTGGTGGGTCCAAGTACCTGTCCCAGACTTTATCATGATCTTTCCTACCTCTGCCTTACAGAAGGAAGCTCCTTCTTGTGAGCTCTTAGAGGACTAGTTCCAAGTCTCGTTTAACTTGTATGTCCCATCGTCCTAACACAACGTCTTTCTTGTGTTCTGCGTGTGTTTAATAGAGAGTTGCTGAGCTGTAATCGAATCCTTGTTTTTATCCTATTACTCATTCAATGACATTCAGTAAACCATACTGCTGAAAGCTGAATAAAGCATGGTTCCTGTCCTCAGAACATTCAAAGTTGAGTGAGATATTATTTACGTAGACAGATAATGACAGAACTGGGTGAAGTGCAGTTGTTCTGCCTCCAGAGCTGGGAAAGGTTTTATTGAAAAGGCAAAGAGCACCTGCGCCTTGAATAAGCAGGAGTTTTACACAAACTGAGTCTAAGGGAAGGTCATTCAGGATAACCAGAGTAGAGTATGTAGGCAAAGGGTAGAATCATGAAACAGTCAAAGCATATTCAGGAAATGGTGAGAAGTGCCATGTGGTTGGATTTTGGTACACAGAGGTTTGTGGCGAATGTCACACTTTTTGTCCTATCAACATGTCCCTATAATTTACATGCTAAAAATCTACAAAGTCCTTTGACTTGGGTGGGTGCTTGTTGCATTGTCAACTGTGGTGGCTGCAGAAGATGAGGTGGAGGGGAAAAACACAAACCAAGTGTCAAAGTTCTTGCTGAATGCCTCAGAGGTATGTATGAGGTAGTGAGGGTAGGTGAATTTTAAAAGCGAGGGCTGATGTAGACTGGCTATGGAACAGTCTGGAGATAACTTTGCCATTTGTTATCCATAAAAAGCCAATTTCTGTTTCCCTTAGTTAATCCTTTTGTTGTGTGTGTGTGTATATGGGTGGAAATGAACCTTAATTCTACTCCTAATGTGGTTGAGAAATTCAGCTCCCTGTTTGTGCTTTCCCAGAATTCTCTTATTTGCTCTTTGTATTCAAGTACAAAGTAGAATGGCTCTAATCCAATTTTGATTTGGAAGCCAAGTATGATGGGAGTGTAGATGTCACAGCAATGTGTCCAAATTTACTTTATTTTTGAAATGTCGTGAATATGCTGCTTAGAATTATTCATCACTGGTATTCATTTTCCTACATAGGAGTATTTTATGATTCTATTTCTTAATTTGTGAGTTCTAATGTAAAATGTGCTGATATATCAACTTTATTAATATATAATCCCTGGAGCTGTATGCTTTAATGTATAATAATTTCTAAATTTATAATTAAAAATATATATTGCAACAGGCTACATAAAACTATTACAACCATTAAATCAATACTCAAGAATATTTTAATTTCTAGAAATTCCCCATGAGAAGAGAATTTATTTCTTGCTGATAGGGACAGGGAAAATATGTTAAAGACTTACTTTTTACATTTAATTTCAAATAAATTTAGCTATGCCATAAAATATCAAATAATTTTGGAGTTGGATTTGTAACTAAAATTAAATGACCAGTAAATTTTAGACTGCTAAATTTATAGTTTTTTTGGAATGAACATTCTTCATATTTCATGCAATATAAACTAAAGACAAACACAGATAAAACAGAATTCACTATTTTTTACTGCATGCAAGCACTTATATTGAGTCTATTTAAAATTTATTTTTTATGTGTGTTTTTTTTTTTTTTTGCGGTATGCGGGCCTCTCACTGTTGTGGCCTCTCCCGCTGCAGAGCACAGGCTCCGGAAGCGCAGGCCCAGCGGCCATGGCCCACGGGCCCAGCCGCTCCGCGGCACATGGGATCCTCCCGGACCGGGGCACGAACCCGCGTCCCCTGCACCGGCAGGCGGACCCCCAACCACTGCGCCAGCAGGGAAGCCCTAAAATTTATTTTTTAATGTTAAATCTTCATGGCCTGCCTCAACTTCAATTTTTCCTCTTAGCTTATTAAACAAGTCACTTTAATTATAATTGAAAAGAATAAATAAAGTGTTGCTAGGTTTGTGGAGGACTCTGGATCATGGACATATTTGATTTCACCCCAAACTCAATAAAATTATTAATTACTAAGAGGGGATCCCCAAGGACTTCCTTTTAGAATTGAAAGCTCATGAAGTTCAAATGTACTTTGTAATTGGGTATTTCCAAACTAATATCAAATAGCAAATCTTTAATTAGTGTGCATAAAATTAAAATTTACTTACAGAGAATTAAACTGGAATTTGAAGTTCTCATAACCCAAACCAATATGAAGCTGAGAAATTCAATTTCACAGTCTCTTTTCTTTCACAATATATAATGCCATTTTTTTTAAACATCTTTATTGGAGTATAATTGCTTTACATTGTTGTGTTAGTGGCTGCTGTATAACAAAGTGAATACGTATACTTATACACCCATATCCCCTCCCTCTTGTGTCTCCCTCTCACCCTCCCTATCCCACTCCTCTAGATGGTCACAAAGCACCGAGAGCTGATCTCCTTGTGCTATGTGGCTGCTTGCCACTAGCTATCTATTTTACATTTGGTAGTGTATATCTGTCCATGCCACTCTCTTACTTCATCCCAGCTTACCCTTCCCCCTCCCTGTGTCCTCAAGTCCATTCTCTATGTCTACATCTTTATTCCTGTCCTGCCCCTAGGTTCTTCAGAACCATTTATTTTATTTTATTTTTTTAGATTCCATATATATGTGTTAGCATACAGTATTTGTTTTTCTCTTTCTGACTTACTTCACTGTGTATGACAGACTCTAGGTCCACCCACCTCACTACAAATAACTCCTCCAAAGAAGATATACAGATTGTCAACAAACACATGAAAGGATCACTAATCATTAGAGAAATGCAAATCAAAACTACAATGAGGTGTCACCCCACACTGGTCAGAATGGCCATCATCAAAAAAATCTACAAACAATAAATGCTGGAGAGGGTGTGGAGAAAAGGGAACCCTCTTGCACTGTTGGTGGGAATGTAAATTGATACAGCCACTATGGAGAACAGTATGGAAGTTCCTTAAAAAAACGAAAAATAGAACTACTATATGGCCCAGCAATCCCACTACTGGGCATATACCATAATTCAAAAAGAGTCATGTACCACAATGTTCATTGCAGTTCTATTTACAATAGCCAGGACATGGAAGCAACCTAAGTGTCCATTGACAGATGAATGGATAAAGAATATGTGGCACATATATACAATGGAATATTACTCGGCCATAAAAAGAAACGAAATATATAATGTCTTTTATTTTTCATTGTTGTTCCATTTAGCAGATCTTTTGAAAACAAAGTTTGTGAAGAATCCTAAAAGCATGAAGAAAGGTCATTAAGCAAAACTATTGAAAGAGATACCAGATTAAAAATAAGCAACAAAAGGAATATATTATATAATTTATTATATGAAACTACCTTTACACTAAAATGCTTTAGAGCTGATAGACCTCAGTTTAGAATCTGGGGTCCTATACATTCAAATGGGCTGAGTTTGAGGCAATAAGTAGCGTTTACTGTGTCCTAAACTTCAGAATTCAACTTCTATTTACCCTGTGGACACATATAGCAATTGAAAAGACGCCAGATTTCCAAAAAAACCTCTTCGTATTGATTAAAAGTGTGTGAGCCATTGCTATCTAAAAGTGTCAGCCAAGATCAGAACAAATAGCCAACAAAATAAAACAGCTATTGTAAGGGTAGAAATGGATTTCAGAATCAACAGTAAATAAATAAATATAATGTTGTGCTGCCTTTGTCCATACTCCGCCAAAGGTACAGTTTGCAGAATTTTTATTGGCACTCTGCCATACTTATTTTCATTTATCTGCCCAAAGCACCATTTCAAAAAGTGCAAAAGCATGTTTTTGATAAAGTAGATTGTTTATAGCTGAATTGAAAATTTCAGAACAACACGTATTGTAATAAAGTGGGAGAGGGAGGTCCAGGAAGACTGCAGCTGCAGCTTTTTGAAACCTATGTCAACATCACTGCTAGAAACGGGAAGATGTGTTATTTTGCCCTGCAAAATTTAATAAGCAAATCTTTATAAACTGAATTAAGTGACAAGTATTACCAAAAGCCATAAAGTCTACTGAGTCTTTATTTACTGAAATGCTTTCCCAGCACATTGTTCCCATATTGCAGTCTCCTTTATAGTGTTGTGTTTGTAATGTACTCAGCTACTCAGGGGTGATATCAATGGTAGTAAATCCTGGGCTGATGAGTCCCCATGTGTACCACAGTAATTTTAATACTTCTGCAGTTAAATACTGTTGGGTATAAATTTCAGCACCAACTTTAGTTGCTTCACTATGTTTTTTTCTTGTGGCTGTTCTTGCAAAATCACAGCCAACAACTATGGAAATAAGAGAAATGCTTAAACAAATGACAATTAGAAGAATAGAGATGGTACATCTCCTTTCTTTAATAGGGTTAAATATCATAGTTGATTTAACTTATGTACTCCATCCAATAAGTGACTATTATGAAACATTTCAGAAAAATATATTTTATGAAAACAATAACCCTCTGAACTGGGTTCCCCGGATCACTAGGATTCCTTAAGGTGTTACTTGGTATTCTTCGGGGAAAAATGTATTCTGTGGTCAAATGTATTCAATAAGAAGTGAAGGATTAAACAAAGTTAGATTTCTTAGACTTTTTGGTCTTTTATATGCAACATGCATTGTCAGTCTCCATGAAGATGTGCTATTTCCCAACATATTTGGCCATTAAGAAAAAAAAAGTTATCAAAACCTATTGAGCACATGTGGAACCAGGTGCTTGAGCACCTTGAGCACCAGGTGTTCTGTTATAACCAGCAGGAAATGCTGGGTTAGCCTTCTATTACATTTAATACACTGGGATTTAAGCAAACCTTTTACATCTAAATTCTGAGCATTTAGGAGGATCAGTGCCTAGCATAAGATATTTTGTAAAACTTTACTAAACATTTGTTGAATAAATTAATGAAACCTTGAATAAAGGCTATCTTGCTAATTAATGAGAGCCTGACAAGCTAACCGGTGGTGTCATTCTTTTGATGAATCCAATTACTTGTATCAATTTTAAGGATTATGTTGAATTATCTTGCCTCAATTGTCTTTTAGAAATCTGATTCTTTTACATTTGTGCATGATCTACCTTTTTTCCCCTTACTCTAGGACCTTTTAGAATTTCTTTCAAGTTTTTTTTAGAAATTACTCTTAGAATTAGGTCTTAGGTCTTAGAATATCTTTCTCTTTCATGTTCTTCAATTTTGCTACAATATGTCTTTACTCATCTATGATCCCTTGTCTTCTGAAGTTTTTCTATTATGTTTTATGTGATGTTTCCATTATCATTTATTCAAATATTTTTATCCCTTTCGATTGTTATTTTCTTCTCTGTGTTCTATTATCCATTTGTTGACAATTTTAATTCTATCCTCCATATCATTTAAGTTTATTTAAAAAGTTTTGTTCTCTTTATTTCTATCAATTTCAACCTGATTTTTCAGGACAATAATTTATACTTAGACTATAGCCGTCCTGATTAGACTTGCCAGACAAAATATAGAACACCCTGTTAAATTTGAATGTCAGGTAAACGTTGACCACTTTTTTTAGTATAAATTGTCCAAAGTGGTAAAGTGGGACATAATTAAAAATTTTTTTCATTTATCTGAAATTCAAATTTAACTGGAAATATTTGCTAAATCTGTTTCTATAACCTAAACACCAGTTTCTCTTTTTTTTGCTTCCATGATCAGTAAAATTATGTCCAGAACTTCCATTTCTCAGTGTCAGTAATATTACACGTCAATGAATGAATGGATATAAATCATTAATATGGACTTTTTGGGAAAATTTATCAAGATTTCTGATATGTTGAAAAGAGAATAGACAGGATCTTAGGTCAATTAAGCATTATACTATTCAAAAAAACAATGGGCTGATTTTCAGGTTTTTCAAGAATGCTGTCTGAATTATATAGAAAAATGCCAACTGCAATGACAACTGAATCTCCAAATGTATAATGTCTTAAAAACAATAGAATTTTATTTCTTGGCAACATGACAATCCTCAGTGGATAAAATGTCAAGCATTTTAGGCAGCTAAATAGTTGGCTTTTTCCCCCCACACCTATAGTTCGCAGCCACCATGATTGCCTCCATCCTGGTCAGCCAGAAAAGGGAATAAAGCCTAGAAGAACATACATGAAAGTTTCTAAAGGATGAAGCCTGAAAATGATACATATCATGTCTGCTCATACTCCGTTAGTTGGAATTCAATCACATAGCTGTGTCTAAGTTCAAGTGCATCTGTAAAATGTAATTCAGCTCTCCCCAGGAAGAAGGGAGTAGATCGATTTTAGTGAGTAGCTAATATTTGCAGTCATATACGCACTGCTTAAAGTGAGACATGGCTATTCAAAAGAAGTATGGAATCGACTGCATGGATAATATTGGAGAATATTTTATTTTCCTGGAATTCATAACAATTGGATTTTTTGCTTCATCTGTAATTATTTACGGATATGATTAATTAGCACAGGTGCCTCAAGGAGGATAATAAAATAAAATAAAAAATTTGACATTACACTGACATTTCCCAAGACTCAAGGAGTGAACAGATTATATTCTCTACTCTAATACTTAACAGATTAATTATTAAGATGGATCTCCAAGGTGGTTTGGGAAAAACAAGGTGGTTTTTTGTGGAATACGGGTAAACCATTAAACAAAGCAGGGTGAGGAAATCTGCCAAAGTATGTGAGTACCTCTTTAGCAGATGAATCAGAAATTTCTGTTTGCAGAGCTGTCAACATACCCCCTCTCCTAAATACTAATTGCTTAACAAACAAGATATTAAGATCTTTAAAATAAGTGTTTCTTTGTCTTTTCTGTTTCTTTTCTATTTATAAACATAGGATGGAAATCTCTACATGCAAAATATTTAGAGTTAGATGCTGTTGTAGGTAATTAGTGAAAAAGACTGTATGTTTTCTCATCCACCTGCTGGTAGAAGCAGATGGTAGCTTATTTCTGCCCATGTGACCTACAGATTCTTCAGGTTTACCAAAATACTATGACTATGGTAATTGCATTGTTCCCTTCCCAGGTACTATTAGGATTCTGGTGTATATAAACTGCCTAATTTCCTTCCTTGCCTCACCAACATTTTGATAGGAAATACAGAAGGATAGAGTATGGGTCTTGCCACCTGAAAAACAGTTTTTAAATGATGCTTTCAAAAGCATAACTTTCCCCCACAACAGTTACATTTTTTGATGGAAAGGATGCTATTATTTTCAATCTTACAATGAAAGAAAATTTCTTGGAATTTATATCTTGTTTGATTTTAGGGAAAAAAAAAAAAAGAAGCAGTACCCGAGGTATAAGGGGATTGTCAACCCCCAGCAATTATGACCCGTCTCCAAGCTCTGTTGCATGACTGGATATTTAGCTCTTCATTCTTTTATAAGAAACCGGTGTATACATTATAATTTTATTAGCATATTAGAGAAAACAAGATATATTTATTCAGCATATTTGATTTGAATAACTATACAAAATTAAAATAGAATTAATTTTTACTTCTTTCTTTTTATTATCCTTACCTAGTTCTAAAAATGTGCACTAAAAAAAGATGAAATGAAAAGTACAAAGGACATTTTATGCAGCATCTGCTTAACCTTAGAACTAAAATGTATTAATGAAACTAATAGGATAAAAAGAATTCATGAAAAGATGCTAGTCTGTGGTTGTAGACGCTTCTCTTTGGCCAAACCATTAGAGTAGAAGATATGACCATTTGAAGCCTGTTACAACTCAGATAATTTGCCAAGTCATTATTAGGACAGCTTATCTTTTCTTAGAAGACTAATCCAGAAGACTTTTCTTGTTAACCTCAGCATCAGTTAATGTTAACGTGTTTTAAACTTTGCCACAACTCTTGAGTGAGGTCTTCTAAAGACTTCATTTATATGTGGCAGGTAGGACTTGAAATGTTTTTTCCTAAGTTCTTCCTGATGTCTAGAAATGTGGTTATTCCAAAATTAGACTTTTTTATACATTTTAACAAACTTCAATTTTTTTGTAATGCATTTATGAACAAGGCTTTGTTCCCTTTCTTCCATCAAATTAAGGGCTACATAATCAGCCAAAAAGTTGAATAAATCAAGAGATTCTGGTCAGGTGTATTGAAAACTCAAGAATGGCTCTTACAGGGCCAGTGCTATCCTCTGCTTAAGACCCTGGACACATCCATTCATCATTGTGTATCTGGGTTTCCTCTTGGAATGGAAATACCCAATATCTTTTTTGTCAGGGCTATTTTGTAAGCTCAAATAATGTAAAATATTTTGGGAAAAAATAATGTGGAAAAACCCCAAAGTATTGTTATTATAATTAAGTGGCAGTTCAGTTAAGTGTATACTAAGTGCTTTGAGACTTCAAAAGCCTCACACTCAAAGGAGGCTACTGGGACCAGCCACAGAGGCATCACCTGGGAGCTTGCTAGAAACTCAGAATTGGGGCTCCACCCCAGACTTACTTAATTGGATTTTCATTTTAGTAAGATTCACAGGATATTAATATGCACCTTAAACTTTAAGAACCACTGAAAAGCAACTCTGAGAAGTGTGTATGATGATCTCAATTCTACAGAAAAGGAATCTAAGCTCAGAGAGACAAAATTGTATAATTTGAGAAGTTCAGGTCTGTTTGAAGCTCACGTTCACACATTTCTACCACACTTTCTTGCTTTCAGTGCACTGTAGCCAGTTTTTAAAGACAAGTGCAGAATCGTTGTCTATTTTTTTTTTTTTTTTACTATTTTTACTAGCTTTTGACTTATTCTGGCAATATTCTTCAAAAGGACATGCACTTACACAAATTCTGATGACAGTGAAACCATGCATTGCTGAAGGAGACCAAGTTTGGTGGGAAGATCAATAGCATGGATTTTTGTGGCTTTGCACAGTTCTATTTTTGAGTGCTTGGAGGATCTTATTTATTAGAGTGTGTTTGCAGAAACCATCAGTAAACATCTTTTCTTTGTTAATATTTAACCCACCAAGTCTTTCAAGCTTCCATCTTTTCCAGTCTCACAGTCCCACATGCTTTTTAATCCACTAATAGCACCAAACTGTCTCCATGGTGCAATAAATGTCTTCTATTTTATGACTTCCTTGAATTACTACCCTAACTTATAATTTGCCAGATTTGTTTTTGCCTTCAAATCCCTTACTTCATTGTAGCCACTTGAAAAATGTTACACCCTATGCGTTTTCCTCCCCAAACTCTAATGCTTATTTTTAATATACTAATAGTTCTTGCCCAGAATAATTTAGTCTTGCTGACATTCAGAATGTTTTATTCACCATTCAAAAGGACTTTTAGAAAATTTTTCTATAAAATACTAGAAAATATTTGAAGTAGTTCTAATGATTGTTGAAATCTAGTAAACTTTAATTACCTTACATAATTGACAAAAATCCCACAAAGAGTTTAGGGAAACTACAAAAAAAAAAAAATAACTTGGCTATTTAGATGCTTTCTAAACTTGCTTTTTAATGCTGAAGTATTTAGCGTGGGCTAAATGGGCTGAGTTTCCATAAGTCAAGAGAGCTCCTTTTTTGAGTGGCAGTCATAAATACCTTGATCTTATCTGAAACAAGTGAAAGAGTGTGATTTGAGTTGAAGATAATTTTATTTTCATTGTATTTATTTAAGAGCCAGAATGTGGGGAAAGGTTTAGTTTACAGCTTCCTGTCCTAAGGAAGGGGAGATAAACTAGTGAATATGAAAAGTATCTAATCATCAGTGCTCTTTCTTTTATCATAACTCTAAGGATTGACACTAGTTGCATGTGCATGGGTCAATGTCTAGGAGGCCTTGGTCTCTAAATTAGAATCCGCCTAATACTTGTTCAACTCCCTTGTCTTGCATTGTCAACAATGCAGACTCTCCCAGATGAAGTATCAGTAGAATAGCTGGTCACATTCTAAGCAGGTAGTGAGTTAGTTTCAAGCTGTGTATCTTTCAGCCTGGAACTTATTTATGCCCAGGATGCCAGGGAACTTTGGCAAGTTGTACACAGCTGAACCAAACAGAAATGCTCTCTGCAGTTATAACTCAGAAATTTCAGAACATGTAAGGCAGTGAATAGATAGGGCAGGGTCAATTACTCTTCAGCACATATATAGCAGCTGAGTTAGGCTATTGAACTAACAACGTGCAGATTGAATTACTGGGGAAAATGTGTTTGTGGGCTCATAGCTGGATAGACTAATCAGGAAATACAGAGGAAAGCTGTATTTTTTCTAAACCATTTTACTTCTGAAATAGTCAAGAGGGACATGAGACATTGATTTGGTAAATTCACTCTGGTTAACTGGCCACTGATATAATCTCAATAGAAACTTCTTTTATTTTACAGTTGATTTTACTAAATTAAGTACTACTGATCATGCAGCTTATATAGTTCGTTATATGTAGCAAGCCGTCAGGAAATATTAACTATTTTATTGCAAATAATAGTAATAGTAATCATGTTAGTACCATCGCAGGATTTGTCAACATAAAATTTATCCTAATTATTAAGGAAAATATTGCCATCATCTAATTTTCTATCCCTTATGAGTAGTGAAACAAAACTCTTGGTTGGAAAATACAGTGCATTTGTAATGTAAAAGGTTGTAATGCATGAAGGTATTACTCTTATATTGTAACATGTGAGATTTCTCTAGCTTACTTATTTGAATTTAGCATTGTAATATTTACTCTTTCCAGAAAAATACAAGTGTAAAATGAAACCTAGAATTTTGTTTTCAAGGTATGTTATTAGATTGTATCAGAACAACCTTCCCACTGAAGTCTATAGAAAATCTCTTTGAAGGAGAAGTTATGAGGCATCAAGATTTGAGGGACAATGGACCTAGAGATTATCATACTAAGTGAAGTAAGTCAGGCAGAGAAGGACAAATATCATATGATATTGCTTATATGTGGAATCTAAAATATGATACAAATGAACTTATTTACATAACAGAAATAGACTCACAGAAATAGAGAACAAACTTATGGCTACTTAAGGGGAAAGTTGGGGGGAGGGATAAATTAGGAATTTGGGATTAACAGATATACACTACTATATATTAGATAACCAACAAGGACCTACTGTATAGCACAAGGAACTATATTCAATATCTTCTAATAATCTATAATGGAAAAGAAAATAAAAAATATAAAAATATATATAAAAATACATATATATATATATCCTAGATTGAATTAAAGTAATCTGTCTGCCAGAAGCAAAAGTCAGTCCCCTTAGAGCTAGATCATATCACCCAGACTCTTAAATAATCTCTATGATTTTTGATACAAAATATCCTGGAGTCCAAAATGAAAAAAAAAAAAATACCAAGAGGTAAGATTAAATGACCAGACACTAAAAGAAATATAGATAATAAAAACAATCTAGTAGAAATCCAGTTAGTGGAGTTATTAAACATGTATGTTAAAATAACTATAAATAAAATATTAAAAACAATTAGTATCAATGTAAAATTTTTCTCCAATAGTTTTATTATAAAAAGGAAAAAATTGATATTCCATGTCCAAACCATAAAATAATTAAAATTAGGAAACCTATAGATGCCTTTAATAGTGGATCAGGTAAGCTAAAGGAAAGATTAGTGTGATAGAAAATGGGCCAGTAAGAAATATTCAGATTGAAGCATGGGGAGAAAAATATGTTCATTTCAGGAAGCACAGAAGAGACATATGTGACATCATATAAAAAGCATAGCATATGTGTAACTGGAGTCCCAGAAGTAGAACAGGAAGGGAAGGAGGAAGAAACACTATTTGAGGAGATAATAACTAAGATAACAGGTATAAAGCAACACATTTAACTAGTCCTATGAATCCAAGCAGTATTAAGACAATAAGATCTACATCTGAAACAACATAATAAAATTGCTGAAAACCAGAAATATAGAGAAAAAGGCAAAATGGAGAGAAGACCAGAATTTTATGTAATAAAACCCTGGCAGTAAGTTTCCTTCTCTCTTTTTTTTTTTTTCTGATATCCCCAGGTCTGGACTTGAGGCAGCTTAAAACTCATATGTGGGCACCAGAGAGATCATCAGGAAAAGTGCTGTAGTTCTGGCTCAAGATGCAGAAAAGGAGAATTCCAAAACTTAGAGTAGAAAAAATATTCCTGTTTTATTTTTGTTTCCTTTATTCCATTCTCTTGTGTCCCAGACTCTAAGAAATCATGCAGCTGTGATGGTGGCAGGAGTGACAGTGGCAACAGAAGGGGCCCACAGGTACCTAAAACTCTCTAACCGAAGAGGTGTGGTCCCAGAAAGGTGGGAAGAGCCAGCGGAACTGAATACGTATGGACAATTTGAATTCAATTTCTAGTTGCTTGTAGGCTGCCCCTAACTAGTGCTTGAACAGAGATAATGACTCCAAAACCTCAATGAGATTGTTCTGGAGGTACAGATGACCTACTCAAAGAGCATCGATGGTTCCTCCATGAGGAAAAAAATGAGTTGATTAAATATTTCTTGAGCCCTGACTGTGTGTGAGATGTTTCATTAGATTTGTGGAATCAAGGTTTTAAAAACCATGGTCTTGACCCTGAAGAGTTTCCAGTCTAGTGATAACAATGAATATGTAAAAATAACTGTAATATAGCAGGATTAATACAATAGTAGAGGTATGGATACACCTGCTCTGGACACACCACGGGCAGGTTGGAAATACCTCCAAGACAACTTTTAGAGACCTCTGTATTGAGATGTCTTGCTAACTCTTATCCCACGCCTCCCAACAGAATTTTAAAAACCTTAAAAGCTTAATCCTCTTAACGCTATACCCTCCTCCTTCATTGAGACTACATTGCCTCAGTAGCAATAAAAAAACGGAAAAAAATTTCTTAAGTAATCTGCAAAGTAAAGAGCAGTAGAAAGTTTTGCAGAGACAATTGTGTCACTAAAGTCTGAGAAAGGTGTTATTCTTGATATTATAAAGACAATAGAGGAAGAGAGACATGATATATATAACAATTCTGGTAAAACATTTGATACAACATTTATCAAAACGTGAATAAATTAAGATGAATTTTTAGTTGATCAGTCAGCTTTAGAAATTTTAAACCTCATCTTCCACCCTCCAAAATCAATAAATGATGAAAAACATGGCAGATGAAGAAGGAATTTGCAAAATTCCATTGGGCTTGGCATTTAGTTCTATTTTTTTTTACATTGATTTTGGAAATTAAAATGTCTAGATAAAATCCAATAGAATCTATTGACAATTGTTAGAATTAACAAGAGTTCTGCAACACTATTGTAAATGCTTTTAATTTGTAAAATTGATTGCATTCTTCTACACCAGAAGCCAAAGTTAGTCAATGCAATTTCAAGACACATATAATATTATAATTTTTAAAACTATAAGATCCTATGAATCACTTTTAGGAAAAAAATATAAAATTTTATTAAGAGACTTTAATAAGCAAAAAAATTGAGAGCTATACCATAATCAAAGGTTAATTCTCTCTCAAGTTAATCTATAAATTCAATGCAACTTTAAGTTCTAATTCTAATTCTAAACTCTATATGGAAGAGCAAGCAAGAAATGTAGAAATATTACTGGAAAGAAGAACAAGGTAATAACTTATTAGCTATCAATACTTATTATGAAGCTGCAGTAATTCAGACAGTAAGGCATTTGCATGAGGATAGACAAGTAGAATAGAGAAATGCGCACACATGTGGAAACATGATATAAGGCAAAGATGGCATTACAGATCAATGGCAAATTATGAACTCCTTGCTAAATGGTCCTGGAACAATTAGTTATCCATGTGGGAAAAATGTGATTGAACCCCTGTATCACATTATGCACAAAAATAAATCCCAGCTGTATTAAAGACCTAAATGTGAAAAGCAAATTCTAAATTTTGAAAAAAATATATTTGTATCCATAAGGCAGTATTTCTTAAACACACACACAAAACTCAAAACATAAATTAGCCCACTGATAAATTTGAATACATTAAGATTAAAAAATTTTTGTGCTCTTAAAGAAAATATTTTAAAAAATTAAAAATGAGTCACAAACTGAGGGGAGATATCTTACAATATATATCACAGATAAAGGTATCCTAGAAATAACTTTGTTAAAAAAAAGAAGAAGGAGGGAAGAAAGGGGATAGGGAAGAAAGAAAGGAAGAAATGAAAATCAAATAAAAGAATGATCACAAGATATGAACTTGCACAGAGGAAACCATAATAACCAATAAAAATATGAAAATATTCTTGCTTTCATTAGAATAAAAAAATATATAATTAATCCTACAGTAAGAAAATTCTTCCCTCTTTATCAGATTCATTCTTATTAAAATGAATGACAATACCAGGTGTAGGTAAAATGAGGAGCAACAGAATCTTATATTCTGATTTGGGAATTGAAAATTCACTTTGGAGAGAAATTTGGCAATATCTTGTCAAGATGCATACACCCTAAACCAAGCAACCCTACTCTTACAATACAGTCTAGAAAAGATCTTCCCTATGCAAAAGGAGAAACGTACAATCATGTACAAAGCAGCAGTGTTCTTAATAGCAAATTGCTGGAAATAATCTATATGCCAGTTAAAAGAATACATAAATAAATTTTGATAAAATCATTCAGAGGCTTATAAAGTAGTAGAAAATGAATAAGCTAAAGCCATTCCTAGCAACATAGATATATCTTACAAATAATGAATGTAACAATCTCAGCAAATAACGTTGAGGAATAATAAAAAACAAGTTACAGAATACATTATGATGTCATTTATTTAGGTTTAAAAGCATGCAAAACAAAATTGTATATTGCTGAAGGATACAAGCAAATGTATAAATGGTAAATAAATCCATGGACTGATAAGCAACAAATAGTAGTTACATCCAAGAAGAAAGATCAGGAGTGGAGATCTGAGATGGTACATGGGGACTTTACCTACATTAGTGATTTATTTATTAGGCTGGACAGCTAGTAGATGGATACGTAAGTATTCATTGTACTGAAAGTTGCTGGGCCTCTAATAAGTGAATACTATACTAATAAGTGTAGTTGCAAACTGAAGAAGGTTATGTTACAGAAGACAACTATTTGGAAATATATATCTGGCCAAAAATGTGTGTGTGTGTGTGTGTGTGAGTGAGTGTGTAGACACACATAAGCAGAAAGAGAAAGAGAGAAATGTAAATTTGGAAGAAGCTGATAACATCTGGAGAGCAAATAAAAATAAATAGGAAAGAGTTCTGAATTTTATTGAACATTTTTCAGTTACCAAATACTATGATTTGAGTTTCCAGGAAGGACATATGGCAAAGAATTAGATTCATCTCTCCTGCAGAATGATTGTGTGATGTTCACTAATGTTCCTGGGACGATGATACGATGTCTCAAACATAACTTCTGTGAGAGTGGATACAGTGGTTAACTTGTTTAGCTGTTTCCTTAGTGTTTGACAATTAGTAAGCTTACAATGAAAATGTGCTAAATTAATAAACTTCTCTTTCCATACCGCAGTATATTCACAAATCCACTCAATTCTGCTCAGTATAACAAGTCACATTTCATAATAAATTGGGAGGTGTGATGGTGGGGATGGGATCTTGATTTTTCTTTTCAGGGATCCATTCCAGAACTCTTTTCAGGATCTGCCTTTGGTGTCTCAATCTAACTTAACTGCCAGTTGGTATTCCAAATGTTCTAAACCAGTATTCTCAAGTGCTAGGGAGCATCAGAATCACCCAGAGGGCTTGTTAAAACACACATTGCAAGGCCCTACCCTCAACATTTATCATTCAGTGAGACTGAAATGAAGACTGAGAAATTTGCCTTTCTAGCAAGTTCCCAGGTGATACTGATGCTGCCGGCCCTAGAACTAACTCTACTTCGAGAATCATTGTTCTAGATATTCTAGTACTTACATACACTTTTCATAATTGTGTAAAAGGTTAAAAATAAAACCCTGATCCTTTTTGTAATCCTATAAGTAATTCTAATGCTCTCTCATGCCAAAACGGGACGCTTTCATAAGTCTTTCTCCTGAGATCAGGAAATGAGAATGTCAGAGGTCTTAATGAAGATTAGTCCAGAGAATAAGGAGGAAAGAAACTTTAACCCACTCAGGTGTGACTGCAGACTTTGCCCTTGGCAGAGGGATAGGTAGGGGTGGGTCAACCTGTTCTACATAAATCCTCTGTGCAGTATTCGACACTGTTGACTGACTGCAGCACCTCAAAACTCCCTCATACTTTAGACCCCCAGATTTCTGAGCATCATACTTCCCAGGTTTCACTTGTTTCTCAGTTTCTTTCCTGAATTTCTTTGTCTGACTGACTCTTCTAAATGGAGATCCTAAGTGTTTCCTCACCAGCCACTTTCTCATAATGTCATTGCAATTGATCTTCTCTATTGTCAAGTCCTCATTTTCCATTTATGTGGAAATATATTAAGCGGAAATAACTCTTAAATCTGTTTCTTTGAGCTAGCCCTTTCTGTACACCTATATTTCCAAACACCTACAGATGTCATGTAGCATCTCAAATTGAATATAATTAAACTCATATTTCTCCAATCTTTCTACCACACTGGTCTACTTCCCTTTCCTCCCACCCAAAATTGAATTTATTTTTCTTGCATCTCTTATCTCCTTTATATTGAGAGACAGTATGTATGGTGTTTACATGCATAGATATTGGATTGAAACTGTTGCTTGATATTAGGCAAATTACTTAATATCTTTTAGGTGCTGATCTTCTCTTCCATAATATGGAGCTAAAAATAGATTCTGCTTCATAGGTTTTTTTTTTTTTTAATGATATATCAGCAGTACCAAGGAACTTGATGTAAATGCAAATTCTAGCACCCTATTCTAGACCTACTGTATCAGAAACTCTAGGGTAGGGACTGCAATCTGTTTTGACAAGCATCTAGGTGATTCTGATGCATGCTAGACTATGAGAACCATTGATCCCAGGGAGTGATGATACTATTAACCCAGTCACCTCAGCTAAAAATCTGGAAAATCTTCTTTTTTCTTTCCTACATATAGCCAAATTCTATTGGTCAGTTTGGGAGTCTCCCCAAACTAACTTAAATTTATCACTTTCTCTACTTTCAATTTCTATGTTCACTGTTGCCATAAATGCTCAAACAAATTGTTGCAATAGCTTCCTGATATCACTGCCACCAGTTTTGCCATCATCTAATTCCTTCTTTACAAGGCCATGAGAGTTGGGATTTAAAAATCTAATCATTATTTCCTTTTTAAAAAAAATTCTTCCCTGATTTCTTATCCATTACTGGACAAAGCACGGACTCCTTATCATAAAGTAAGTAGTCTTTCATGACTGGCTGGAGGATAAAATTAGACCTTCCTCAACTCCTGCCAAGTTTCCTGTCAGCTGTTCTTTCTCTTCTTCAGACCTCCCTCCTTACAGAGCCAGTGGGTCCCAGTCTTTATATAAAGTAGCAATGCCTGCAAGGAAGAGCCATGACTCTGTATTACAGGTTTGGTGTATTAGTGTGGAAAGAGTGTGGGCTTTAGAATTGGGCACACCCAAATTCACCCTCAGTTTTCCCTTTTAATGTCTCTGGGACCCTTGGGCAAATTATTTAATCTTCCTGTGCTTCTGTTTCTTTATCTCTAAAATGAGCATATTAATAGAACCCATTTAATTGTGTAATCATGAATATCAAATAGGTGAATGCATGTACTACATCTACCATAATGTCTTCTCTGGAGTGAGTGATCCATACATGACATTTTTCTTCTTTTCTCTCCCATCTTTACCTTTCCAGGTTCTCGTGGTCTGTACAGGCTGTGTAAGGGCTGCTGTAGATATGGGTTTCTTTATCTAATACTTGAGGTATGCCATGTTGGATTATAAATAATTTATATGGTATTAGATAGGCACTGTTTGCTCTTTGGTTACCAGAATCTATTTCCCTTCCTTATGGCACTCTAGCTGTTCAGAAAATTATCTGTTACCCATTATGTGTAGTTTTGGTGAGAGGGTAATTCCAGATTCTGGCAAACCCTTGAGGAAGCTGAGAGAGCCAGATCCTTTTTCTTCCCACCTTCTGATAATATCAGAGCAGGCAGTTAACCTAAACTCATCCACTCTAAGTTTTCTGCAGGGACTTCAGCTCTTATTGGAGAGATGCGAGAGTTAGGAACTTTTAGTCCTTTATCCCAGCAGATGTCTCCTGACGGGTGTTTTCAACTCCTGAATGGTTGTTATGTTTCCCTTTTTGGACATGCAGAATTCCCTTGCTTATTGCCTTTTCCAAGCAAGGGCCTTCAGGTTTCTGTCAATGCTATGACTCCCTAGAGAATCTTCCAACAAAACCACAGTCAGTTTCTGCTGATTACACCCAGGAGGACTGGTATGTCATACTTTTCTTTGATTTATTCTTTTTTTCTCATTGGCGTTAAACACAAGGTCCCAAACTCTTTTGTGATTAGAGGAAAGGTCATCATTCAAGAAGAGCTCATGTGAGACCTCGTGGAAATGCCAGTTTTCAGTTTTAGAATTGTGTACACAGTTTGTAGGCAGTGCATGACCTCGATTCTCTCTTTCTAGCTCATGTTGATTAAAAATTGTTTTTTAAAGCAGATTTTCATTGCAAATGAAGACGGAAGCATCGTCAACTATATTTATCACTAACAGTCCTTACTTGCCAGTGATTATCAATTAGTGAAAACAGATTTTAAGGATTAAAACAATAACATACAGTATTTATCCTCCAAACCATACTTCTCATTTAAAAGTCTTTCCAATTGGCCTATAAAGGGCAATGTTGTCTTTTCTCTACATGGAAAAAGAAGGCTTTCAATTTTGCACCATATTTATGTCTCTCTTCATAATTACTCATGTGTAAAATGTTTCATTTCATTCTGATTTTTTTTTTTTTTTTTGTATACTCAAAAACTGAAAAAAACCATTTACACTCAATCTACAGATCTACTACTTGGTTAGCAAATCTTACTATTCCATCCCTATAATGGTTACTGGTCTAGACATTTTCCTGTGACTTGTTTTTCAAAAAACATTTTAAATATAGGCATTGAAAACAATATTTCTCTTGTTATGTCATCTTATGTGTTAAATTAAACTATAGTCTCTGCAGTGGGAGCATTCACTATCACTTGAAGAAACAAAGGAGATATAGTCACTTTAAGAACAAATCTGTAAATAATGTTTAGTTATTCTAAGGAGTACACATAATACATTTTAATTGCGCTTACTTTGCTCAAACTCAAGCTGACCAATTTGATTCAGAGCACAGGTCTTCAAAACCGCCAGCATGAATTCACTTCTCTTCATTTATTCAGTTTATATCTGTTGTGCTCCTAATGTGTACCAAGCTCTGTGTTAGGCCCCAGGAACTGAGACAATGATTCAGTTCAATAGTCCCTGGGATACATCTTAATTTAGAATGGGGATGGGAGGAAGACTTAACTCCTAGAGGAGGTGTTTGTGTTCCTGGCTGCAGACAGCAGAGGTGTGGATAAAGAGTAAACCCATTCTTCAGTCCTCCTGTTTTCAGTGTGTGCCTGGGAGCTGATCTCAGGTGTGTCTTCCCGCCCCTCCCCCTCCATGTGTGTATGCAACACATTTAATGCTCTTAACATTGACCAGAAATTCAAAGTGACAGATCCGGAGGTACTGCAATCTGGAACTCTTAACTTTTGTAAACTGGTGAGACTAGTGGAATGCACAAGGTCTCTACTTAACGACTTCTCCATCTTCTCTTATGGACTCCTCTGCTCAGCCATTCAGGAATAGGATATGTATTAGACAACTAACATCTGGTCTGAATATCTATTAGGACCATATGCTTCCCTCTGCTATATTATCATCCTAGAATAGATTAAGGGAAATCCAAACCAAATGGGGATTTGAGGAAATTTTCAAGGGTCACTTAATAAAGTAATTTTGGTTTTCCCTTTGCAAAGAACACAGCATACTGTAGAGACGATGAAGAGACCTAAGAACAGACTCATGGCAGAAATAACCTGAATAACTAATCATCATAATCATAACCATATTGCTCACAATTTTCAAATGGGAAATAGAAACTGTTAATTGTCACAGTTACAAACGGATGTATCCTGCTGGGATCTTAGTTGAAAGATGAAGTTCTATGGAATAGCCTTGTCTTCTAAATGAAAACCAGTAGTTTTGGATCTGGCTTTGTTTTCCCCCAAAACTCCTTGCCGTTAATATTCATAGTGGTTTGAGGACTGGCTCTTTTCCTCTCTCATAAAAATTTCTTGATTTATGATTGTGAGATCTTCATGGCCAAATGACAAAGGGATAAGGTTTGATGGCATAAAAGCAAGCACTGACTAATGTTCTCCAAGAATGTATGGAGGGAGTAAAGTTCAGTTACTATGGTTTTGATTTTACAATTAGAATATAAGGTATTTGGCTTTAAGAATGTGTTTCACTTCAAAATTCTATTAATGAAATAGACTTTATATCTGATTTTAAAACGTATCTCTACTCTTTTATGAAATTAGATCCACACAGAATTAATAGTTAAAACAGTGAACATGAATTATGATGGTAACTAGAAGCATAAAATTAAATTAATACTTTATGTTCAACATTCTTACCTAATCAGGGATAATTTGAAATTTTATCACTGAGAGAATTTAAAGTGGATTAGGAATATGTTTTATTAAAAAATTATAAATAGAGTCTAATTTGACTATAGGTGTTAGGTAGGGGTAATATTTAAGGACATGGTTTATATTTTATCATTTTTTGAGTTCACACATAAATATTGAAACTTTTGACATAGTTCAAACATCAACATAGAGGCAAATTCAAGTCCATCTGTAGCTTAAGTTTACTAGTTAAGATGGGATTGTTTGTAGAGACCAAGACGCTGCTTCTCAGCTACTCCATCTGACTTTGCATCATGAATATGAAGCTAGCTTCAAACTCATTTCATTTTGAGAAGCTCACATTTATTTAATAAAAGATTTTTTGTTTTCCTTGGTAAGAGCCAGGACCCACTGATCAACAACTGGTAATTAATTCCTTTAACCAGTTCTCCAACCATCTTGTACAATTTTAAATTAAATCCAAGCTGCCGGCAACATTCTACTCTTCTTTTATTCTCTCTTCTTTCTCATGCCTCTTTCTTCTCTTACCTTCCCATTTCCACTAAGTAATACTATTCTCCCGGGTATGCGCTTTTTTAAAAAAATTGGGTTTAGGGATTACTAGAGAACAATTTATTTAGAGATTTGTTGTTAACTGTCTAATATGTCATTACAATTGATAGTAGCATTACTTTTACAAGAAAGGAATGAATAACTTCCAACTCAAAGAATAAAGTATTGATATATTTCATCAATAAAGAAAAATCTCCAATTAAAGTATCTTGATAGATTTTTTAAAAAATTCATGTCAATTTTTATTTGTTCCTCCAGTTACAGATCTAGAGCCTCTTGAAGAGGAGCAATGTCAACATTCCCACAGTCACTACTGCTTCTATGAACTACTTACATTCAATTTGAATTTCACTTTCAGCATTATCACTTCTTGTTTTTTGCTGCAGATTCATCTTTATTTCCTAATACCCTCTTTCGATTATCCATTTTTTAAAACATTTTTATTGGAGTATAATTGCTTTACAATGGTGTGTTAGTTTCTGCTTTATAACAAAGTGAATCAGTTATACATATACATATATCCCCATATCTCTTCCCTCTTGCGTCTCCCTCCCTCCCCCACCTTTCTAGCTGGTCACAAAGCACGGAGCTGACGTCCCATAGATATTTTAATCAGGTGAAGTCTCTATAAAGGTCCTATAAAAGTATAGGGACAAGAGAATAGAAAAACTAAGTCATCTAGACCCACTGATGGAGTTGGAAGTCATGAACTTCAAGTCAGGATCTGATTTCTAGAACAACCTTTTTCATGAATGTAAAAGATCCAAACATGGATATTTGTTTGATTTGGATAAATATAGATCAGTATGTTGTCATGAACAAGGAAGCCAAATATCTAAAGTCCATTTTTTCTATTTGCCTGAATAAATATGTGAAAAAAATATAAATACTTAAAAGCATCCATTTCCTAAATAAAGATATCTATAAATTTTCATTTATAACATTATATTTTTCTTATCAGTTAGCAAAAAATATATGCAGTGGTTGTCTCAATCAATGGTAATAGGGCAAAGATGAAAAGTAAGACTTGAATCAATCACGATAATATATTTGATTAATATGGATTCAAATCTTCCAAAAATTTTACAACTAAGAGAAATCATCTCTGATGATTGGTAAAACTGGTTATTTAAATAGAGAAGTTTGATATTTTAAAAATTATGGTGGCAACCCATTATGGGTCTTAAGATCAATTAAATGGGTCATCACCAATTTTTTTTAAAAAATGAAACAATACAATAATGCAGAACAGTGTAAAATTGAAACTATTAGATTGAATTGCAGTGAGTAAGGGTAATTGGTGTTTTCCAAAGCTTTAGTTTCAGGCTATATGTTATCCTGACATACACACAAACGTATGCTTGTATTGAAGCACAGAAGGAAATATATATCTTATTGTGAGCCATAGTGAAATTGTTTAAATGCCACTGCATTAAATACTTGATAAGCCTTACCTTTGTCTCTCAAAGTTAAAAGCTTTAAAAGTGTTGGAAGGGGATTCAGTTACTGATTGTGGGTTAAAAACTTTCATTGAGTGACAAAACTGTTCCAAGCAGTTTTATGAGAAACGAAACAGCATCAAGAGGAATATGTTGCAGTCATAATGGTACAATGAGTGTCATTTATCTAAATATGGAAAATGACAACAGACGTTCTTGCCCATTAATATAATCTACTCTAAGCCAAAAGTTGAATCTGTTTTCTATTTGTCAGCTAAAATCAAACAAGCCATAGTACATAATATATTCTACATTTGAAAATTAACAGAACTAGCCTTTTCATCATACTGAGAATATTAAAAACCTACAAAACGTTTCACTTGCAGCACATTCTGGACTCTACTCGTTTTTGTTACTATATCAATGCGAGGCATATCATTTCAGAAAATGGGATAAGAAAAATATCTACTGAATGTTTTGTTTCAAAGTTGATACCAATGTCAAATTGTAAACAATTTTAAGTTTTCTTTTTATTCTTCCTGAAAATTTACATACATAAGTATACGTGCATATATATATTAGTTTTAGATTTGCTTGATGTCAAACTAACTATACCTTTGAGTCAGTATCATGTGCACAAAAAATTCAAAACATTTTCTTTACTCTGCGGTTAAAGATTATAGATATGAAAGGCTGAGCTATAGTCTTAAATTTCATTGAATTTTAGCCTCAGTTTGGTTGGTTAAATGGTCTAGTAACTAGCACATGATCCTCAAAATTTTTGTTATATCCCTGTGATATGTAACAAATAACTCAAATAGAAATTATAGAACATGTTGCTTCTATAGCTACTACGTCCAACACAGTCTTCCTTGCACCATAGTGGGTTTTTTTTTTAATTTAAATTGACAATTTATTCAGCAAAGAGTTTGAGAGAAGGTGGAGAGAGGAAGGGAGATCCTCTTTTCTCTGTGATAAAGTGTTTGGCTGATAGAAACAGGTGGGGCAGGAACTTCAGTAGGGTAATGAATCATTCTAGAGTCTTCTCTCATTGTTCAAATGGTGTGCTTTTTTTCTTAAGAAAAAACCCAATAGTTGAAAGTTTGTTGTTTTGATTCTGATTAATGTTTCTTAAAAAGTAATTTTATGGAAGAAAGAATTTTATTTTTTACTCTTTTAGATAGCATTGGCTTAAAAAAAAAAGCCATTGTCACATCTTTACAATTCTTGCACCATCATGTTTTAATTGTTTAACTAAAAACTGTCCCAGAAATCTTACTACATGTAAAATATGAGTCAGATTGCACTTTAGGGAAACACTGGAAGTGAAATGGAAAGCATTCAGGTTATTTTTATAAATAAAAAATAGTGTACTTTTGCTTAAAATATGGTTTCTTAAAGTAAATGTATAGCTTTAGCTTTATTATTAGTTTTGACTTAGTTACATGCTAAATTCTGTTCCTGAAATTCATAAAAAGTGAGATTTAGACTAATATATAACTGGCCTCTTCAAGATCATATAGTTACTACATATGAGACTTTCTTAACATTGTCTTTGCAGCCTGTGAATAAAATAAACAAACTATTAAAAAATACATATCAGTTTGATTTTTAGAAAGGGACAGCATCTTGTGAGCTCTGCCTAGGATGTTAAGTGTCTCACGAACGGTGGGAGAGCCACTTACAAAAGAGATAAAACCGCATACCCACGCATAAAATTCCCAATGGATTTAATGAAAGTAAAATTTGGCAGAAATCTGAAAAAATGGAGAGAACATGAGAACTTTTAGAGGAATTTATACACTCTTGCGAAGTTTAACCATATAGTCTCAAATTTCTATCCTCTTATTTTTATTAAGGGGATCAACACTATATGGAAAAAATGCAGGCTCTTGAGTTACAATGGCTGGTGTACAGTTTTAGCTTTTCCACTTACAAACTGTAGGACCTGGATATTTTCAACCTTTCCTATTCCATTTTCCTCATCTGCACTATGTGGATAATGTAAGATCTACCACAAGGGGCTATTTTCAGAACTTAATGAGATAAGCTGTGTATTTAGCATAGTCCATGGCTCACATGAAGTGTTCCTAAATGTCAATTAATGTTGATATATGTTTTCTGATTAAATAATGATAAATGTTGAGAAATGCATATATATATATATATATATATATAAAGAGGAAAATTAAAGTATGCCCATCACTCATGATTCAAATATTCTGAAATAACAATGTTGCATTTCCTTCTAGTATATGAAACTAGAATATATATGTGTGTGTGTGTGTGTGTGTGTGTGTGTGTGTAGGTCTATTTCCACACTTATTTCCATATATATATATTTGGAAATGAATAGTATATGTAATTTGTATGTGTAATTCTTTATTTTATTGTCTTGTTTTGATACAAGATTTAAAGAGAATTCTCCATGCTACCAGGCAATCATAAATGCCTTATAGATGCCTCAAGACTTGAAAAATCAGGCCAGTTATGTTGTGCATGTGTGTGTCAGAGGTTCTTTATTATTACATTGTTGATTGGGATCCTGAAGCCCAAGCAACGTTCCCGCTAACTATGTGAAAGAGAATCACATCACATACCCTGAAATTACCTCATTCAAATAAAAATAATAGAGTCTTATGTGATCACACACACACAAATAAAACATACATGCACAGAATCTCTAGCCTCATTCCGCGATGCAGGAACACTGGTTGCTATTTTTGACCCACGTACTTACAAACTTCCCAATACTTCTGCTCTGCCGTTATTTTGCATTTGGCTCCATTCTGTAGTTTTAAACTTGGTCTAACCCAAAAGTTCTCTTCCCAACTTAATACAATCTATATATATTTAATCTTTCCAAATATTACTCTAAAACACTGGTTATTCTCTCTCTCCCCCCTCTTCCACCTTCTCTTTGTCCTCTCTCCCTTCCACCTTTCCCTTTGACATTATCTACTCTGCTGCTACCATTTGAGTGTCTTCCTCATCTCTCTATATTTGTACAAAATTTAATTTTCCTACAAAACTCAGAATAATTCTCAGATCTCCTGTGAAGTCGCCCTCACCTTTGATGAGAGTCTCCGTTAAACTCTAGTATAAACTATGGTATACACCATTCACTTAGCATTTAGACAAAATTACTTGTTAATGGGATCTTCACTTAGAATTGGAAAGTACTGGGGACTCTTTACTTAACCTCTGGGAGACTACATGGAAACTGCTCTAATTCATATATCTTTCCCATTGTTCTTAAATTTTTTTCAGTATTTCTTTCTTTATTAAATCAATTTGTTTAGAGTAGATTATTTTGCCTTACCATTCTCCTAGTTGATGTAAGATTAATGTAATTTCAACAGTTGTCATACTGATTGACTTGTGCTGACAAAAAGTCTAAGGACCCAAGTAACACCACTGGGACCCAATTATCCAGCCAAGCCATTATTCATAACTACTTTTTGGTAGAATCATGCAAAATATTGAGAGTTCACAAGATAGATGATCTCCAAGTTAAAGATAAAATTATAGCAACAAACTGATTTTTTATACCTTTCTTATAATGAATTTCCACATAATGTGGAATTTCTTATCCACATTCTTATAACAGGGCAAGGGTTGTAAAAGTCTGAAATGATGTGAAAGATAAGAAAAAGAATAGAATTGATTGAATCTCCTATGAGTTGCCAAGTTTAGTCTCTGTCTACTTACAAATAATTCCAGGATGCTAAAGGGCCAGAGCATTTGGAAAAGGGAGACTAACATTAGCAACACCACGTAGTGATGCTATTATTTTTTTCTTTCATCTTCTGTCTTCCATACTACCTAATACATTACAATGCTAAGAGCAGAATCTCCTTCATGATAGATGTTTAGAAAGTTGATAATAATATTGATGTAATATTGTATGTCCAATTTGACAAGAACATTTTGCCATGGTTTTGAGAACTTATATCTAGTGGAAAAATGAGTATCACAACAACGTGGGCATACCACAATGCTCCAATCATAATGATCCTGATAAAATATTCCTATCTAGATATAAAATTACATTATATGCATAGAACAGTGTTTCTTAACTTGGGCAATTTTGATTCTATAGTAGGTGTTTAGCAATGTCTGGAGACATTTTTGTTTTCACAACTAGAGGATGCCACTGGCATCTAGTGAGTAGGGGCCAGGGATACTGTTAAAGATCTTACGTGCACAGGACAGCCCCATGTCAAAGAATCATCTGGCTCAGATGTAAATACTGCTGAGGTTGAGACACCCTGGCTTAGAATTTCTAATGGAAGTGTAATTTTCTTGGTGGGTTCTTCAGCATCAGAGAATGGACCTCTCATTAATTTGGGGAACAGAGGTTACTTAGTGCTCTTGAGGGTAAGATACTGGAATAAAAATTGCTCCAAAAATTAGATACATATCATATTCCCACAGAAGGTAAAGAAAAATGCTTACCAACCTGCTGTATGTGTGATAGGAGAGCTGTCATTTTCTCTGTAAATATTCATCACTATGGAAACCTTCCCACATCCATGCACTCCTATAACCTTAAATGGCAAGTGTATGTTTTATAAGGATGGTGAAAAAAAAAGCAAATACATATTTTTTGTTTGTTTCTTCCTTTTCAGTGGTTCACGTGAATGTTTTCCCTTTTTTTTTTTAACAACTTTATTGGACTATAATTGCTTTACAATGGTGTGTTAGTTCCTGCTGTATAACAAAGTGAATCAGGTATACATATACATACATCCTCATATCTCCTCCCTCTTGCGTCTCCCTCCCACCCTCCCTATCCCACCTCTCTAGGAGGACACAAAGCACCAAGCTGATCTCCCTGTGCTATGTGGCTGCTTTCCACTAGCTATCTATTTTACATTCCGTAGTGTCCAAGCCACTCTCTCACTTCATTCCAGTTTACCCTTACCCCTCCCCGTGTCCTCAAGTTCATTCCCTACGTCTGCGTCTTTATTCCTGTCCTGACCCTAGGTTCTTCAGAACACTTTTTTGTTTTGTTTTTTAGATTCCATATATATGTGTTAGCATACTGTATTTGTTTTTCTCTTTCTGACTTACTTCATTCTGTATGACAGTCTCTAGGTCCATCCATCTTGCTACAAATAACTCAATTTCGTTTCTTTTTATGGCTGAGTAACATTCCATTGTATATATGTGCCACATCTTCTTTACACATTCATCTGTCGATGGACACTTAGGTTGCTTCCATGTCCTGGCTATTGTAAATAGAGCTGCAGTGAACATTGTGGTACATGACTTTTTTTGAATTAGGGCTTTCTCAGGGTATATGCCCAGTAGTGGGATTTCTGGGTCGTATGGTAGTTCTTTTTTAGTTTTTTAAGGAACGATACTGTTCTCCATAGTGGCTGTATCAATTTACATTCCCACCAACAGTGCAAGAGGGTTCCCTTTTCTCCACACCCTCTACATCATCTGTTGTTTGTAGATTTTTTGATGATGGCCATGCTGACTGGTGTGAGGTGATACCTCATTGTAGTTTTGATTTCCATTTCTCTAATGATTAGTGATGTTGAGCATCCTTTCATGTGTTTGGTGGCAATCTGTATATCTTCCTTGGAGAAATGTCTATCTAGGTCTTCTGGCCATTTTTGGATTGGGTTATTTGTTTTTTTGATATTGAGCTGCATGAGCTGCTTGTATATTTTGGAGATTAATCCTTTTGTCAGTTGCTTTGTTTACAAATATTTTCTCCCATTATGAGGGTCATCTTTCATCTTGTTTATGGTTTCCTTTTCTGTGCAAAAGCTTTTAAGTTTCATCAGGTCCCATTTGTTTATTTTTGTTTTTATTTCCATTTCTCTAGGAGGTGGGTCAAAAAGGATCTTGCTGTGATTTATGTCATAGAGTGTTCTGCCTATATTTTCCTCTAAGAGTTTGATAGTGTCTGGCCTTACATTTAGGTCTTTAATCCATTTTGAGTTTATTTTTGTGTATGGTGCTAGAAAGTGTTCTAATTTCATTCTTTTACATGTAACTGTCCAGTTTTCCCAGCACCACTTATTGAGGAGGCTGTCTTTTCTCCATTGTGTACTCTTGCCTGCTTTATCAAAGATAAGGTGACCATAGGTGCGTGGGTTTATCTCTGGGCTTTCTAACCTGTTTCATTGATCTGTATTTCTGTTTTTGTGCCACTACCATACTGTCTGGATTACTGTAGCTTTGTAGTATAGTCTGAAGTCCAGGAGCCTGATTCCTCCAGCTCCGTTTTTCTTTCTCAAAATTGTTTTGGCTATTCGGGATCTTTTGTGTTTCCAAACAAATTATGAAATTTTATGTTCTAGTTCTGTGAAAAATGCCATTGGTAGTTTGATAGGGATTGCACTGAGTCTGTAGATTGCTTTGGGTAATATAGTCATTTTCACAATGTTGATTCTTCCAATCCAAGAACATGGTATATCTCTCCATCTGTTTGTATCATCTTTAATTTTTTTCATCAGTGTCTTATATTTTCTGCATGCAGGTCTTTTGTCTCCTTAGCTAGGTTTATTCTTAGGTATTTTATTCTTTTTGTTACAATGGTAAATGGGAGTGTTTCCTTACTTTCTCTTTCAGATTTTTCATTAGTGTAGAGGAATGCAAGACATTTCTGTGCACTAATTTTTTATCCTGCTACTGTACCAAATTCATTAATTGGCTCTAGTAGTTTTCTGGTATCATCTTTAGGATTCTTTATGTATAGTATCATATCATCTGCAAACAGTGACAGCTGTACTTCTTCTTTTCTGATTTGGATTCCTTTTATTTCTTTTTCTTCTCTGATTGCTGTGACTAAAACTTCCAAAACAATGTTGAATAATAGTGGTGAGAGTGGGAAAACTTGTCTTGTTCCTAATCTTAGTGGAAATGTTTTCAGTTTTTCACCATTGAGGACGATGTTGCCTGTGGGTTTGTCATATATGGCCATTATTATGTTGAGGTAAGTTCGCTCTATGCCTACTTTCTGGAGGATTTTTATCATAAATTGGTGTTGCATTTGTCAAAAGCTTTTTCTGCATCTATTGAGATGATCATATGGTTTTTCTCCTTCAATTTGTTAATGTGGTTTATCACATTGAATGATTTGCATATATTGAAGAATACTTGCATTCCTGAGATAAACCCCACTTGATCATCACGTATGATCCTTTGAATGTGCTGTTGGATTCTGTTTGGTAGTATTCTGTAGAGGATTTTTGCATCTATTTTCATCAGTGATATTGGCCTGTAGTTTTCTTTTTTTGTGACATCTTTGTCTGGTTTTGGTATCAGGGTGATGTTGACCTCGTAGAATGAGTTTGAGAGTGTTCCTCCCTCTGCTATATTTTGGAAGAGTTTGAGAAGGTTAGGTGTTAGCTCTTCTCTAATTGTTTGATAGAATTCGGCTGTGAAGCCATTTGGTCCTGGGCTTTTGTTTGTTGGAAGATTCTTAATCACAGTCTCAATTTCAGTGCTTGTGATTGGTCTGTTTATATTTTTTATTTCTTCCTGGTTCAGTCTTGGAAGGTTGTGCTGTTCTAAAAATTTGTCCATTTCGTCTAGGTTTTCCATTTTATTGGCATATAGTTGCTTGTAGTACTCTCTCATGATCCTTTGTATTTCTGCAGTATCAGTTGTTACTTCTCCTTTTTCATTTCTAATTCTATTGATTTGAGTTTCTCCCTTTTTTTCTTACTGAGTCTAGCTAATGGTTTATCAATTTTGTTTATCTTCTCAAAGAACCAGCTTTTAGTTATACCGATATTTGCTATCATTTCCTTAATTTCTTTTTCATATATTTCTGATCTGATCTTTATGATTTCTTTCCTTCTGCTAACTTTGGGGGTTTTTTTGTTCTTCTTTCTCTAATTGTTTTGGGTGTAAGGTTAGGTTGTTTATCTGAGATATTCCTTTTTTCTTGAGGTAGGATTTTATTGCTATAAACTTCCCTCTTAGAACTGCTTTTGCTGCATCCCATAGGTTTGGGGCCATCATGTTTTCATTGTTATTTGTTTCTAGGTATTTTTTGATTTCCTCTTTGTTTTCTTCAGTGATGTGTTGGTTTTTAAGTTGTGTATTGTTTAGCCTCCATGTGTTTGTATTTTTTACAGATTTTTTTCCTTTAATTGATATCTAGTCCCATAGTGTTTTGGTCGGAAAAGGTACTTGATAAGATTTCAGCTTTCTTAAATTTACCAAGGCTTGATTTTTGACCCAAGATATGATCTGTCCTGGCTATTAGCATTTGCCTTAGTATTGAGGTGCTCCTATGTTGGGTGCATACATATTTACAGTTGTTATATCATCTTCTTGGATTGATCCCTTGATCATTATGTAGTGTCCTTCTTTGCCTCTTGTAATAGTCTTTATTGTAAAGTCTATTTTGTCTGATATGAGAATTATTACTCCAGCCTTGTTTTGATTTCCATTTGCATGGAATATCTTTTTATCCCCCTCAGTTTCATTCTGGTTGGTCCCTAGGTCTGAAGTGGGTCTCTTGTAGACAACATATATACCTGTCTTATTTTTGTATCCATTCAACCAGTCTGTGTCTTTTGGTGGGAGCATTTAATCCATTTACATTTAAGGTAGTTATCGATATGTATGTTCCTATTACCATTGTCTTAATTGTTTTGGGTTTGTTATTGTCTTTTTCTTCTCTTGTGTTTCCTTCCTAGAGAAGTTCCTTTAGCATTTGTTATAAAGCTGGTTAGGTGGTGCTGAATTCTCTTAGCTTTTGTTTGTCTGTAATGGTTTTAATTTCTCCATTGAATCTGAATGAGATCTTTGCTGGGTAGAGTAATCTTGGTTGTAGGTTTTTCCCTTTCATCACTTTAAATATGTCCTGCTACTCCCTTCTGGCTTGCAGAGTTTCTGCTGAAAGATCAGCTGTTAACCTTATGGGGATTCCCTTTTATGTTATTTGTTGTTTTTCCCTTGCTGTTTTTAATATTTTTCCTTTATATTTACCTTTTGATAGTTTGATTGATATGTGTCTTCACGTGTTTCTCCTTACATTTAACCTGTATGGGACTCTCTGCGTTTCCTGGACTTCATTGACTATTTCCTTACCCATATTAGGGAAGTTTTCACCTATAATTTCTTTAAATATTTTCTCAGTCCGTTTTTTTGTTCTCTTCTTCTTATACCCCTATAATTCACATGTTGGTGCATTTAATGTTCTCCCAGAGGTCTCTGAGACTGTCCTCAATTTTTTTCATTCTTTTTTCTTTATTCTGCTCTTCAGTAGTTATTTCTACTACTTTATCTTCCAAGTCACTTAACTGTTCTTCTGCCTCAGTTATTCTGCTACTGATTCCTTCTAAATAATTTTTAATTTCATTTATTGTGTTGTTCTTCATTGCTTGTTTGCTCTTTAGTTCTTCTAGGTCCTTGTTAAATGCTTCTTGTAGTTTCTCCATTCTATTTCCAAGATTTTGGATCATCTTTACTATCAGTACTCTGAATTCTTTTTCAGGTAGACTGCCTATTTCCTCTTCATTTGTTTGGTGTGGTGGGTTTTTTCCTTGCTTCTTCATCTGTTGTGTATTTCTATGTCTTCTCATTTTGCTTAACTTACTGTGTTTGGGGTCTCCTTTTTGCAGGCTGCAGGTTCATAGTTCCCATTGTTTTTGGTGTCTGCTCCCAGTGGTAAGGTTGGTGCAGTGGGTTGTGTAGACTTTCTGGTGGAGGGGACTAGTGCCTGTGTTTTGGAGGATGAGGCTGGATCTTGTCTTTCTGGTGGGCAGGACCATGTCCTGTGGTGTGTTTTGTGGGTTGTGTAGGCTTTCTGGTGGAGGGGACTAGTGCCTGTGTTTTGGAGGATGAGGCTGGATCTTGTCTTTCTGGTGGGCAGGACCATGTCCTGTGGTGTGTTTTGGGGTGTCTGTGAACTTATTATGATTTTAGGCAGCCTCTCTGTTAATGCATTGGTTTGTGTTCCTGTCTTGCTAGGTGTTTGGCATAGGGTATCCAGCACTGTACCTTGCTGGTTGAGTGGAGCTGGGTCTTAGCATTGAGATGGTGATCTCTGGGAGAGCTTTTGACGTTTGATATTATGTGGGGCCGGGAGATCTCTGGTGGATCAATGTCCTGAACTAGGCTCTCCCACTTCAGAGCCTCAGGCCTGACACCCGGCCAGAGCACAAAGACTCTGTCAGCTACACTGTTCAGAAGAAAAGGGAGAAAAAAAATGAAAGGAAGAAAGAAAGAAAGAAAGAAAGAAAGAAAGAAAGAAAGAAAGAAAGAATGTAAATAAAATAAAGTCATTAAAATTAAAAAAATATATGAAAAATAAAAAAATTAAAAAGTAATTTAAAAAAAAGAAAGAGAGAAAGAAAGAAGTGAGCCACCAAACCAAAAAGTAAATCCTTCAATAATAACAAGCACTAAAAACTATACTAAAAAACAAAGCAACCAAAAAAAATCACCGGACACTCAGAACCCTAGGACAAGTGGCAAAAGCAAAGCTATACAGATGAAATCACACAAAGAAGCATACATATACACACTCACAAAAAGAGAAAAAGAAAAAATATATATATCTATATAAAATAAAAAAGGAAGAGAGCAACCAAATCTATAAACAAATCTACCAATGATAACAAGCGGTAAAAACTAAACTAAGATAAACATATAAATCTGAAACGAGTCAGTCACATACAGCAAACCCCAAGTCTACTCTTGCTTCCAAAGTCCACCCCCTCAATTTGGGGATGATTTGTTGTCTGTTCAGGTATTGCAGAGATGCAGGGTACATCAAGTTGATTGTGGAGATTTAATCTACTGCTCCTGAGGCTGCTGGGAGAAATTTCCCTTTTTCTTCTTTGTTCGCACAGCTCCTTAGGTTCAGCTTTGGATTTGGCCCTGCCTCTGAGTGTGGGTCACCTGAGGGCATCTTTTGGGAAGTCTGAGGTCTTCTGCCAGTGTTCAGTAGGTGCTGTGTAGGAGTTGTTCCACATATAGATGTAGTTTTGATGTATTTGTGGGGAGGAAGGTGATCTCCACGTGTTAATCTTTCACCATCTTGAAGGTGCCCCCAGCTTCAGTCTACTTGAAAGCAGTGGCCTATAAAATCTCAGCGATCACAGCAAGAGAAGAATCCTCTGAACTCTCCTCCCTGAAAAGGAGGACACTTTGCCGTGTGTCAGTGAAGCATATGAGGAAATCCATGGGTGGCATCAAAGTGTCCTTTGTGACTCAGGGGATTATCTATCAAGCCAAACAGCCGTCATGCACAGCACCGTCTTTTTCTGAAAACTCCTGCATCCAGGCTTCAAATGCAGAGCTCCATCAGAAGGATTCTGAGTGCCCCCCAAATCCTGCCTGGCTTCAGTTCCAAAGACCCCTCCCAAAGGGGGGTGCACTGGGGTCAACTCCTCCAGAAAATTGCATGCAGGGACTGAGCCCTCCAGGAGGGGGAGTGCTGCAAATAAATTTCTCTATTGGCATCTTACTGAATGTTTGATTAGAGATTCTAGACCAGTTAAAAAACATTTTACCTGAGCTATTCATTAAAATCTCCTGAGGAAACTTTATAAATTTTGATGCTCAGACCCTCCTCTTACTCCTGCAAAATTATGTGGGCAATTGTGGTGCTGGGGTCCAGGCAACACTATATTTTAAAAGCTCCTCAGCTAATTCTAAGTTACAATAAAGGCTGAGAACAATTGTTCTAGCTTTTATCAATAATGTTTCACGTAAAAAGAGACTGACCTGAATCCTTTCTATATTAATGAGTTAAATGTTCCAAATTCAAGAGGGAAGATCTAGATGTCACTTTGTGAGCATTAAGGTGAGTGCTGAGTTTTAGGATGATTATTGAAAGAATTGTTTAAAAGTTGGCAAGCAGCTGGAGGTGGGCAACGTTTGTTCCAATTCCTGTGTGTCTTCATATGTTAAAAGGAATGAAACAGAATAGTTTCCTACTGTACTTCAAGGGAAAAACCAGGTTTTGACTAGAATGGGATTACAAGACACATCATGCCACGAAAAGAAAAATTTGATTTCATCCCTTAAAATTTCCCTGAGCAGGGGAAATGTTGTAAACAAGCCATCTGTGTTGTGATGTGAAACACATTCTCTGGTGGTGGCCCTTGCAGGGTGCCTGTATTATCTTCAAAAAAAGGAGGGTAAGCTGTGACAAAGTGAGAGAGTGGCATGGACATATATACACTACCAAACGTAAAATAGATAGCTAGTGGGAAGCAGTCACATAGCACAGGGAGATCAGTTAGGTGGTTTGTGACCAGCTAGAGGGGTGGGATAGGGAAGTGGGAGGGAGGGAGATGCAAGAGGGAAGAGATATGGGAACACATGTATATGTATAACTGATAAAAGGAAGGGAACTTGCTGTGGGACCAAAGGCAGTGGGAATTCTGATCAACTTGTTTTCTAAATGTGCACAAAATCATTCCTGCAAGGAGATGCGATTTGCAAAAGTCAGGCAATAGATGAATTAGTATAAATCTAAGAATTAAATAAAATCCAGTATTGGCAAAGCAGAGCTTTGGTGCTGCTCTACATAAACACAAAAATGAACTGTTAAATTTAGAAATGAACAGACTCAAATGCAGTTTGTCCTTTTTCTATGTATAGTATGAATCCTTCTGATCACGCACTGTACGTTTGATGGAAGCATGGGGCTGTAGCAAATGGCCCCCAGGAACGGATCCAAATCAGAAGTTCAATTTGCTTTAAGCTCTTTAAAGTGTTCCAGGGGTGCAAAGTGGACTGAATTCCCCCAAATTCTTATATTATCTTTGAAAATATTGAAATATACAAAAGGGGGTAGGGGAGGTGTGAAACTTGAACAAGCACAAGTTTGTTTTATCAAAAACATTTTATTTTGTTTTTAATGAAAAACAAATTATTAATAAATTTTAAAAAAATCATCATTTGCTCCATCTTCTGGACCTGCCATCATTCCTTGCTTTTTTTTCTTTTTTCAGTCTCTAAGGTGTGGGCTGTCCCTGTGTCTTGGAGTTAGACAGGTCTGGGTATGAATCCCAGGTCCAGCTCCTATTAGCCCTGGATTTCAGGAAGCTGATTGACCTCATGGATCCACAGTTTTCTCTTCAGTAAAATTGAAATAATGGCATTTCCTTCAGTAGTTAGTTGTAAGGATTACTTTGGTGGCAATGAAATCATGTCATACTTGTAAAATAGAATACTACTTAGTAATAGAAAGGGTACATGCAAAGCATGGATGAGTCTCAAAAGTATTATGCTAAGTGAAAGAAGTCAGACTCAAGAAGCTGTATACTATACGTGTTTGTTTATATTACACTCTGGAAAAGGCAAGGCTGTAGGGACTGAAAAGAGTTCAGTGGGTGCCAGGGGTTCAGGGTGGGGATGAGGACTTACTGCAAAGAGACGGAGCTTTTGCGGGTGATAAAAATATCTTATAATCTTGATGACGATGGTGGTTACATGACAGTTCATGGAACAGTATAACCAAAATGGGTGAATGGTACCATATAAATCATGTCAGTAAACTTAACTACTACCCCCACCAAAGGTAGTGTGTTAAAAAAGTTAAAAGCAAAAATAAAGGTTAAGAAACTTGGAAGTGCCTAGCATGAGAGTCTATAAACATACTTTCGTCCCTCTTCTCTGTTTCACAGCCAAATAATTTAAATACAGAGTCTACCTTTGAATGCAATTCTTTATACTCTCTACTTTACTTTAAAATTTTTGCTCTTTCACAAAACACCAATGACTATTGTCAAATCCAGTGTTTTCTTAAGTCTCTCTAATGTTTTTAAATTTTTTTACAGCTTTGTGCTGTGGCAGTATCGTAGCCAGTGAGGTTTATCTGAGGCGCAATTATTCCCAATTAAAGTTTCTTACAGTGCCTCCTTCTTGCTACTGTTTGCTTTCTAGACTTTGAGGACCCAGGGTCTCTTCACAGGCTCTTTCCTTTTCTGCCCATAAATTATTAATTCCTCAAAGTTTTTATTCAGTCCATTTCTTTATAGATTTTGCATGCATACCTGCTTTTGCACAATTTCAACCATGAATGACTTCAAAAAAATGTCCAACTACCTATCGTCCCAGAATCCAAAATCAGATCCAAATTTTATTTACTGTTGAGTAGCTCTGATTCTAAAACCAATAAATTGTTTTCCAACTAAAAATGTCCCAGGATTATTTATTAACTTAGCACTTCCTTAATGATTTTATGTCAACATTATAATTTACATGGTATCTTGTTATACTGTGAGTGTGTGTAAACATCTTGTTTCTAGAGTTTCCATTCTGTTCCAATGATTTGTCATTTCCTGAGCAAGTACTTCTGTGTTTCTCACTATGGTAATGTTATATTTTTATTTCTGATAATGCAAGTTTCCTTCATTACTTGTCTTTTTCCTTTCTTCTTCTTGGCTAATTTTGTCAGTGTATTCTTCCAGGTGAAAATTAGAATTATTTTATGAGGTTTCCCATGAAGAGATTATGATTACATTACTTACATAAATTATATGAGGGCAAATGACATCTTGACAATATCAAGTCTTTCTTTCCAGTAACATATTTATTTCTATGTTTATTTGTCTTCTTCATGTCCTTCGTAAGGTTGTGTACTTTTCTTCATGTAGGTTCTGTTCATTATTTGGCTAACTATTCTAATATTTTATGTGTTTTTCTGCTAGTATGACCAGAGTAACTCCTTGATACATTTTGGCCTGATTTTTGTTGCTAAATAGAAGAGGAATTTCCCTTGTTGTTTCAGCAATATTTTAGTTTATTCTCTTAGCTTTTCTAATTATTCAATCATTTCATTTTAAATATTAATAATTTTATCCATTTACAAGAATTGGTCTCATTCATTTTTCTAGTCTTATTGATTTGATCAGAACTTCCAAAACTATGTTAAATAGTAGTGGTGCTAGAAATTGACTTTGTCTTAGACCGATTTTTTAATGATAATGCTTCTAGTATTACCCCATTAACCAAAAAACTGTAAGTTTGAGATTTTAAAAAATCTTGTTAAAGAATTATTTATCTATCAGGTGTATATGATTTTTTTTCCTAATGAGGTATGATTTTTTTTTCTGAATACGTGTATTTAAAATTTTTGAGATACATATCCTCATTCCCCCCCTTTCACATGCTAAAATAAAGATTTATGAATTGTATGAGGTAGGAGGGAGGGGAAATATGTGGTCTCACTGATATATTATTTATTATTTAAGTCCCCTGAGCTCCTAAGATTATGTAAGGGTATAAATGTCACCAGAATGCAGATATTCACTAATAATTGAACACTTTTAGATTTAGTCCCTTTCTCATGAGCTTGTCTCATTGTAATATTAATTTTATATGTTATATTGACTTTAGACACTAAATATTAAACAATCCAAATCAATTGTAAAGCAAAATAGCAAATGTTATAAAATACATATGATTTCATGAAATTGAAAAAAAATGTTGAACAACTGCAAGGATCATGCTCAAATCCACTGAAATGAAAGGTTCTGAGAGATTTAAACCAGTACAGTGTGTAAAGAAGGAAACATCAAAAAGGTTGACAACATTAAATGCATCTAAGAGAGAATGCTTTGACTCTCAGTGGATGAAAAGTTCCTTGGAAAATGAATGGAGTCCTCCAGAAATTTTGCCAGAAGGACTTTTCTATGATAATTATGAAAATGTGGTCATATAATTTTATTGGAGAAATACACTTAAAAATTCTTAACGTTTAATTCATTTTTATTTTAGTATGAAATTAGCTCCTAACTTCAATTCCAAGCTGTATTTTGTTAGATATAAGCAAATACATTTCATAAATTTATTTGTTTTAGATAAAATCCCAATAAAAGTTTTTATTTTTTGAAACTACCTACTATGTATTTATGCTTTCTATTTTAACTGAATTAACTTCTAAAGATCATCTCCTATTATCCTGAGATAATGAAGACCCCCCAGACAGTAATTTATTTCTAATACTGAGGCATTTTTATGTTACTGGAATGAAACTTACTTGTTCTTGGAATATTATTCTCTTAATAGTCCTTAGGATACTCATTGCTAGAATTTTATTTTTAAATTATTTTACTTGCTATGACATGTATTACTTTTAGAATTGGAAAAAAATTAAGAAGGCATTTTAAAAGATTTGCTAGTATAGAATAATTAGTATAGAATATACTAGAATAATATTATATGTTCTAGCATATATTATATATTCCAGTATAGAATGTATAGAATAGGTTTCTTTATTTACAAATGAAACTGGTCTGTAGTTTTTGTTTGTATGGTATTCTTGTCAGGTTTTGATACATGATTGTACTGACTGTCAATTAAGAGGCTTGCAACTTTTGCAATATTTAAACAGTACAGAAATTTTTTGTATAAAAATAACTAGAATTGTTACATTGTATTTAATAGTAATTCTTTAATAATTGTACATTTTACTACAATTATTAGATTATTTCAAAATCTGCTTTATTTAAATAAGTATTGGAAATTCCTATTATTAAAATGTTAAGCTTTATGGTTATATAGCCATAATAAATTTACAAAAATACCTGTCAATAGTAAACTCTCTTGTGGCAAATTTTGTGTAATTGTGCTTTCTCTAATTTTTTAATGGCTAAACATAACAACATTTTGTTTCTTTTTGTTCATATAAACATTGAATGCATTAAGTGTATGATTTATATATTTTCTATTTTATTCAAAAACATTACATAGCATTAAAAAATATCTTTTAGCATTTGCATTTAGAATTCTGTTAGATTTACAATTATTCTGATTTATTTCTCTGTTTAATTAGCTTCAGAGTCTATGGAATCTTTCAAGAATACTATGTTCTCAAACTTTTGATTTTCATTACCTCTAAGTCTGTTGAATAGATCTTCAATTTTTTTTTCAACAAGAGGATATGAGTATTAAATTCCTTAAGCCTTTATATTATCTAAGATTGCCTTTATTTTGCCTTCACAGATTAAATACAGGCTTTTAATTCAGAATAAATACAAATGCAAAGATAGCTGACAGTATTGGAGAGAATTTTTTTAAGTAAACATTTCAGAAATACTTCACTATCAAGTACAAATAGACAACACAGAAAGTACATGGGAAATGGAGATTGGAAAGGAGAAAAACAGAAAACCATCAAACAAAAAAGGAGACAAGTATTCAAGAGGGAAAATAAGAGAGAGGCAAGGTAAGGACAATCCAACACATCTATGAAAATAGTCCACAAAGAAGAAAAGGAAAGCCACAGAAAAGAACAAATACTAAAGACTATCATTCAAGAAAATTTCCTGAGAGAAGACAAACCTACTTACTGAAAGGACAATCTGAAAAACTGACCCAATATTGTCAACACCAAGGAATATTCCAATATTACTATTGTATTTTAATAACAAAGGGTGACAGAGCTTTGGCTATCAAGTTAAAAAGACAAAGGAAAGAAAGTTGATCTCAGATTTTGTGACAAAACATTTTATGCTAAGAAAAATGCAAGCCAAAGATTTTATACACAGCCAAAATTACCTTCAAGAATAAAATTCACAGAGTTATGAACACATAAGAATTTAGAGGAGATTGTTTCCAACGGCTCTGCCTGAAAACTATACAAACAAAAATTTCACATATACTAAGAAACTATTGGAGAAGTTTCTGCATAAGAGTTACTGGTAAGGTATTAAAGCAGAGAATCAAGGGGTCCTTAATTACATTCCCAACATGAACCTTAGCTGGTGAAAGTGTTTGGTATTTTGGAGGAAGCTAAAGAGCAATTCAATTTAGAAGATTATTTCCATAGATAACACTGGAGCAAGTCTTCCTGACCGTTGCTAATCTGCAGAACCCTGAAGATAATGATTAAGAAAAGATGGACCCCTCCCCCGAACCATAAAGCAACATGAGATATTGAATCGCCTTTCCAGATTCATAGGCAGATGAGCAGACAAGTAGGATGATCCTTGTTGAACTGCAGTATGCAAAGAGTCCCTTAAGGTGCTCTATTTGGGAACGCTCAAGGTTTTTTATCCTCAATTGGATATTGTGAGTAACAAAGTATTTTTTAAAAAATAATAAATACAAATGTATAACATAATTCCTTTTGGTCACTTTTTCCCTCTCAAAACTCTGTTTTCTTCCATTTAGTGTTACAGAAGTCCAAAAATAACCTGATTTTTATTTATGTTGTAGAGAAACATTTTTTGTTTTGTTTTGTTTTTCTTTGCTCTTGTCTTCTTCCTGGATGCTTGTATCTTAAACTTCATTCTTTAAAAAACAACTATAATAGCAACAACACAATACTAATTTGATCTATCTTGCAGTGTAGTTATCTGTCTTTTGAGGAAATATTTCAAAAAGAATGGAGAGGGCAGGACACTCTTTGTCTATTAAAACACATATTCTTGTTTCCATTTGTCCTTTGCTCTGTAAATTGGCTTGTGTGAATCATGATTTCTATCATCCCTTTTCATCATTCAGTCCTTTCCTTTGTGTTCTCTCTGAGTCTACACCAGGCCCGCTGGAGAGTTCTGACTGGAGGAGAGAGAAAGCTTCCTCTGCCCTATAGTCTGAAATGGCTATAAATTCCTGGACTCCAAACCCAACTAACTGTCTAACAATTCTTCTGTTTTCTGGTCATTCCTCTCTTTCATGTTTCCCTTAATGTACTTTCTCGGTGATTACCTGGCCTCCCAGTTCCCACAAAATTCAATCAAATTTCTGACTTACATACCACACCGTGACTTACATCTGCCCTCATCTCTGCTTCTTCCGATCTTTACAACCGAGGAGTTCTCCATCTTCCCAGATGAAGATGCTCCTTCATCCCTTCTCACTCTATATAGTCTTCCTGCCTGATCTCAGACAGCACATTACCCTCATTTACAGCCCATGTGTCAGCAACTATGGAATTTAGAGCCCCTGCCCTGCCTTCTCTCCAGATTTCAGATTCCTATCTCCAAATACCTTTTAGACATTTCCACTCAAATATGTCACAGAAAATTCCAATTCAGTACGTCATAAATTTAACTCAGCATCCCCTTACCACTCATCTGATCTATATTTGTTCTCTCTCAGAGTAGATGGCATCTTCATCACTAAGTTACCCAAGCCAGACAAGCCTAGGTTGTCCTTGACTCATTTGTCTTCCTCATCATGCATATCAGATAATTGTCAAATATTTTGTTTTCACTTCCTAATTTTCAATAAATTCCATCTACTTCTCTCCATGTTGGTATTCTTTAGACATCATTTCAGACCATTATCATTCCTGATGATGACAGTTTCCTCTTATTTGGTCTCTTTGTTTCCATCTTACCTGCCTCTAGATAATTCTCCACACTGCCGCAGAACAATGGTTTCAAGTCCCAAAATGATCATGCTACTTTCCTAAACAAGTATTTATGGCTTTATAGTGAGCTCAAGATAAAGTCTTTCCTCCTTAATGTGTCTCACAAGGCTTCTCAACCCGACATGCCCAGTCACCTCACCAGTTCCATCACTATCTACTCACACTCCACTCTGCATAGCCTATGCTCCAGCCAGACCCTTTGTTTTCCTCTACCCAATCATTATCTTCTTATGCATCTATTCCTCTTTCGCCATTTACCAAGTTAACTCCTACTTTTTCATTAGGTTTCAATTTAGATGTTACTTTACCTAAGACCTCATCTCTGACCAAGTCTTCAAACCTACCCAATTTGGATTAAGTGTTGTTTCTGTGTGTCTCTGTAGCACTCTATAAAATTTTATAAAATTTATTACATGATATTATAAATGTCTGCTTATTTGACCATATCTCCACCTAGATTGAACCTTCATGGGGGCAGGAATTATGTATGTCATTTTTGATTGAATCTTCCTGAGACCAACAATGGCTGGATACACTACGCATGTAATAAATATTTGTTGAATGAATTAACCTGACTATAAACTATTTTCCTATTTTTCAAACAGTGTCAGGGAGAGGGTCACAGGGTATGTGATCAGCTCATGCACAATTCTCTGATTGGTTGATGGTGAGGTAACAGAGTGAAGTTTTGGGAATCTCAGTCATCAACCTTTTGGTTCCAACTGGTCTGGGGTCTACTTGCTGGTGGTTGGCATGCAGTTAACTTCTTCCACCTGGTGGAGGTTTTAGTATTTGCAAAACAACTTAAGGATATGGTTCAGGGTATTATCTATAGCCCTTGAGGAGGAACAAAAGGTCCTTGACGTTGTTTTATGGCTAAGCTATTATTGTTTTGTCTTGCTTGACTGTTTTCCTTTGTTTCTTCATTTCCTCACATCTCTGATTAAATTTGCCCTTTGGAACTTGGGGAAGGCATAGGAGGCTAAAACTTTTCTACAAACAAGAGGTGAGGGACACAGCAGGGAGGGTAGGGGGGGTGTCTGTCCCTGGGAAGGCCCCACAGGATCCTGCTCGGTTTTACTTATAGAATACTTAAAAGGCCAATTAAGACTATGGTGAATTGCAACAGAAAGAATAAAATACCTAGGAATGAACCTACCTAAGGGGACAAAAGACCAGTATGCAGAAAAGTATAAGACACTGATGAAAGAAATTAAAGACCATACAAACAGATGGAGAGATATACCATGTTCTTGGATAGGAAGAATCAACATTGTGAAAATGGCTATACTACCCAAAGCAATCTACAGATTCAAGGCAATCCCTATCAAACTACCAGTGGCATTTTTCACAGAACTACAACAACATATTTCACAATTTGTATGGAAACACAAAAGACCCCGAATAGCAAGAGCAATCTTGAGAAAGAAAAAAGGAGCTGGAGGAATCAGGCTCCTGGACTTCAGGCTATACTACAATGCTACAGTAATCAAGAAAGTGTGGTACTGGCACAAAAACAGAAATACAGATCAATGGAACAGGATAGAAAGCCCAGAGATAAACCCACACACATACGGTCTCATACACATATGGTTACCTTATCTTTGATAAAGGAGGCAAGAATATAAAATAGAGAAAAGACAGCCTCTTCAACGAGTGGTGCTGGGGAAACTGGACAGCTACGTGTAAAAGAATGAAATTAGAACACTTCCTAACACCATACACAAAAATAAGTTCAAAATGGATTAAAAACCTAAATGTAAGGCCGGACACTATAAAACTCTTAGGTGAAAACATAGGCAGAACACTCTTTGACATAAATCGCAGCAAGATCTTTTTTGACCCACCTCCTAGAGTAATGAAAATAAAAACAAAAATAAACAAATGGGATCTAATTAAACTTAAAAGTGTTTGCATAGCAAAGGAAACCATAAACAAAAGAAAAAGACAACCCTCAGAATGGGAGAAGGTATTTGCAAATGAAGCAACCAACAAGGGATTGATCTCCAAAATATACAAACAGCTCATGCAGCTCAATATCAAGAAAACAACCCAATCAAAAAATGGGTGAGGTGCTTCCCTGGTGGCGCAGTGGTTGAGAGTACGCCTGCCGATGCAGGGGACACGGGTTCGTGCCCGGGTCCGGGAAGATCCCACATGCCGCGGAGCGGCTGGGCCCGTGAGCCATGGCCGCTGCGACTGCGCGTCCGGAGCCTGTGCTCCGCAACGGGAGAGGCCACAACAGTGAGAGGACCACGTACCACAAAAAAAAAAAAGGGTGGAAGATCTAAATAGACATTTCTCCAAAGAAGACATATAGATGGCCAAAAAGCGCATGAAACGATGCTCAACATCACTGAATATTAGAGAAACGCAAATCAAGACTACAATGAGGTATCACCTCACACTGGTCAGAATGGTCATCATCAAAAAATCTACAAATGGGGACTTCCCTGGTGGCGCGGTGGATAAGACTCCGCACTCCCAATGCAGGGGGCCCTCGTTCGATTGCTGGTCAGGGAACTTTAGCAGAGGAATTAAGGTAGAGAGTGGCATGGACATATATACACTACCAAATGTAAAACAGATAGCTAGTGGGAAGCAGCCGCATGGCACAAGGAGATCAGCTTTGTGCTTTGTGTCCACCTAGAGAGGTGGGATAGGGAGGGTGGGAGGGAGGGAGACGCAAGAGGGAGGAGAAATGGAAATATATGTATATGTATAGTTGATTCAATTTGTTATACAGCAGAAACTAACACACCATTGTACAGCAATTATACTCCAATAAAGATGTTAAAAATAAAAAAAGACTCTGGTAAGTTGTCAGATGAACAATCACTCTGCCAAGTTGGAATGCTGTCTTATAAGGTTCTATGTACCCTCTGAACTAATGTATATTCTGAAGCAATTTATGTTGCTGTTTCTTTCCAAACTCCGAAGGAATGACAGTGGGGTGGCAGCTTTCATAATTAAAACTAATTATCCATTGGCAAAATGTTTGTGTCTCTGCTTTATAATTCTGGACTCTGCTTTTTTAGAGGTTTTATCATCTGAAGGAGAAATGTTTTCATCAAGAGATATATAAGAATGGTTTTATTGAATTAGAAGTGAATACTTCTACTTAGTCTTTTTGACATCTTCATGTCAGGAAAAATAAGAAGGAGAGAGATTCTAAAAATAAACAAACAAACAGGCAAACAAGCAAAACCAACTATCACAAAACAGGTTATCGCATACAATACTTCTTTGTACAACTAGGTCCAGTTGTTACATTCAGTGGAATGCCATGTGAATAGAAACATCACGGTACAGATTCCTGAAAAGTAAACGTTTACGTTATGTCACTGACTAAAGAGCCCCAACTGGCTGAGGCATAGGTTGAGATAAGATGGAAAGGAGGAAAGTCATATATACTGTAGATATTGTCATGACCAGCTAGTAAAACAAGTGCTATAACTTTTTCCTGCTTTTCCCTTCGTGCTGTGTTATGTATATAGTTTAACTATTTTTCCTTTTCATTCTTCTTCCTATCTCCCACTATTGAATTTCAAGGGTATGGTGATAGATAATTCTAAAATTTAATGCATAGGTACCAGAATATCCATTCAGGACTGTGACAAAACTAGAGGAAGAATGGACATCATTCCAAAGTCCCATGCTTGAGCCAGAGGCATTATATGATGAAATTTTGGGTTGTCTTCCCTTGAAGAGGAGGTGTGTGTGTGTGTGTGTGTGTGTGTGTGTGTGTGTGTGTGTGTGTGTGTGTGTATTGATTCTATGAAAGATAAGTTGCATTGTATTTTTTGGAACTATAAGTTTAAAAGAAGGTATAGATGAATACTGGAGACTTAAAGGGGTGGAGCTTAGTGGCATTTGTTCAGCTTTGGCAACCCAAAAACTAAGTACATTTCCCTTTTGAGGATATTTCAGAATCAGTGGGAGGGAAAGCTCCACATTCCTTTTTGGAAACCAAAGTAAGACAGTTGTTTTTGTTTTTTTCGAGCAAAGGCATGGATTTGACTTAAACTTATCCAATCCAGGGGCCACAGTGACAGAGAAGTTAAGGGACCTGTAGCATGACAGAGGGGTCTACCTGTAGTGCCAGTGATGTCACTAGTGAGTGGTTCAGTGGCTGCAATTCCAGTTGTATCATCCCAACTAGACAGTGTCTGTGGTTGGATGGACTGGATTCTTGCTGCCTGGTCTCCCTGATTCTCCAGTTTTCTTAGCCTAGTTCTCCAATCTTATTATTGACTCAGGAAGCTCCCTGACATCTTTCCAATGAATTATTTTTTTCTGCATAAGTAAGCCAGAGTTAATATCTACTGTTTGCAACTGAGAATCCAGATTGGTACTGGTACTAAACCTAGGGCCTAAAGAGCAGTACAAAAGGGTTCAAGTTTGAACAAGTTGGCCAACAGGAGCAAACGACTATGAACATGGGTTCTGTGTTTGTAGCCCGAGTGCCCGATGTGACAATGCCTGTTACCACGGGGCTTCCCCATTCAGTTACATTATTGATAGAGGAATGTTTCAGTTCTCTTATCATGAGTTCTTTCCAAAGCCTTGCTTTCCTTAACTCTTCTTTGCAAAAATGAACATGAGTTTTACCTTTGTGAAGAAGATGTGCTTATAAACCTGAATTGCATAAGAAGGCCCACTTCGATGAAAGAACTTATGAGGTGGTTATAACAATGACTTTCCAAAAGAGCAGGCTTGATTTATTGATTCTGTAAAAGCAAAATCTGGTAAATAACTACACAATCAAGCAATTCATCTCCCATAACTATGAGACCCTAAACAAAGCAGGGGGGTGATGTTTTGCAGATAATTTGAGTTTTCATCTAGAGCAAAGCATAACCTGTCTGTTGTGAAAATATGCAACAAACTTCCAGAAGAGAGGAAGTGAGGGGCAGTTTCCTATTCGTAGTTTTATTCACTCTAGAGATAGACATATGTGAAAGTCTGCAAGCTGAATTTTTATAGATAATACAAAAAATCCTCATGAAATTTTAATAGCTGTAAAACTTTCTTTCATGTTTCAATTTGTTAAAGGGACAGATTTTCAAAGTAATAAAATATTTTTAAATCTCTTACCCTAAAGTGTTCAGTTTAACATTTTTTCTAATTTCTAGTGAAATTTCATCTTTTTCCTTTTTTTATAAATGCACACCACATCATCATATTTTTATATTCAGTGGAAGGTTAAAAAATTGATATTTTGTAAACAAAAATCACCCTGAATATTTTACAATTTTATCTCCATCTTAATTATTTATAATGCAATATGCAGAATAAGATGTGTGTGAATGAAGTTTGACTAAATATTCCCAGTTTGGGAATATCTGGGTTCATTCGCTAATGCTTTTCAAAAAATTTCACACACGAAAAACTGTTCATTACCATTAAGTGACTTCAGAGCCCCCCACAAAAGCCTGCACTGTGGTGAATAACCTTGAGGGCTTTTCCATACATAATAATACATTTTAAGTGTCAGGACAGACCAGGTTAGGAAATAGGCACAATAGGAGCTTGATGGCACATTATTCACTTTTACAGATGATGTTATCTATCGTTTATAAAGTGAATAATCTTCAAGGTGGTCAAAGAAGTGGCTTAACCTTCAGGAATGCACTGCACACCACCTAGAAGCAGAAGCAGCTGAGATCTCAGGGCTAAAGACTGAACCAGAGTTACAAGCTTGTGACCCACGGACTACGTGTGGCTTGTAAGCATGCTTGTACATGGACTGCACGTGGATTAAAAATAAGTTAGTGAAAATACTCCGTATGACACCATAACGATGGACACATGTCATCACACATTTGGCCAAACTCATGGAATACAGAACCCCAAGAGTAAACTGTAATGTAAACTATGGACTTTGGGTGATTATAATGTGTCAATGTGGGTTTGTCATCAGTCGTAACAAATGTACTAGTCTGGTGAGGGTGGTTAATAATGGTGAAGGCTATGCATGTGTGGGGGCAGAGGGTATGTGGAAAATCTCTGTTCCTTCTTCTTAACTTTGCAGTGAACCTAAAACTGCCTTTAAAAAGTCTTTAAAAATTAAAAAAATATATATATTGGAGAGGATTGCTAACATTTTAAAATCAGTAACTTGTGTTTGGAGCTGAATTGTCTCCCAAAATGCATATGTTGAAGGCTTAACCTCTAGTACCTTAGCTGTGATCTTATTTGGAAATAGATGCAGATGTCATTGTAAATGTAAGTAGTTAAGATGATGTCATACTGGAGTGGAGTGGAGTGGAGTGGGCCCCCAATCCAGTATGACTGGTGCCGTTATAAAAAGGGGAAATTCGGACACAGACATGCACACAGGGAGATCACCATGTGAAGATGAAGGCAGAGACTGGGCGATGCTTTCGACAAAACAAGGAATGATGTTTGCCAGGAAACCACCAAAAGATAGGGGAGAGGCATGGAACAGGTTCTTTCCCACAGTCCTCAGAAGAAACCATCCCTGCTGACACCTTGGTCTCAGACTTGCAGCCCCCAGAACTGGGAGACAATATGTACCCGTTGTTTACTCTACTCAGTCACTCAGCCATGCAGCCCTAGGAACCAAATGCAACTTGCATGCAGAATTTCTGGTTTTCACCTTCTCTGAAAAGTAACCTGGTTTGACAACACTCAGTTGATCAGCTAGAACAGAGTAGTAGCTGCCCCCTTTCCATGGGAAGTTCTGCAGTTCATCAAAGGCCCAGCCAGTCCGTTTTAATAATTTAAGTTACCTTCTTGATGCCCGATACCACCTTAAAGGAAAATGGGTCAGGAAGTTTTGGAAGAACCTAAATAAACATAATGTGACAAACAATCTCTTGTGATCTTTGCAGCAAACAAAGTTGAAGGTCTCTGAGCATAAAGAAAAGAAAAATAAAAAATAAAAAACAAGAAAATTAAAAGTCTACCTAGGGAGTGTCCGATAACCTCAAATTTTAAAGAATTCTTACAAAGATAAAAGGAAAAACATAAAATTAGAAACAATATGGAAAAGTTAACTAAATGCAACTGTGATAATAATGCCAGGAGGATCCTTAGATCCCCTAAATTGAGATTTTTCTGAACAAGAGGAAGACAGAAAGGGTATCCTAACTGCTTGAGGGAGCTCTTGATGCTGAGAGAAAGCTCTGGAAAAGGAACTACAGACACAGTCAAAAGAGAAGACCCAAGGAGACATGCATCTGGTTAGTGGGGATGCTTCTCCACTTAAGCTCCACTTTGAACAAGATCAAGCCATAAAATTGAGGCAAATTATATCCCCAGATTCTCAGGAATGTTGACCACAGGCCCACTGCTGATAACCCTTGAGGAATAGTAGGGGATAAGAGAGGATCCTGAAGACTGAAAATGGGCAATAATATTACAGTTTTCAAAGAAAGAACTGTGGAAAATCTTTAGAAAATGCAGACAATATGTCTGATGGCATTCCCTAGGAAATAAAAATAAAATAATTATGATTCAAATGTACTTTGGAAATTAAGAGAAAAAAGTGATTAGGATCTGGAATTGGTTTAAAAATAAGAAGTCAGGTAGTAATAGAGGCACCAAGGAGGTGAGCCGCCTCTTACTACTCTGTGCTTCTCTCACTTTTCCAACCCACACTGGGCTCCCACCATGGCTGAGCACATCTACACACTCCTGCTTCTCAGCCTTTGCACCACCTGCTCCTTCGTTCTGGAACTCTCCCCATGAAGGGATCTGCAAGCCTTGTGCCCTGATTCTTTTAAGGTTCTATTCCAGGGTCACCTTCTCTATGAGGCCGTGGTGACCCTGTGTAGAGTTCCAGCCTCCCCGCCCACCATCCACATCCTAGCCTGGCTTTAATTTTCTTCATAGCATGTATCTTTTTTCCTTACTTTTTTCTTTATTTTTTTCTTTATTTAATAAATAGTACATGCACTTCATCATACCAGTCACTGTTCCAGAGGCTTTTAAAATATTAATTCATTTAATCCTTTGATAACACTCAGAAGAAAATACTAGGATCCTCCCCATTTTGCAGTTGGGGGAACCGAGGCATAGAGAAGCTGTAACAGCGGTAAGCAGCAGAGTTGAGTTTGAACACAGGAAGTCCGGCTTCAGAGTCTGTTCTTTACTGCTTTGCTATTCTGCCACTGTCTGATACATCCCGTATTTAACTTATCTGTTTAGTGTATCATCTTTCTCCATACTCTTCCCCACAAAAATGTAAGCTCCATGAGGGCAGGATTTTTCTTTTTTTCTATTTTACTTTTGCTCTTAGAGTAAGGTGTGGTACATTGGGGATGCTCAATAAATATCTTGTTAAGTGAGTACGATGCAAATATAAGAGGTCAGAAAGGTAAGAGTCTTCCTTTGTAGAGTAAGACTCTCCTCTTATTGAGAATAGGATTTAAAGGCTATTAATCTTTGAATCCTAGGCTGCTGGCAGAGTGCCTGGCTTGTGTAATGAGTGTAGAGAGGAAGTGAAGAGTTGGAGAGGAAGCTGGAAATATGAAGTACTTGGCAGAACGTGAGCTAGGGTAGCTCAACATCCTGAAAGCCCAGAGAAAAGCGATTTGTCAGGAATGAGAGAGTGATTCTTTATTAAAGGAAGAGAAGGACAATGTCTTTGCATTTTGCATTAAAACACTCTGCTTCTGAGCCACTAATAAAATAGTCTGTCATTAAAATAGGAAAACATTTTAATGCAAAATATCTATTAAGCATTGCCCATATTTGAGCCACTTTGGTAAGCACTGTGAGGCCTCCCAGCCCTGAAAAGTCTTGCCAGGGAGAATCTGGTAGTCAAAATGGTATCAGGTAGAAACACCAAAAGCAACAATAGAGGACACTAGAAGTACTGAACAGCATCAAGTTCCCCATGATTAGTGACAAAAGGTGAATGCTTTCAGAAGAAGGTGGGACAACAGTAGGCCAGCAAAATAGGTTCCTGGAGATCTGTCTCTCATTAGCATAAATGTGTGTTTTCATGAGTGCAATCAACTTCAATCAATCAACAAAAAACAGGTACTAAAATAAATGAGTGTAAGAAAAATATTAATAACCAAATAGCATTAGATGCCAACATAACCCTACATAATGCCGTTAGTGTTTGAAGGAAAAACATTCAGATTCCTAATCTATTGGGGAATATTAACATAATGTGGCTTTGAAAATTTTAAAAAGACCTCATAATTAATTTAATCACCATTTTGCATAGCATTCCCATTTGTAATCTGCATTTTTGCTTTAAAACTCTTACTATATAGCTGTCATTCTGATCTAATGAAATACCTCTTACTTAGAAAGAGACGAAATTTTCCAATGTTGAGGTTACACAGACATGAAGATTGAAACATGTGTCTGTCACTGCAGTTTCAATATGGTAGACTAATTGCAGAGGCCTGTGGGTATGGATTGATGTTGTTGAGTAGTCAGCCTTTACTGCCATTGCTTTCAGGGCAATTTGCATAGCATGGCTCATAGTGTTTTATGATTTTTCTTTTAAAAATAATTCTACTTGTTAGTCACTAAATCTATTTAACTCTTCCAGTGCTGACTAGCATCTGGGGCCCGTCTGCAGAGCAAGTGCACATATCTCTCACTCTGCAAGGGCCAAGGGAGTTTGGAAAGGGTATCCCAGCTGGTGCAGTTCTGTCTTTCCATCCTCTAGGAAGATTATTATTGTAGGCTGGTCTCCCTAGGAAGTTGAGCCTGAGGTAGAGAAGAGTGTTTGGGAGGTTAATTGTGGGACTGCTCATGGGATCAACACCTGTGGAAGAGAAGGAAGCAGGATTAGGCAGAGGGAGAAATTGGACTATGATGCAGTCTCCATGGAAATGTAGATCAACTCTCAGGGGAATTCTGAAGAGGCGATGGTGCCTCAGAGTTGACCCAAGTTATGGCAAGAGGGCTAGGCTTTATACCCTCCCTCCCCAACACTGATTAGTCACTGAGTATGGGATGTCCCATGAAGGGACATGCCCTGGAGAGATGCAGTCAGTTGAAGCAATCCCCAAAGATGGCTGATGGCTGAGGATTGTCTACCAAGAACCCTCCCAGCTGCTGGGACAATAAGTCCTTTATTCCTGAAGGGGGACAAACCTGGGTTGGACCACACAGTGTCCACCATAATCATCATATATCTACTACTAACAGAGGCTCAACCACCTAAGCAACTGAGTATAACCTGATGACTTTTGTGAGAAGGTCTTTCTGTGGAATATTCTAGAATCTGTTCCCCACTGCCTAGTAATTTAATGTGTTGTTAATCATCAAAATTAATTCCATAATTATAAGCAGTTTAAAGAGCTCTTTGGAAATTTCAGTCATTTGTCTCACACCTGAGAGAAATCAGATGATTATACATCTGCAAGTTTATATAGAACAATAATGATTTTTCTGTTTCAAACAAAGTAGGCACTGAAGCTTAGTATTTGCATGATCTTTTGGGATTGAAGATGAGGTTTCTCAAGGGACTTACTAATGGTCAGGTTTTTCTGGTTATAATGCTTTTTTTTGGACTTCACTAAAAGGAAGTTTGTATACGGTGAGATGTGTTTCCCTCTATAATTTTAGAGTTCTTACTTTGTAAATCAATACAATTACTCTTTTAGGAAATTTTTGAACAAAACAATGGAAGAACAGTTTCAAAATGACACATCAATCATAGAGGCACTGGCTCTATACTTGCTGTGATACACAAAGGAAATTTATTCACCTCATGGACTCTTTGCATTTGAGTCAAGGGGAAACATCCGAAGCTAGCACAGGTGAAGGCTCAGACAGAACATGGTTCAGATTTAAACACAAACAAAGGGTAATCTGGCCTGGCACAGTCTGGCCACTGCAGCAGACTATCTGAAGGTTATGTTTTATGTTTATTAGCTCCATCCAGATGGCGTTTTATGTCCTTAATAACTTTGTCCCTGACTAAGCCATGAACCTACCATTTGACAAACACCGTAGGAAATGTCTATCAGCAGAAAAGTCATTTTATAATCAGAAACATCACTTGAACTATTCAGAATATATTTTGAAAGAGTTTCATCCCTTTTACAGGTCAATGCCTACAGTTATTTGCTGACAAACACACAGCTTTTCCAAACTTAACCTAAATTCAATAAGAACCTGGAATTCCTTTAAAAGGGCTACATATTTATGTTAATATTTTATATAAGTAGTAACTTTCATGGTAAAGATCAAAGATGCACATTTATTCAGCTTTATAAGTCCATAAAATTAGTGTATAGTATGTATTAATATTCCAGTATTACAAAGAGACTGAAGAGCAGCAGGTCTGAGGTCATCCCATGAATTTCCTGTAATCCTGGTTTCTCCTGGCTCTGTGTTCAGAACTCTGTCAAGAACAGTCTACACACTGTGTTTAAGTTGCTCTTTAGGGAAGTCGTAAGCAGGCTTTTTGTGATGGTCATTTATGTCACTGACTAAATTCTGCTTCTAGATTTCAACCTCCTTGAGGGTAGCTATTACGTTTTATTTATCTATGTCTCAGAGAGCTTATCGTAGACATTCAATATATATGTGTGGATTTTATTGAAATAATTCACTCCTTTTCTCCATGATCTCTGGTCTTTAACTCTCTTGTGAAGTGTCAAGGTATTATTTTTAATATTAAAAACATTCTTCTGCATTACTGTTTTGCAGATTTTTCAGTGGGAACAAAAACTTTTTTCTGGAAATAAATTTTGATCAGAAAAAATAGTGTTTTTAATGTGTATTTAGCTTTTAATTTAAAAACATTTAGTGTTATTAATGCCATTAATTTTTAATTTCACATCCTATCCCTTTCTTTCTTTCTCTCTTCCTTTCTTCTCCCTTCCTTTATTCCTTCCTTCATTTTTTTGATTCAACAAATATTTACTGAAGTGTTTACTATGTATACCAAGAACCGTGCTAAGCACATAATCATTTAAGAAAATTGTCAGTGTTCAAATTTTTCTTAAAGCATTCGTTTTTTTTCAAAGAGCTTTGGTAAGCTTTTTTTTCCCCTGTATTCTCTTATTTCCTCAAAAAGAATCTAGGACCGAATTAAATACTATGATGACAATTTATGGGAACTAAACTTCAAATTATATTAACACATTTTTAAAACACTATCTTAAAGACCACTCCAGAGTTGTCTGTATATTAGAAAACTTTGCCTAGATCCTAAGGCACAAGATCTGAAATCATTTTAAGGAGCAACTCATCCTCCTTAGAACAGAGTAGAGAACTGTTCACACATTTAGTTAGTCAACGCTAACTAGGATGCATTTTTAAAGGATTGAGGTTCAACTCTAGGGAATTTAACTTGATTACAAGATAGGTCAAAAACATGGCAATATAGTAGGAAGTTAGCTGAAAATCTCCCTCATTAGAGATTGTCAGGGGAGAAATAGTAAAGTATTTTCCTTACAATGTTTATGTAATCTTGACTGCAAAAGATTATTTCCTTTCCATCATTCTTCTCTGTAACCTCATCTATGACTTACAATTGAACGCTGTTTAAGAATGCATAGCTAGCTGCCATTTAACAGAATTTAGCAAACTAAGGAACTTGAAAATCTTTGTGAAGAATGATTAAGCTCTGCACCCTTTCCTATGCATGTTTTTTTTTTTTTTTTCCCACACCAAGCAAGTCTCCTCCGACATCTACAAGTCAACTCAGTTCTGAAACTGGAGACGGTGGCAGATCCCCCAGGTTAAAGGCTCAGTCCCACAGCACTGCCTCCCCACCACCCCACTTCAGATGCGAATGGCAGGTCCAGGTTGTTACCTGTTCTTCTGACCAAACTGCTACAGATCGGAAATTCCATCGACCCCCTCGTCGGGTTAGATTAATCTACTAGAGTGGCTCACAGAACTCAGAGAGACATTTCACTTACTAGATCACCAGTGTATTATCAGAGGATATAACTCAGGAACAGCAAGATGGAAGAGATACATGAGTCAGGGAATGGGGAAAGGACATGGAGATTCCATGCTCTCTCTCAGCCATTCTCTCTGAATCTCCACCTGTTCACCAACACTGAAACGCTCTGAACCCTGGTCCCTTGAGTTTTTATGGAGGCTTCATTACACAGCCATGATTGATTAAATCGTTGGCCACTGGCAACTGATTCAACCTCCAGCCCCTCTCCCTTCTGGGGGGTCTTGGCAGTGAGACTGAAAGTTCCAACCCTCTAATCACTTGGTTGCTTCTCCCAGCAACCAGCCCCATCCTTAGATTCAGTCCAAAAATTACCTCATTAACTTAACAAAATACACCACTGTAACTCTCTTTACTTAGGAAATTCCAAGGGTTTTAGGAGCTCTGTGCCAGAGATGGCGATGAAGACCAAATATATATTTTTTATTATAAATCACAGTATCACAATGATATAAAATAAATATCAACTGTTTTTCTGTCTTTCAGTTAACAACATAGTTTTCTCACCAAGATAGTTGAATTGAAAGAACAGCTTGATCTGTTTATTGAAAACCAGGACGTGAGCAGGTAGAAGGCAAATGACTTCACCTCTCTGCCCCTCAGTCTCCACATCCACGTCATGAAGATAATACTATCTATATGCCATAGGTGTGGAGAACATGAAAGGGGATGACCTGTTAGTCACCTTCTCAATGTATAACGCAATGTCACTGGGCTTTCTTCCCATGGTGAAACCTCTCTTCGGACTGTGGCAATGGCAAGGTTTGGATTTACCAGGTCAGACCAACTAAAAAATTACATTTAGGGAATAATGCATAGGAAACATCAAGGACCAGGAGAAGGGACCAACAAATGAATTACTGAGCCTCACTTGTGAAGAAACAAGATTATTAACAATAAGCAATGTCAAGAAAATTAATAGTCCCAAACTTACCACTGAGGGCGCTTGGACCTGTTGAAAACAGTGCCTCTGTATCATGTGCCAATTTTAAATGAAACAATTTTGCAATTTTGTTTGTGTTTAGGTGGAACGTTGATAACAAACGCTGATGGAACGTGGGCTGAGCCCAAACGGGCTGCGGCAAATGCTTGTAAGCTTGGATGCTAGAAATCCCCAAAGGAGGAAAGAAATCAAAGGCAGAAAATGTCATCTGCCTGATCTGCCTTTTGCCGAGGAAACTGGAAATATTTGGAATCTCAAAGCCACCCACCCACACTTGCCTCCAGTCCACACCATGAACAACCATGCAATAGCAGCTCATTTACTATTCGACTTCTTACACAGAAGGTGCTGAAACCATGAACTGCTTTGCGCTCAGTTTAGACTCTTGCTTCTTTGTTTTCTGAGTGACAGTTGGGAGACAGATGCAGTTCTTACAAAGAGGGCTGTCTTTATAAACAAAAACAAAAATAGAAGGATACATTCTTCTGCCCCAAAAAACTGCTCTGAGTCCTAAGTTAAGAAAGGAGTAAATGGATGAAAGAATGTGTTAGCATCATAATAGATTTGAATTCTAAATAGCTAATTTGGGCCCATACACATTATCTAGCAAAATGATAAAGAAAGTGATAGCAAAACAATCAAAGTATTTCAAAGGCATTTGAGGCAGTGGGGCAGAACGATTTCTTGTTCCCATCCAAATGGATTAAGATAGGAAAGAGATGGTGATAACTTGTCTGTGTTCTGGGAAGCACATGCCATACCCATGGTCCTTCAAGATGCAGTTTTGATGAACCTTGAAAATGCCCTTGTTCAGTGGGAGATGGAGAAGTAGCCCTTGGCTTCTTACCTCCAAGTGCCTTTTGTTGCACGGGCTAGGAACAAGAATGCTTGAACTTAATCTCTTGATGAAATGAAGTCCATCCATTTTACATTTGTGGTTTTAAATATGGAATGATCTGAAGTGGCATTGCCTTGTTATTCAGAAATACTGTGCTGGACACTTACTTTGATTTCATTATAATACAGCTACCAGGAAAACAACTCCTGCTAGGTTTCCTCTCCCCAGCTACTCTGGATCCCAGCAATTTTTTTTTTCAGATAAAATGAAGACCAATATGGTTTTTTCCTACATCCATTTCAGCACGTTACATTTTTAAAAATAATCATATCTTTGTAATTGTATACTTTTCTGTTAAAACAGGATATGTATGGTCACTGCTTAGCATGTCCAGTGAATTATAGCTTATTTGGGATCTATTTTAAATATAAAGATCATGAATAAAAAGCTAGTTAAATCATTTCCAAGTGAACAAAATTTAGTGTGTATGGTATCTAGCAAAATATATATTTTTTTAAGTAATAAGAGGAAATGACTATTGAAAGTGCCATCATCTTTTACAATAAATACTGTTTTTCTTGAAGGCTGTCATACAGTTATAAAGTTAAGTATTTAAATTGAAGTGTCACAGTTAATTGATGGAGTCCTCTGATACTGCTTAAGAGTTTTGATTTTAAGGAAGAATCTGCGAGCATGAAATGAATAGATTTAAGAGGTAGATATACTGCTATTATTTCATAATTATATAGATATAAAAATATATGTATATATGGCATAATATTAAAAAATTTGTATAATGCATATGGTATCCTATATGATATAGAATGTATAACAAAATATATAACACAGTATAATGTTAAATGTTTGGTAGATCATATAATTAACTATAAATTACCATCTAGTTAATATTATATAATAACAGTCTTGGAATATTTTGAGAGTGTGTTAGTAACACTAAGCCATGACAAGAACCTACCATAGTAATAATTATATGTAGAGTCATCTGTGTTGCTTAATTATCAAGTAGAAAATGCTAATTAAATGGTATCATTCATTAAAGGAGAAAGAAATGTACACGGACTGATTTTAGGAGTCCTTAGCATTTCAGAGTGCCAGGAGCCCTTGACTTCATACTAAACACCTATGCTGGCTGAAAGGTAAATAGCTTTGAATATTTACCCTTTTGCGTTTTATAAAAGGAATAAATGGCCTAAAAGTATTGAACTTCCCCAAGTCATTTCCTTACCAACTTTTTCTATGGGTTAGAAATATATGAGCACCAAAGCCAGGTGCTCTCCTTATAAATAATTCTCTTCACTTTCAGAAATAATAGAGTAAACATGCCAGAGTACTGGTATTCAAAGTAGCTACCACCTAACACTAAAACAATACTTTACTCCATTTTCACGTTGCTGTTTCCTGGGAAAGCAAAGTGCTTTTGTGTGTGTGACCCGTACCAAGATGCACCACATCACGCGCTCAAGGAAAGTCCTGATGCGAAGGAGCTAAACAATTTCACTTCCCCCAAACCTGTTTGCTCCGAGTCATAGAACAGCTGACATGAGTTGAAAAATGAACACCTTAATGAGTTGATCGAGTTCAGTGTACCCAAAAGGCTGTGTGTGAGATGCAGTACCAGAAAGTTCGTCTGCATCTCAGCCCTGCGGAGCTTGCGATGTGGCTTATCACAGAGTTTCTTTTAGCTTCTGTGATTGCTCGCCCCACATGCTGCCATTTACAGTACACGGTATACAGTAAATCTATTTTTTGTCAAGATGGGCTGGGTTTTCACAGCTCTGCACATGACATCCAGTCACTCTTCTTGGCTCTTAATGCTTAACATGGTGTAGTCTTGATTTTTGGCTGATTGCCTCCAATATGTTCAATTTTGGATGATTTTTAGTTAGGTTTGTGAAATGATGCCCTAGAAATGTGAAAAATGTATAGGTTTCCTTAAAGGGCTTGCAGGCATCAGTCTGTTTCTCTGGGCACCATTTTAGAACTGTAATATTTTCTCAAGCATTTGTGACGTGCCCTCAGTGGGCATGGGAGAACATTCGGGAGGCAGATAAAAGGAGGCTGAGGAAACATGAGCGGCTGTCTCTGGGGAGTGGAATTAGAAGGTGAGGTGGATAGACGCTCACTTTTCATTATGCAGTTTATCTGTTTGCACCATTTTTCTTTTAACCTAGTAAGTGTCTCATTTTGACAAAAAGTTTAATTAAGAGAAAGGAATAAATATTTCCAATGCTATTGTCATTGTTAAACTCACCTTCTTCCTGTCACTCATGTTTTTATAGCACTAAGTTCTATAAACACAAATTCCAGTGATTTATACTGTGTCTCTTCCTGAGCTTTAACTGGCCAATCTCATTTCTCAACAGTTTTGCTATTTCCACATGGACTTTGTGTTTTTAGTTCCCACCTCCCATTCCCATGGTTTCCTTCAACTGCAGGACTACTTCTTTCTGATATGTCAGATATGTTATCTTTGCATTACTGATGCAGTTTGGGGTTATCTGAATTGCCCAGGATAATGTTGCAGGAAGCACTCCTGACCAAATGCCTTCTGGAACTTACTTGACAGAAGCTTAGGTCAATTGGTTACGAATCTGCATTATCGAGGCTACCATGTCACTAAATAAAGTAACCAGTAGCTTAGTCAAAGATGAAATATGACTGGGAACCCCAATTGATTTATAGAAAATTTTATGTTTTAATTTTTTTTAATATTTAAAACTATCACATATAAAAACTGCAAGAAACCAGAGAATAAGCATGAAATTCAGTATTTAATACTGGATCTCTTTTCTCCACCATGTTTCCATTTTTATTTGATTTGTATTTGAATATTTGTGAGGAAAGTGTGCATACAACTGCAGTTTCTCTTTTCCTTTGCCTGAGTCATATGATGTTAACAGATAAAGATATAGATCCAAGTAATAAGAAGAGGGTGCTGATACATGTGGCAAAAGTTATATAAATTATGTACCTTAAGTTGACTATTTTTAATGGACCTAAATAAAATAAATCCTCTAATTAAAAAAATAGATGGCTAATCATATTTCAATTTGGGGGGAGTTCTATGCCTAAGCAGTTTACCAGAGAAGGTGAAATGAAGTGGGCAGAGAAAGGGAAGGAACTTTGTGTTCCAGTCTTAACTGCCTTGGGGAATCTGCTAATCTCTTCACCTGAGTGATTAAGGGGTTGGGCTGGGTGATATTTCATGTTCTTTCTAATTCTAAATTCTACAAGAAAATCAGCCTTCCACAGCTGGAGGCTCTCTGCCTCTCACTACACAGTGCCTAACACAGTGGCCCTTAATAAATGTGCATCAGAACAGTAAACAAAGGACAAGGTAACAAGAGAGAATGAACCTCAACTACACTGTAAATAACGGATCCACAAGGTTATGAATGCCCCACTAAGAAGATTAGACAAAATCCCACCATGAAAAACTCTTAGGCACAGTTGCATTGTCAGCATGTGCAAACACACACACACACACACACACACACACACACACACACACACACACCCTTTTTGAGGATTCATCAAAGCCTTTACCCTCAGTGAAAATCTATAGGATGTGTGCTACAGACAGAAGTACAAACTGACTTGGAGATTTCTTTAAAACCGGTTAAACTCATAAAATTGTTTAGACCAATATATTTGTCAATCACTCAGTAACTGAAAAGTAGGAACTGTGGTTGTGAAGAGTTATATATGCAGCCATTCAATTAACCAAGTTCCCTGCGTCTGAGAAAAACTGAGATCCAGACAAGTTTCACAGATCCTTCTCGGATCATCTGAATAGTTAATCTAGACTTTTAAATTGCAGAACTATGCTAGTAATCACAGCAATAAGCATTTTATTTGCATTTACCAAATATGTGCCAGGCATGATAGTAAGTGTTCTACATACATTTGCACTTAAGAGGTAGACACAGTGATTTAGGTCCACTTTACAGATGAGTGAACAGAGGCTTCACACTTACTCATTCAACAGATCTTTATTGAATGACTGCTATGTTACAGGACCTGTGCTGGGTGCTGAATTCATGGTGATGAATCAAACAGTCTGAGAGAGATCTTGGTCAGGCCTGCCCTGTTCAGTCCCTCCTGGGCCAAGTCATGAAGAAGATAAATCAGTGCACAGGAACCTGAACCGGTCAGTGCTGGGTCATTGCAGTGCACCTGTGCATGCATGAAGGATAGTGGTTATTAGTTTACTTGTGAATAATGTAATGCAGAATAAAGTTATACCTGAAATATGACAGTTAGATTCAAACATATGAGGTTAGAGGCAGATACAAGGGGTGATTTTGACAGTGTTCCAGGATGACGTGGCAAGGAATACAGGAGTGTTGATTAGTGTCTTTGCACAATGTGATGGTGGTGTCACCTCATTTAGCTTAACCACCACAACCCCTAGATTGTCTCATGAAGGAACTCGGAGAGATTCGAGAATCACACTCATCCAACTTGATGTTACCTCCTGTCCTTGCTTTTTTTCCAAGCCTGATGCAGTGAAGTGTAATTTGCACCAAATCGATGTGTCTGAGTGTTCTTCTCAATTCTCAAATCCAAGTTCCTGTTGAGCCAACTCATTCCCTGATCTCAGAGAGCTTACAGTCTTTTAGGGAAGATAGATGGTTAAAAACAGTCAACAAAATCAAAACCCTACAAAAGGCAAAACTACAGTGATAGAAAGCAGAGGATAGGAAATGACTGTAAATGGGCACAAAAAAATCATCTGGAGTGATGGAAATGTTCTATATCCTGACGGTCATGGTGGTCGTGAGACTCAATACATTTGTCAAAATGTACGAAGATGTACACTTAAAATTGTTGAATTTTATTGTAAAGAAGTTATATTCCAGTACAGCTGGCAAAACATTGCCACAAACTTTGTAATTTTAATATTATTTTAAATAAAAAATATTTCAGACTCATAATTTGTTACAATTTATATATACCTGTATGCCTATCTGTATACATACAAATATACATGTATACAGTGTTAAACAAATATATATGACAAATAAAAATATGAGTATGTACATATACATGCATGTACATATTTTAAGACATTTCTAATTTGTTTTAAATTATATATAATTGTATGTACATATGTACATACATATGTATGTATATGTACATATGTATATCATATTTTTTTAAAGTGAAATGTAAAACTAGAATTTAGGAGGTCTTGAAGAAAGTCCTCCCTCAGATTTAATGTGAGAAATAAATCCAAAGTGTATTCTTCTTGAGAATAGTCAAAAATTCCTTACACTTTTCTTCACTGAGTACTAAAATCATTTAGAGCAAGTTTACTAGACTGACGTCTAAAACTGATGAGGGTCCAGCTGTCATAGTATATTACTTATTAAATTATTTACATATAGTTAAGGAAAAAGCAAATAAACAAATCAGACCATAATTGTAAATTTTGATAAATGCTTTGAAAGAGAAATATCAGAGTGCTAGGAAAAGTCAGGCAAAAGGAACTGATGATTATTTTTTAAAAATCGCAAATTATTTTCAGTACTAATATCTACTGACTTAGTAAAAATAAGTTCTAAAAAGGAAAAAAAGATAAAGTTTTAAAGCAAGGGTTTAGAAGTAAACTAGTTTTCCCGTGGAAACTTCAGAAGGCTTGGATGTTCTTAACTTGCTTATAGTTGACTTCCCATAAAGATGCTGCTCAGAATGTTTTTTTTTTTTTTTTTTTAATTGATAAGTTTCCCTTTTACTACATCTCTTTAACTGGTTATCTCCAGACCAGGAACAAATGGACCACTAAGGCTAATACTCATAATTGCACATATTTTTTGCTAGTATCTTTGTTTCTTTTTATAAAAGCAATCATGTCAGGTATTAAATTATGTTAAAAGAGTTTCCACATTTAACATAATGTGCTAATAACTATCACACACTTGCCTGAAAAGATGGTGAGGGTATGAAGGCTCTGGCCTCATTAGACAGAGACTATTACTGAGGAGGAGACAAGTGCCAATGTCTCATTAAAGGGTTACATACTGTGAAACAGAACAAGGTAATACTGTGTGATTTTTATATAGAAAAACATTATAGGGTAAAAACATTGACATGTTCAGTTAAAAATAATCCTTCAAAAGGCCAAAGTTAACAGTTAAAACCATTTTTTTATCTAGAAATTGGCAAAAGGTTTATCTAAAATGTTTATATTTTTGCCACTCCATAAATCAAAATTAGTTTTCCATTAAAAAAATTGGATCAGAGATGATGATCTTCTTGCCAATTTTTAGCTAAATGCAAATGGAAACATCTGAGATTTTAAACTGAAAACTGAAGTTTATAGATATATGGTAAAACTACTGCCTGTGAGTGTTACATTGTGAGATCTGAGTAGCGTATGAGGTTATGAATTAACAATAATTTCAGATACATTAATTTCTTTATGCTAAACTTATAAACACAAAAGTAAAGCCTAGATTTGTTATCAGTGTGTTTATTATATTATTTATGCCCTTTAATCTTGATGGAATTATAGTGTAACTTCTACTTATTCTTCAAGTTTCAACTCAAAACTTTTTCCGGACTCCCAAAACAAGGCCAGGTGCTGGTTATCTGCTCTTCATAGCACCATGTGTCTTCCCTTTGTAGGTCTTGAATTTTTACCTGCCCTTGTGTTACCATTTGATGAACAAGCCTGTAAGCTACACAAGAGATCACGTGTGGTTTTTACTCATCATTTCATCCCTAGCCCCTAATACAACGCCCAGTGCCTAGTGGACATTTAACAAACATTTATTAAATGAATTAAATCTGATTGCCACAGAGTGATTTCTATGACTTTTTTTTTCAAAATATGACCATTGATTTATTAATGACTTTATCAACATTAGGTTTTCTCTTCTGTATTTCCAAAGTGTTATCTGCCTTAAATGTCCCAAACCAGCAAATTGCACCTTGTGCCTCCGGCTTCTGGTTTTGTTTCTCCCTTCTCTGCTTTCCACGCTCTTTCCCCAGCCTGTGAATGTGACCGTGGACAAGGAAGCGCTGAGGTATTAGCCCTTCTGCCCCTATTACAGTGCACGGCGTTATTTCCACCTGGACTCCACTATCAGAATCCTCTCTCCTACCTCTAGCGAAGGTGCCAAAATTTCTGGAAGAGAAAATACAGCTCTTCCTCCCCAAAACAATTTTGAGATTTTGGAATTCTAACGACATTGCAGGAGAGCATTATATAAAATGTTTGTGTTTTTCGAGAAACTCTGTACTTTTAAAATGAAGTAGCTTCAAATCACCCTGATCAAGATTTACTAAAGTCTATGCAAGCTGCAAATGACTTTCAGAATATAGATGATCTTCGGGCTTTAATGAATTGGTCCCAGAATTCTACTGACATACTTTCAGTTAAAACCATTAAGTCAGAAGATGCAGTGTGTATTTACGCGACAGGGCGTAACCAGACTGCGGATGTATAAAATAGATCACCAGGTACTAGTATTTTGATGGTCAAAGCACATCTGATGACGTGGAAAGTCAATAAACATAGAAGAGATTATTGGCAACAGTGTAACAACAGTTAGATTCTGCTCTTTTCCCCTGGGACAGAAGCAGAACACTAACGTGGAAACCAAAATATAGCTTTACCTTGGGTCATAAAGACAAAGACAGCAATAGAAAAGATTCATTCTTGATGATCGATTTCATTTACCCAATGTGGGTCCATTGTGGGAAAAGGAATGATTTTTACCAAAAGACAAACTTTGAACAAATGAGCTCATTTCCATCATGTTGACAAGTCTTAAGTCATGAGATATGCTGAAATACGCATCCCAAAGCTCCATTATAGAATCATTAAGCTGATTTCTTCATCAAAATATATATTTTTTTCTTTTGAAATTTTAAAGGAGAAGACAGGTGGTTAAAGACTAATGCATTTTAAAAGAACTGATGGGATCTAGCCAGCTCCCTCCTTGTCACACAACTCTTTGAATGATTAGGGGTACTGACTGCCAAATGTGTTTAAAAACTCATTTGAAATGAAGAAAAGACTCAGAAATAAACAAAAAGGGGAGGGAGGAAGGGGACATTTTAATTTTACATTTTTTTCTTGCTTTATTTTAAGAGGAGAAGTGAAACTGTTCTTTTATTAAAAAATGGCAAAATTGTATTGAGGTAAGCTGAACATTTACATTTTAATTCTAAAATCTGAAGAAATTTTTAGCTGTCACTATTGACCCACAGATATGAAGTTAGCAGGAGAGTCAGTAATGTGACTTTAACATTTTAATATTATAAAACTTCTTTCTTACAGATTTCTACTTAGATGTCTGCAAAAGCAATAACCCTGTAATTAAAGTGTGCAAATAAAGCATGATAACACTGAAGTATCAAGAAAACAATACTTTTATATGCTTAAATGTATAAATTACATGCATCAAATATGTCTGATTTGAAATGCAGAATATAAACATGCCAGTGTAAAGTTGCGTTTACATGTATATATATAAAAAACACATAATATATATGTTATAGGTGTGTGTGGAAACACATAGTTTAAAAGTCACATGTGTCTTTTCCAGTATTTTTACTGTCTATTCAATAACTGTCCCTCCAGCCCAGAAGAAAAAGAAATATTTTCAAGACAAGCTAGAAAATATTTGAAAATGGATGAAATCCTGAGTTTTCCAACAAGGTAGAAGAAATGTTGATGGTATGTAAAGGGTATTTTAGAATGTACTTGAATATTTATTATTGCTGTAAGTGTAGGGAGACACATGCCCATGGGTTGGGGTCAAGAAGGTTCTTAGTGCCCCAATGCATAGGACCCATATCAGTCATGGTCCATTTGAACTGTGGCACTCCTTAAAAAATAAAGGACATGCTCTGTAATTACCAGTCTGCCTGGGCATGTACATAAAGAGAGCTGACAAATGATAAAGGAAATTGGAAAGGTTGAGAGGATGAAGTCAATAATAGATTTATCTCCAGACATTTAGCACTTGAAGTGCATCTGTTATACAATATGTAGACATATTTTACAGCAAATTTGGAGATACTGTGAGCCCACTGGGAAGGGACAATATCTAATTTTATATTCTATATAATTCTGAGCATAACTTTGGTGCTTAATCAGTAAGAGGAGGAGGTATCCCCCTGTGCTTACAAAAGGAGAAATGCATGAAAAGGATATGGGGACATAACCTGTGGTTCTGTAAGCAGTAGCAGTGTGGAAGAATGGTGCAAAATAAGAGCAAAGCCAAATGCAAAATAAGAGAACTATATTTTATGTACAACATGAGAAGACTGTAGTCTGAAGTTTTTTCAATCATTAAAAGACAAAATTTCTATTTTTTCCCAAACTCAAAAAAAGTTATTGTAAGTTCTTATTCTAAAGAGTACAAAAGTTCAGTAATAAATTGAAAACAATTTTTAACTAGCTTTCATTGTAATGCATTTAGGAAACAATTTCATGCCTGCTTGAACATTATTTTCCCCCAAAGAATTTGTCTTGTTCTTTCAAAAAATTTATTTTACTTCATGAATTCTGTAAATACTATTAATCATAGATATTGTAAAGTATTGGCTTTTATATTTCTAGTATTATAATAATATGGCCCCATTTATAATATGAGTGGAAAAGAAATAAATTATGCCTATTTATTTATGTAAATGTGATATGTATGTATAATTGAGAAATTTCTATTTTACTATTCATGTTTTTCTCTTCACCTATCTATTTTCTTTCCTCTACCATGCATGTATGGAAAAACACACATGTCTTAAGGTTTTAATTTTGCTTAATTTTGTGTAAATTTGTCCAGTGTAGTTAAAAATCATGAGAAAAGATAATATTTTAAATAGTATTTTAAAATATTCTTGCATCATTGCCTAAGAAAGGAAGAAGTACGCTTTGGCCCTGTTGTTACTTCTTCTATAGTACATGATGCTAAATCAGTCAATTTGGCTAATATATGTTTACCCAAAGGAATTACTTATGGCCTTTTAACTGAAACAGGCAGTTGGCGTTTGCCCTGCCATCTCCACACACACTTAATTTTGTAGCCACTGTGTGAATTTCTAAAGTCTCTGTTTTAGTTTTCAATTAAAATGAATTATGTCCCTTAGTTGTGGGAGAAGGTTATTTGACCAGTATGAAGAGGGCTTGCTACCTGGATCCTTGCGGTGGGAGGGTTTTCTGCTGTTACTGAGAAGTCAATTGCTTAGCGGTAAGTGGTATGATACCATTCTTTCCCCAAACCATAGTACTCTGTTCTGTCTTGAGAGTTCATAGGTATACTTTTTTTAAGGCATTTCACATCAGAATGATCTGTCTTAGATGGAGAGTAACTCCAAGATGGAATGTGGCTAGACATAGCTTACAGTCTTGTCACTTACCTTACTGACTGTAGCTCACATATATTAAAAGTTTCTGGTAAGAAACATGACAAAGAAACAGTCTGATGCATCGATTTAAACAGATATTTACCAAGCTTGTTATTACGTATTTTTAGTGCTTTCTTACAGTTATATCAATTCATTTGCTTCCCCCCCAACTTCCTTCTTTTGAAAAATCAAATATATAGACACTGTTCATGGCATAAATAACAAAGAAGCAGCTTAGGAATAATTTTAACATCTAAGATTTCCACTCTTAAAAAACTGAAATTTTTTCTGATTTTAATATTTAAAGTAGGTATCATGATCTAGATCTTGGTTAAAATACATAGTTTCTCTTAAGAGAACTCTTTTAAAAAGGAAAACCAGATTCTGGCATTATCTCAGCAGAGCTTAAGCTAACATCCAGGAAAAAATACAGAAAACAGGAAGAGTTGTTGATTCTTTTTTCTGAAGACACACTGTAGCGTCCCCTTTGGAACTTTTATGCTGATAAAATCCAGTTACATTACTGGACAGTTGCCTGAAAGAGGAGATGTACAACAGTGTCTTAAAGGAACCGTTTTCTAATCAACTCAAGGCCATCCTCTCTTACATTAAGAAGGGATTCAAGACAACAGTTCTACCATAGCTTAACTGTATTTTATTTCAGCTTTGAATCGTTATGTGGATCAAAGCATCCTTAGAACTCACAACGCAAACTCTGACTACACTCTTGATTAGTTCCTTCCAATCAAGTAAAATAATTCCTAAAAATCCTCAGTAAATCAATCTTTGAAAATAGTGAGGAAACCATAATATACAGTTAAATGTACTATTAAGAAAATACAATAACCAATGGGACCCTCTTCTAAGTCTTTTAAAACAGATAGACGTTTAACCTTGCTTTTTAAGAAATGTACATGATTTAAGAGACTAAACATCAAGCACAGAGCAGTGAATTAAAGAAGATATAACATTCAATTGTGTACTGGATACCAGCTATATTTTGCAGCTGTATAGTATTATTTTTAAATAAAATACGAGGGAAAAGAGCCAAGTACAACTTTCTGAAAGAAATAAAAGAACAGAATGTAAGTTCAATAAGCTGAGATTTTAGTGTGTTTGACATAAAATAAAAATGCACAAATGTGATTTGGAGAACAGTTAGGCAAGATTATTATGTGCTCCTGGATATTCAGAAAACTGTGTCCAGATCCATTTTACGTTATAGTTCCCCGAAGTCCTGTGTGTGCCTTCTTATGTGAACATGAAGAATTCTGAACTAGACACTGTCGATGCACCAAGAGAGAATGCATTTGGAATTCTTTTATAAACAAAATTTCAGTAAGAAAAAGAAGCAATGTGAATTTTTGTTTTGAAATTTTGCAAGTAGATAAGGAAGAATGAGCCAAAATAGTCACTTCCAGCCTTTTTTCATTGATCAATTTATGGTTTCAAATAAAAATACTCCTTTAGAGTTTTAAAATGAGAAAAATATGTATATAAGAGTATATATATATATTTCTTTTCTGCCTGTTTCCAATATTAGATATTACAAAATTGTTTGAAACACTGCTTCTTCTAGGAATGGATTCTACTCCTTTCATGAGTAAATATGGATTTACAGGAATTTTCTCTGACCTTTATAAAATGTTATAGCAGATTATATTACAGTGTTTTATTCTTCTATATACAATATGAAGGTCACTTATGTTGTATAATGAGTGAGGGCTCTATTTTACTAATGTTTTCCATATCACATTTCCAAACTGATCTTCAGCTTTATCCTTGTGGTCTGGAAGTCGTTGGGTGGACCAATTTATTGTCTAGGGTTAAGTGAAAACAATTCTAAGTAAAAGCTGCAGCTGAGGAAAACGAGGATTCAAAGAACAATTTAATTTTAACATTAAAAAAGGCAGGTACTTGGTTTTCTTTCCCTTTCTTTAATGTATATTTGACTATGTGAAATTTTCATAATTGTTTTCCAATTTGATTATCAAAAAAGCTTATGCCGTTGCTATTTTGGGTATTCTAAAATATTCTGTAGCGCCTTTTTCTAGGTTCACACTCTTTTCCTTGCTTCTAATAAATCCCTAACCAGCACTTTTTCTTTCCACTCAGTGTATTTTCTTCATTCTTTCTAGTTGCTGGTTTTTTTTGTTTTGTTTTGTTTTTTGCGGTACGCGGGCCTCTCACTGTTGTGGCCTCTCCGGTTGCGGAGCACAGGCTCCGGACGCACAGGCTCAGCGGCCGTGGCTCACGGGCCCAGCCGCTCCGCGGCATGTGGGATCTTCCCGGACTGGGGCACGAACCCACGTCCCCTGCATCGGCAGGCGGTCTCTCAACCACTGCGCCACCAGGGAAGCCCTCTAGTTGCTGTTTTTGATACCTCTTCCCTCATTTAAAAGCTTTCTTTGATACTTCAGACTCTAGATCTAAAGTCAAAGAGGACCTCCATGGATGCATGGTCCATTCAAGACCAGACATGGTAAGTGATATGGCTGCATTTCTTAGCAGATAATACTCTGTTTTTTCACATACTTCACTTGCAAAAGAAAGATCGAAATAGGGATTTCTTTTCGAAAAGAATAATAAATTTACACATGCTAAAAATTAAATTTCATAAGAGGAGCTTTTTATTGATGGTGTGGTAAGTCATTACGGTGTGGATATTTCACTGGTTCAATGAGAAAAGAATGAATCTTTTCCCAATACAGCAACCTCCTTGTGGGTGGGATTAGGAAGTCGGGTATCCTTTGGAACACACGGGGAAAGTACACGTTGCAAAATTCTTTGAGGCTTTTGATTTTAGTGCCCAAAATTAGTCAGAAATCAGAAAATTTTCTTCTATTTTTTAATTTTGGTCCTTCTTTTTCTAATCAGGAACCAAGGGTGACAAAAGCATGAAGTCAGACTCTGAGGGGGCATCAACCTTAGTAAATCATTCATATGCACACATACAAGGGTATTTAAACATATATATCACACGATGTAGAATTTTCACAGGAAAAAGAGGAGGCTTGGGCAATTTGGAAAGCTGCCATAGAAAAAAATCTGGCCTTGGGTGTCTAAGGCAGTTGCCACCAGAGGGCGATTATTGTAGCAAAGCTTCAGTCTACACGATTGCTTTTTTTTTTTGTCCTAGTTGTCCAGTTAACACAAATGTAACATACTCACAATGGAACCTTAAACTTTATGCAGGATAACTCTAAGAGCTCATTTTCAATTTCAAAAAGGAAGTAAACATTGTTGATAGTGAATAAAGAAGGAAAGTGAAATTTCTTGATGGTAGATTTGCTGGTAGATTTTTATACGACAAATTGAAAGAAGAAAGTTGTGCCTTATTAGATGATTGAAACTCCAATGTACTTCCCCCCAAACAGATATTCATTTCCTCTGTTTTACTCCTTTGTTTTCCTTAGGAGTGACAGAGCAAGTTGATGCATATTGCCAGGGGGGGTTTGAAGCCATTAATTTTTAAAGGACTTTTTTCTTCTCCTTGCCAAGAGGCATCTTAGTGAGATATTTTGGATTTGGCCCTAAACATCCTTTATAGTTTTGTATACATTTTATCTTGGTCTGAACGTCAGACTATATAAGTATAGAGTGATGCATTTAATAGCATGAAATGTAACATAATGCAAGCTTTAATACCTGGAATACAGTAAATCAGTAGCTCTGAGTTATATTACCCGTCATAAACTTCTTTAACCTGTGGCTCATTTTCAAAATAATAAACGTAACTATTCCATAAAAATATCTCAACACAGAAGAGCCAGAAAAGTGAAGGACATGAACAGATGGTACATCAATCTTCTGCATTTATACAATTTGTTTTTTAATGCAAATAGTGTGGGTTGCCTGCTCATGCCTTGGATATTTGTTCCAAAGATGAGCACATTTTCTTATCTTTCTGGATCAATGTGACATTTGCAGTTATCATAAAGTGGGAGCCCATTTAATGATGTTAATGCTTCCTTAATGTAAAAATAAAATCACCTTCTTTATAAAAGCGAACAGATTAAAAGTCCCAAAGAGACCATTGAAATCTGTGACATTTGCAGTTCCTGGTAACTAGATTGCTTGATTATACACAGGTAAAAAAAAAATCTTAAAAGCATTGTTTATGATCATTAATCAGGACATTAAACGTGAATTCTAGATTCCCTTATGAGCAAGAGAGTAAATAAGAAACTATTTGGATAAAGAAACCAGCAAGTTAGGCTTTTTCAAAAGAGTTACCACAGTTAAATGTTAAATAAGCCTCTCTAAATTTTAAGAGAGCTTGCAGATTTGTACTCTTTGTGGATCCTTAAAAATAAATGATAGTATTTCTGAGATGTAATGCTTTTCTAAAACAGAAAACACTTAAAAATAGTAAAGCGGTTTAGGTAGTAATAGTGAAACATTGTAGGTGTGGTATTGATTTTTTTTTTAATCTTAATTCACAGAACGATACCAGTATATACCCACCCCCCTCCTCCATATATTTCAAGCTTCATGGAGAAAAGCCATTTATAGAAGTGAAGAGTGATGTTTCTAAGTCTTATTCAGTTCCATCAGTAGAACCCCCTTGGCTACCTCATGGGGAGCCTGCTTTGGGAATTCATTTCTTTTTCCTGTGTATTGTTGTGTCTGTTTTCGATGTTTCATACACACGCCCAGAGGCCGTCTGGCAGCCTATACACTTTTTAAAGCCAATTTGAAAAAGCAAATCATTTTCCTTCCTGCTAAGACAGCTGGCTGTTGTATACAGCGTTTTCCACTAGAAATGAGTTATGGTCACTAACTAATTCCAGAAGGTCCAAAGACTTGGCATTTGATGAGAGCAAATTTTGATCACTATCAAATTGGCATCAACTCCAATAATGGGCTAACCTATGAAATGCAGAGCACAGGAGTGTCCTGTAAGTAACCTCGGCCACTCTGTGTAGCTTCCTAAAAAGCTTATGGAGATAAAACAACGACAACCCCACCTCAGGGATGTTCTCTAAAACAAGTGGAGGTAAGTCCTGAGTGTTTGCAACTTTTATAGATTTCATTTCATGTGGAATCATAATCAACTCCCTTCCCTGGTGGGTGGGGCCGTGTTGACAGAGGCTATCTATATATTTGCAATAGATCACACACCCAGTTCAATAAATAGAGCTGATGGAGTGAGACAAACTTAAATCTGGGAAACAGGACCTTTATTGCAGCAATGAAATATTTTTCAGACTCAGGTCTATGTGCCCAGGATTAAAATGAAATCATGGTATCTTGAAATAATTGAATCATATTTTGAAAAGAAAATAAACATGCTAGCTGGGACTTCAGTCTCTCAGGAAGGCTGTTCATCCATTCACTCATTCAATCAACTATTTACCAACAAATATTTAACACCCATTTTGCAAGCCAGGTACACACAATGACAGGCATTAAGGATGCAGCAATAAATAAGATGGACACACATTCTATCTTTCCAGAGCTTGTAGTCCATCATCAGGGAAGAAATATTAGGCCAGTAATTATAATAAATGATAATAAAGATAGTGGTAGAGGATATATAGGGTATTGATGGAGGCATAGAATATGGGATGTAATCTAACCTAGAAGTCATAGATGAAAGGAAAGAAAAGAGTGTTCTAGAAGAGGGAGTGGTAAGGCTAAAGGCTTGGTGTAAATGGTGGTATATTGGAGGAACTAAAACGTGACAATCACAGCAGAAGGGATGGAAAACTAATCACCTGGATTGGCTGAAAAGATCTGGGAAAGACCATATAATTCTTGGCATGTCAAAACAGAAGTTTAGTTGGTACTTCTTTACTTTCTGTAGCTAAAGAGTGTTCCAGAACGTCATACATTGCTACAGAACTGATTAAAGTCATATTTGTCTTCGCATACTCATAAACCCTTTCACAGTTCCAACCTAGTGACTGGCAAATAGTAGCTGTGCAGTAAACTCTTGTAAAATAGAATCCAGAGGATGTATTTGTATGATGACTGATTTACCAAGTTACCACAAACTTAGTGGCTCAAAACAACAGAAATTTATTCTCTCACCATTCTGGTGGTTGTAATCAGTCCAACTCAAGATGAGTTGAAATCAATCCAACTCAAGATGTTGGTAGGGCTATACTCATTCAGAGCTTCTAGGGGAGAATTCAGTCCTTGTTTCTTCCAGCTTCTGGTGCCTGCTGGCATTCCTTAGTTTGTGGTTGCCTCACTCTATTATTCTCTGTCTCTCTCTTCACATTGCCTTCTCCTTTGTGTGTATCTGTCTAATCTCCTCCTGCTAGTCTCTCTCTTTTTTTTTTTATTATCTAAACTTTATTTTTAATTAAAATTTTTTTATTGGAGTATAATTGCTTTACAATGTTTTGTTAGTTTCTGCTGTATAGTGAAGTGAGTCAGCTATATGTATACATATATCGCCCCCTCTAGGACCTCCCCCGCTCCATCCCACCCATCTAGGTGGTCACAGAGCACCGAGCTGAGCTTCCTGTGCTTTATAGCAGGTTCCCACTAGCTAGCTATTTTACACATGGTAGTGTATACATGTCAATCCTAATCTCCCAATTCATCCCACCCTCTCCTTCCCACCGTGTCCACGTCTGTTCTCTACGTCAGCGTCTCTATTCCTACCCTGCAAATAGGTTCATCTGTACCATTTTTTTTTAATAAGAACAATTGTGATAGCATTTAGGGTCCATCCTGATTATCCAGGATAACCTTCCATCTCAAGGTTCTTAACTATCACATCTGCAAAGACTGTCATATATGGTAACAGTTGAAGGCTCCAGGGATTAGGATCTGATATCTTTAAAGAGGGGGGTATGTTTCAGTCTACCCCAGTACTTATTCACATTTCTCATATTTAGGACTTCAGTGTTGAGAAAAAGGGTGGATAGCCCTACATTCAACTATTCTAGGATTTAAGTCAAATGCCAGTGTGGAAAGAACCATGCACCCTTGGTCTGGATATGACTGTAGAACTCTGGCCCTTCTGTGCTGTAAGGGCCATGTGGGCATGAGAAAGGTCTCTAAGAACAAGTGATCACAAAAATGCTTTGAGTAATTTAGGGCTTACCTGTAGTGGTTAAGTGGATTATAAGAAATATGAGGGCAAGGCCAGTGTCATTTTGTGGTTTCCATATGGATTAAGTCTGAAGGAGTCTTCTCTGTGATCACCGGCAGGTCCTTTCACAGTTCTACTGAGATGAGTTAAAACTTCCAAAGTAGGATCTTCATTTAATTTGAACTATACACCCAATGCTGGGAGTTTTGTTATTATTATTAAAAACAAACAAAAAAAAACTATCCAAGATAAATTCTGTCTATATGCCAGATGATTTCATAGGTTCCAGTTCACAATTACTAGATTTCTTAGAAGAAGTTCCACTCTAGAAATAAACTAAAATAAGTTATAGGTATTCTCTGGTATAACATTATATCATCCAAATTACATCAGTATCCTTGGGGTCACTCCTAGCCCAGAACATAGTAGAAGGGAAATTCAGAAATGTGTTGGGCACTTTACATGTGCCGTAATAGTTCTGACAACAACTCAGTGAAATAATATTATCCCCGTTTAACAAATAATAAATCATGGCTCAAGAAGTACAATATATTTATGAAGTCATACAGCTAATTTGGAGTGGCTCTGTGATTAGAATTCAAATCAGCCTGACCCCCACGCTGATGCTTATTTCATCATACCAATCTTACTGCTCAGAAGCAGGACTGGAGGTTAAACGTCCTTGGATCCAGTTTGGGGTTTTGCCATTATGCCACGCACGACAATCAATGCTCAAAGGAGGCCATTTCAAGATAAATAGGAAAACATGTCATTTTACCTCTACATTTAAGGAGTCCATTGCCTTAAGACAGAGTATAGTTCAAAAAAATAATTTTGAGTAAAGTGTAGCTAAACTAGTGGGTCACAGCATCATAAACATCAAGAAAATGATCTTCATGGAGTCTTGCTCACTTTTGAGGCTGCTGTCATGAAGGACAGCCATCACCTTATTCCAAATATCCTTGGGGACATTGATAAAGACAACTATCTTTCTGATGAGATGACAACTATCCTTCTCTTGTTTCAGATGAGAGATGAAAAATTTGAACTATTTTTGTTTCTTCTAAGTTTAATGATATGACTTGCTAATATTAGCAGAGCTCTGAGAACATATTTTTCTGATTTATATGGCTTTTACATGAGTCAGAAGCACAACTACATATAGCAAATTTTCTTATTAAGTCATGGTAGAGTAAGCGTTCTGGGTATGCCAACGACATGGCTACTGCCTTCTCTTCAATAGTCTTTGGCATCCTGAGGATGTCACACGGTTTCTTCCTACAGCGAAGGACAGATTCATGCTGTTACTTTTTTTTTGAGAAATCTTGGTTGAAAGCACCAACAGTGATACAACTTGGTTCATTTTGTCATTTTTTACTCCCTTGAATTACTACATAAATATTAATAGCTAAACACATTGCAAACAGGTGGAGCTCATTCTGTCTCTGGAGCGCTGCCACCGTTATGTGATATCTCAGATGGGTGACGAGATTTTCCATGTGGGGAGGGCGGTCTGTCATTCCATGCCAACCCCATTGGACACACCCTTGGCTTGGAGTTCTTTATTTCCTGTGATATCTCTATGACAGCCTTCTTGGTCTTTTAACAGTTCATTCAGTAGAGTGGGAAGGAGTAACACACTCCATTTAAAATCCACATTCACTCCACTGTATATCTGGTTACTTTTTTTCAAAGAGTGGCTGTTACTGATAAGAACATGGAAGAGAGCCCCCAATATTTAAAGGTACACATCAGCTATGCATGAAATATTTTTGCCACACATACAAATTTGTGTATGCTTGATGAACTTTTCAAATGAAGGGAGCCACAGATTTATTATGGTAGATAATATTATGATAAAGTCCCCCTTTTATCCCCTGATTTGCAGATACAAAGCTTAAACTATATATTTCCGCAAAGTAAAAATGTATTATTACAGTCATCAATACATAAGTGGCATGATTGTTTTCAAAGGCCTTAGCTATGTAGGCATATTTGTCTACCTTTTTATGCTGAATTGTTTGCTTTATGTATGTTTACCTTCAATGTACAGACATATTTCAAAATAAAATTCAGAAATCTGGGTGGACATAATGCTAGCCATAGTGACTAGAATATTCTTCCTCTGTCAGTTAAATAATTCACCTAAATAGACTTGTTTTCAATAGGAAGCAAACACATTCAGAACTGTCCTGGAATATGTTGAATATATGTGATTGTGTGTGATTCACTAGATTAGAAAATGTATGAGGCTCAGTGTACTTGAATTTCTCAACTGGTTTACAACAGATCCATTAATACATTTTGTTATAAACATTAAAAAAACTGATTTATAAGTCCAAATGGCCCATCTTCAAAACTGTATGCATTACAGAAGTTTCTGATTTACCCCTGCAGTTAGAAAAAAATTAAATTCTATAGTTTCATGGAAGAGCTTTGATTTGGTCAAAATCATGAAGCAAAATTGTATTTTTATTTTTATGTCATTGGTTATTTATCATATGTTAATTTAAAGCAAAATATTGAGGTAAAATCACATCTTTTATTTTTTCAATGAGGTAGCAGCATTAAACCTATTTGACATGAATACTTTTAGCGCCCATATAAAAATCTGCAGTAAAAAAGATCAGCCTTCTGGTAGGGTTGAAACAGTCTAGTCAGTCTTGATGATCCTCTTCCTTCTCTACTTTTAGCTTAGATTCAGCCCCTTTCCTCATTATTCCCTACCTAACGTGCATTGTCTTGGGCACAGGCACTCTCCTCAAGGTGGTTAACATACATAATTTATTTTACCTAGGGACAGAGCCCATTACTTCCACCAGTTTGTACAGGAACCTGTGACAATCTACTATAGGAATACATATACTTAAATAACTCAAGCTACTAAGTGTGCAGAGAGATGGAAAATAAGTAATGAGAGAAGGTGGACATAACTTCCATTTTCATCAGTCTTCATGCATACAGACAGTTTTGATACAGGGAAGATGAGAAGCACCGATGCAACTCGGAGCTCACAACCTTAAGCACAGCCTTTTCCTCAGATTATCAGAGAGGGGACTGTACCAGGGAACCCCAGTTTCCCCCGCCCCATTTATTGATATCTCTTAAAGATTGAGTTCTATATTTAAATTCAAAGACTTGGGATGCAGTGATTATACATGAACTTAATATCTGAAAGATAACAGAGTTCAGAGAGGTACGATTTTATGAAATGTTTTTCTTGATTGGAAAAAAATAAAAAGACCGATGGAGAAGAATTGGGCAGTGTCCTACTATAGTAATTTGAAATTCCACCTCAAGTCTTTCCTATCTATTCAAATATGACAAACAATATACATAACTAATAAGAATAAACTATTTAGCCCACTTGAAGCAACAATTATTTGTTTTCTGAAGCAAAGTTTTTAGATCAGCTTTTCTGTTGCTACTTACTTGCTTTCCCCTATTTGCTTATGAGTTTGTAAGATATTGGAATGAAGTCCTATTTGTCTTTGACTCTTTAGTACAAATCATAAAAATGAGATGGCAATTGAATATTTGCTGGATACTGAATGAATAAATGCCTGCACTTATCACAGTATGATGTATGTGTGTGTATATAAGTATAGAAAGTGATATTTTAGACAATAAAATAAAATACTCTTTTGAGAGTTTTTGAATTTCATTTTTCAAGTATTACATTTCTAATTAATAGCATTGATAAAATGTTGAAGATTATTTCTACCATTAAACATTAAGGGGCCATGAATCAAGTGTAGTTGTTGACATTCTGTTAGGTACCGAGACTACACGGTTCTGGTAATGTTTTATATATTAACAATAAAGATTAAAGAAAAGGGGAGGGAGGGCATAAAGAGGAAAAGTTTAGAAAGGCATATTATAATTTACCAAGATATGATTATTGGCAGCTCTTGTTTTTCTCCCTGACCTCCATACCATCACCAAAAAAAAAAAAAAAAAAAAAGGATTTGGACATCTAGAAAACATCTAGGAAATGTCCTCGTTGCGACAACAAATATTTGTAATTTCTTCTGTTGAAAAACCTATTTGAAGATAATAAAGTTCAACACAAAAGAGATATTAAGCATTGTGTGAGGGGAGTTTTGTAAAGAGATTTCATTTGTGGAATTTATACAACACTGGCCAAATCTGCTTCACTGAATTTTATCAGCATTAATAAAGCATCAGAGATCTGTAAATACTCTGTCAGATATCCAGGTGTATTTTAATTTCCCTTAGTCTCATGAATACTGTTAAACCTGTCTGCTTCTAAACATAAGATGAACAAACTTACAGAACCATAATTTCTTATTTAATACATGCCTTGTAACCTCATGAGAACTCCTCTCAGAAGCAGTAGGTTTAACACAGTACTGGACCACTAGTCAGAGAGCCTGGGTTCCAGCCCTAATTCTACTGTTGGCTAGTTGGTGACTCTCAATAAGTCATCTTTGGGGCCTCAGTTTCCTCATATGTGTTATGAAGAAGGTATTGGCTGTAGTAAAATGGACTTGGATTCAATTTCCAGGCCTGTCACTTACCACCGTGTAACCTTGGGCAAGCTACATATCTTCTGATTGCTTCAGTCTCCCCATTTTTTGGAAAATATGTACATCATGGGGATAGTGCAATAATTAAATGAGGTAACACGGATAAGGAGTTAGCATAGCACCTCACACATAGTAAGTACTGCAATTATTATCCATAAAGGATCATTTAATTACAGCTCTTAAGAATTAAAGTTTTGTTTTCTTGAGTTGTGGTTATCTCATTATTTTATTTTCCTCATAAGCTCAAAAAAGGTAAAGAAGTAAATATTATCCCTCACTTGTAGTAAGTGGTAGTATGTCCTTCTCTTCTACAGATTGATTTTGTTTTTACCTTGTACAAACCCCAAAAAGACTTTCTAAAGGAAAATAGAGCTTGGTCAGGGAAGTGTAAGGAGAACACCGAGTGAAGGGAAACCATGTTATAGAACAAATGACTGTTTGTTGTGTTGTCAGTAGCTCAGAGTGAACATGATGTTATCACCTAGTATTTACTACAGGAAGTTTCATGGAAGTCTCGGGACATATTCCCATGATGCTCAAGGGTAGGTTGTAACAAGGTGAGCAGAAGCTACGTGACAACAGAATTTGGCTCTCTATAAACAAGATCACCTTTAATGTCAGAGCTCACCCAGAAATGGAACGGACTATCTCAAGCATCAAATTGCTCAGGGGCACTGTAGTTCAGTGGTGAGAGATTTAAGACCTGATTCAAGCCTCACCAAAAAATTTGCTATTGAAGAAATTTTCTTTATATTTAAAGCAAAATTTGTTCTTCTATATTTTCTATATTTTTACTTCAAGTTGTTCACATCTATTTTCTAAATTAACCAGTTGATAGTTCTTTGTGCCGCCGTTAATTAATTAATGCCATTAATTAATTAATCTAATTAATTAATCTAATTCCTGAATCGGATAAGCAAACTTTCATTCCTTATACGTGTTACTGCTGGTTTTCAGTGGGTACTCAATAAATGTTATAATCATGACCCTATCTCTTTAAGCCTAAGACTTTGATATAATTGATTTTTTTTCTTGAAACTTTTTCCTTTGGTTTCCACAAATCCGTTTGAGAAGTCCAGATTTAAAACATCACACCCAATCATTTTTTGGCTGTTTTTAGGTTCTTTTGTGGGATTTTCTTTCCCTCAACCTTGAAATACGGGAGGACACAACACTTAACTCTTCTTTTCTCCTTGAGTAAACTCATCGCATTCAAACTAGAGTACTTAGAGATAATGAAACCCTAATAACCTAATTCTCCATTCCATGTAATAGCTTAACTTTTGTCCTATGCATTTGGAATGGTACCACTATGTACTGCCCTTAGGAGAATTAAGAAAGTGGTCACTCGTATCATTTTCTGTAAGACTTATTTCCCACTTGGAACTCAGGTTGAGAAAGACATTTCTCCAAAACCTGGTCCAGGATGCCCAAGAGCCATGCTTCCATCTTACCAGCCATCAGCTGGACTGAGTAGGGACCCTCAAACCTGTCATTTTCCCTTCAAACCTTTCTCTTCATTTTCAAATGCAGTGGTACACAACTGTCCAATCCCTTGCTCTGGAAGTTCAGGAGGAAACTGAGGTCTCTCCTCTCTGAAACTTGGAGTGATTACCTACTAAATATGTCTCAAATCAGTTGCCTTCTTTTCCATCCCACTGGCTAGGTTTAGCCTTTTATTACATTTTATTTGGACTATTATCAGAGGGAAGTAGCCCTATATTTTCTATTCTTCCTGAATGAAATCTCATCTACCTACCACCATCTTCAGTCTATCCTTCAATGCTGTCCAAATGATCTCTTCTGGACATAAATAAAATCTTTTTGTTCACTCGGCTCCATCTTGGCCCATCAATTGACATGGCACTCAAGTTTTCTATCTGCTAGCCCAGGTTATCTTTTCCAATCCCCCAATACAATGTCTTCTCCTGTTGTGTTCCTTGAAGTTCTTTGAATGCACAACACTTTTTTTTATCTTAGCTGTTATCTTTGTTATTACCTTTTCCTAACTACCATTCACCTCTTTATCTATCTGTGAACTTTACCCTTCCTTCATTATTCAAGTAAAATTCATCATTCTCATTAAAACTCTTTAATCCCTCAGTTTGTAAGTAGCTAGTAGAGTGTCTGGAACATAGCAAATACTTAATAAGCGTTAAACTTTAAATGTATTATTATATATACATGTTATTTTATTATGCTGTTGAAGGTGGGATGCAGCCTCTGGATAACAGGTTGTACCAACAGAACTCTAGTTCCTTCCAATCTAAGATCCTATGGGTCTATGATTTACCTTAAACTAAGTGTTTAGAAAATCTAAGATTAATCCCATTTCTTTTCTCCTTCAGTTTATATGACAACACTATATTAAGACATCAAAGATAATTCTCAATTGGTTAGTCTCAAATTCCTGGAATTAATACTGCAATCCTAACTCTAAGACTACAATGCCACATTGACATTTCAAAAAATACATCTTTTAGCTCACTGGCACTTCAACAGAATTCTTTATTCATGAAGTTTCTTCATTTATTTTGTACTCAGTATAAGGCATATTTTATATCACTTAAACATTAAATCACATTTCATTACTTCTCCAAACTAGCCCTGAGACCTATTTTAAGTTTGAACAATTTCAGGTCACAAAAGTCTCACCTTACCTTATGGAGAAAGAAGCCCAGAAAAGAAAATCTCTATTTTTTTTTTTTTAATCAAAATGAGTCCTTAAATCTCTTTCTCACCATGGTGCTCTGTGTTTCTACTTTCCTCTTTCCCTCTCCTTCTCTGCTGACATTAGCATAAAAATGTGCTACCCTAACTCAGCAGTCTGTTAACTGATAAGCTATCAAAAAATCATCTGTTATTTTTACAGCTTAAAGGCAGATGCCATTTCAAGAATTAGAGTTGAATGAGTAGGATTTGTTAGTGCTTTTTAGATTCATCATTGTAAACTTGAGGTATTTTTAAATGGAATGATTGGAGGCTTGAAATATTATCCCATGAGCAATCAAGCTTTAGAATTTTGCTAGCCTTAAATTTTCATCTGCATAAAATAATTTCATATCATGCTGTATCATAAAGAATTTTGGTTGTTGTCTAGCGTTTCTATCAAAAATCTTTCCTGCATTAAATTCAGACCAATGTAATTATCCAGGAAAACTCAGATCAGAGCATCCCCTTCTATTCCAGCAGGGGCCCCCTTTGCCATAAGATGCTTCTCAAGGTCTCCATATATGTGCTTGGTAAACAATTATTTTCTCAGGTTGTATTTCTGAATTGCTTTGGGTACAATAAGGTGGCACTCAGGTTAGAAGGTGGATGTGCTCCAGGTCCCAGGCCTTAAGACACCTGGGATTGTTCTGGAAGTTTGTATTAGAAATCAATTTGAGTAAAAGAATTATTAAAAAACCAGGGGACTTGGTTTGCCAATATTTTTCACTGTTATGAACTGCTATCTTATCACAAGGGCTAGTCATTGATTTAAAGATCATCCATTCACACACACAAAAAAAGTCACCTATTTACAGAAAAGTGAAAGGAAAGTACAAGCGGTGGAAAGGAAGATAAACTACTTAATAACAAAAGATGTATGTATCATTATGCTCCAATATGTTTTATATTGTGTAACTGTCCAATAGTGGCTTGACAGATTGAAATCTGAATATGGTTTAATTCATTGATAAACTATTTGAAATATATGATCTCATCAGTTCTTAAATTCTAGATATTTTTGTCATAATCAATGTGTAATTTTTCACAAATACCACCAATATCTTACAGAGAGTAAGCTGAACAAATGTATGTATATACAATGGTTAGAAGATTATTTTTAAAGTAAACAATTATTTTTCATTACAAAAGTATTAAATAAATACATGCTTGCTGTAAAACTTAAAGAATACAGAAACATATTGAGTAAAAATACGTTCTCTCCCTTTCCACATTTATCCTAAAACCAAATACTATCAATACATTAATATAAATCCTTTGAAGCCTTTTACCATGCAGTCATAGTGTCTATCTATTTATCATCTGTCTACTTATCCCTGTAGACTTTTGGACTTTATAAATTTTTATTTCCTTTAACTTGGTTTTTAAGCAGCCATCATCTCATATGCACACAAGACTCAGGAATTAGACTGCCTGGATTCAGAATCTTTAACCTTCCACAGTCGCTTGACAGCTCTGTGCTTCAGTTTCCTCATATTTAAAGTATGCATAATAATAGTACTCACCTTAAAGAATTTTTGTGGGGAGTGTCATGGTTGTGAGCATGTGTGTGTATGTGTGTGTGTATTCCATTGTTCTGGATATTTCACATATCAATTATATATATATATATATATATATATATATATATATATATATATATATACGCACACACACACACACACACACACACACACATATACCTGAAGTAAGAATTATTCCTAGCACATAGTAAACATTAAATTAGTCATAGTGGTAGTGTTATTATTTTATACTTCAACACCCTCTTTTCACTTAATAATACATCTTATGATCTTTCCAGATCACTCCATAAAGATCTATTAGATTCATTTTAAACACTGCATAGTATTCTGGACTCTGGAAGTAATTTATTTAACTATTGTTTTTTGGATGGACCTTAAGTTTGCTTCCTTTTTTTTTTTTTTGCAATTTAGTATAATGTTGTAATTAGCATCCCTGTATGTGTGTGTATCTGAATTTATGTGACTGTACCTATAAATAAATTTTTAGAAATAGAATTGTTGGATTAAATGGTATCACAATTAAATTTCTTAACCCACCCACAAATGTGCATTTCTCTCAATGGTACAGTTGGGCATTCACCACTAAATAAAATGGTATGACTTTTAAATTTGTAACCTGATAGGCAAAAAAAAAAGGTTTTAAAAAAAATTTTACACTTCTCTGATTAAAGGTGACGTTGAGCATCTTTTCATGGATCATGTGTATTTCTTTATCTATGTATTTGCTATTTCTTTAAACTGATGATTTTTATGATTGAAAGTATTATAGATATTAATCATTTGAATCATATATGTCAAATAATTTATCCCATCCTTTTACCTGTTTTTTAAAATTTTGTGAATGTTGGGACTTCCCTGGCAGTCCAGTGGTTAAGACTCCATGCTCCCAATGAAGGGGAGTGGGTTCAATCCCTGGTCAGGGAACTAAGATCCCACATGCTGTGTGACATGGCCAAAAAAATAAATAAATGAATAAATAAACATTTAAAAAATTGGAGAATGTCTTTTTTATTATTATATAATCTTTACCTTTCAATGTAGTAAAAAAGATAATATTATTTGTAATGGCTTCTTCATTTTGTGTTCTGTTTAATATTTTAAAATATATTAATATTTTTCTAATTTTGGTAATTTTTAAATGTATGGCTCTTGAATTCATATGAAATTTATGTTTCTGTAAGAGAAAGTGTGAGGTTTATTTGTCTTACTTTCACCATATAAATAGCCATGTCCAATAGCAGTTATTAAACAGCCTATCTTTTCCCTAATTATTTAAAATAGCATCATATCACATACTAAATTCCCATATACAGTGAATGTAATTCTTTGTTGTCTATTCTGTTCCATTAATATTTGTTTATTCTTGTACCAAACAGCATGTTTCTATTTCAGATAGCTTTACAATATGTTTTAATATCTGTTGGGACATTACCATTATTACTATTTTTTTCAAAAATTTTTCAGCTATGTCCATGCATAGTCGCTTCCAAATAACTTAATGATCAACTGGCCAAGTTCTGTAAAACTAGACTGGAATTTTAATTAGAGTTGCAATAAATTTATAGATTAATTTAGTTTAACTTTTAAAATCTCAGATTTATTTGAATTGTTTCATTCAGGAACATGTTATTTATTTTCACTTCCTCATATTACATAAAACTTAAGAATTATAAGATTGCTTTTAGTGAGGTGGATGGACCTAGATTCTGTCATACAGAGTTAAGTCAGAAAGAGAAAAACAAATACTGTATGCTAACACATATATATGGAATCTAAAAAAAAAAAAATGGTCATGAAGAACCTAGGGGCAAGACAGGAATAAAGACACAGACCTACTAGAGAATGGACTTGAGGATACGGGGAGGGGGAAGGGTAAGCTGGGACAAAGTGAGAGAGTGGCATGGACATATATACACTACCAAACGTAAAATAGATAGCTAGTGGGAAGCAGCCGCATAGCACAAGGAGATCAGCTCAGTGCTTTGTGACCACCTAGAGGGGTGGGATAGGGAGGGTGGCAGGGAGGGAGATGCAAGAGGGAAGAGATATGGGGACATATGTATATGTATAACTGATTCACTTTGTTACAAAGCAGAAACTAACACACCATTGTAAAGCAATTATACTCCGATAAAAATGTTTTTAAAAAATAAATAAACATGACAAATTTTCCAAAAAAAAAAAAGAATTATAAGATTCCACTTGTAAAAATTACACACCAACAAATTGGATAACCTAGAAGAAATGAATAAATTCTTAGAAACATACAACCTACCAAGACTGAGTTATGAAGAAATCAAAAATCTGAACAAACATAAAACTAGTTAGGAGATTAATTTGGCAGTCAAACACCTCCTAACAACAACAAAACTCCCAGGCTTCACTAGAGAATTCTACCAAACATTTAAAGAATTAACACCAAAACTCTTCCAAAGGATTGAAGAAGAGGAAACAAACACTTGCAAACTCATTTTATGAGGCCATTAATAACCTATACCAAAGTCAAGCAAAGACACCACAAGAAAAGAAAATTACAGACCAGTATCCCTGATACACATGGATGCAAAAGTCCCTCACAAAATACTAACAAAATTCAACATCACATTGAAAAGATCATACACTATCACCAAGGGGATTTATCACTAAGATTCAGGTATAGTTCAACACAAGAAAATTAATCAATGTGATACACCATATTCACAGCTCTATACACTGAAAACTATAAAACATTCATGAAAAAAATTGAAGAAGACCCAAATAAATGGAAAGATATTCTGTGTTCATGGATTGGAAAAATTAATATTGTTGAAATATCCATACTTTCTAAAGGGATATGTCAGAATCCCAATGACATTTTTTCATAGAAATAGAAAAAAAAATCCTAAAATTCAAATGGAACCACACACACACTAAAACCTTGATGCTAAAGTAATCTTGAGAAAGAGGAAAAGGGTTGAAGGAATCACACTTCCTGGTTTCAAATTATATAACAAAGTTATAGTAATCATAACAGTATGGTACTGGCATAAAAACATACACCAATGGAACAGAATAGAGAGCCTAGAAATGAACTAATGCATATATGGTGAATTAATTGATGACAAAGTGGCCAAGAATATACAATGGGGAAAGACTAGTTTCTTCATTAAAGGACATTGGGAAAACTGAATATCCTCATGCAAAACAATGAAACTGAACCCTTTTAGTATACACAAAAATCAGCTCAAAATGAATTAAAGATTTAAATGTAAGACCTGAAAATATAAAAGTCCTAGAAGAAAACAGGGGAAAAGCTCCTTGACATTGACCTTGGCAATGAATTTTTTTGGATATGATACTGAAGGCTCAGGCAGCAAAAGCAAAAATAAACAAGAAGGATTACATCAAACTAAAAATCATGTGTGCAGTAAAGGAAACAATCAACAAAATGAAGAAGGAATCTATGGATTAGGAGAAATATTTGCCAAGCATATATCTATTAAGGAGTTAATATCTAAAATAAGGAACTCATATGATTCAATACCAAAAACATAAATAACTCAATTTAAAAAATGGGCAAAGAACTTGAATAGACATTTCTCCAAAGAAGACATACAAATGGCCTATAGATATGTGAAAAAGTGGTCAGTATCACTAATCAACAGGGAAATACAAATCAAGACCACAATGAGGTATCACTTACACCTGCTAGGATGGCCATTATCAAGAAAACAAAAGATAACAACTGTTGGTGAGGATGTGGAGAAATTGGAACCCTTGCACACTGTTGGTGGGAATATACTATGGTGCAGCCACTATGAAAGACAGTATGGAGTTTCCTCAAAAAAGTAAAAAGTAAAGCTACCATATGATCCAGCAATCCCACTTCTGGGTATTTATCCAAAAGAATTGAAAACAGGTTCTTGAAGTGATATTTGCACTCCCGTGTTCATTACAGTCTTATTCACTATGTCCAAGAATTAGAAGCAATCTAAATGTCCATCAGCAGATGAATAGATAAAGAAAATGTAGTATATAATACAATGTAATAAAATTCAGCCTTAAAAAAGAAGAATATCCTGTCACATGCTACAAAAAACTTGAGGACATTATGCTAAGTGTAATAAGCTAGTCACAGGACCAATACTGCATTACACCACTTATATGAGGTATCTAAAATCTTCGAATTCATAGAAGCAGAGAGAAGAATGGTTGTTTTCAGGGGCTAGGGGGAGAGGGAAATGAGGAGTTACTGTTCAATGGGTATAGAGTTTCACTCATGCAAGATTAAAATGTTCTAGAGATCTGCAGTAGAACAATGTGTATATAGTTAATACTATACTATATACTTAAAATTTATTAAAAGGGTAGATCTCATGTGATTTTTTTTTACCACAATAAAAAAAGAAAAATAATCAGATGTTTATGCTGATTTGCTGCTGTATATTCATTCCTTTATAACAGTAGCAGAGTTGGATGCTTTCAATGGTTTCCTTATAAGTGATTGGCTAACTACTGCCCATGGGCCAAATCCAGCTTGACATCTATTTTTATAAATAATTTTTTATTGGAACGTATCCATGCTCAATTGTTTGTGTATTTTCCTTGGTCACTTTTGTGCTCCAAGGACAGAGTTGTATGAGTATGACAGAGACCATATGACCCACAAAACCTAAACTACTTACTATCTGACCTTTTACAGAAAAACTTTGCCAAATTCAGCTCTAGATGGTAGGGAATATCTTAACTTTAATGAATCTTGCTTAATCCTATTTAAAGGGATTGCCAAGCATGTGTGTGTTGAATAAATGTTTGTGGGTCATGATGATATTACTGCTGCTGATGATAATATTGAAATGTAAACTCCATAATTCTTTGAACACATAAAATTAATACAAACAATTAGCATAGAATTCCAAAACTGGACTGAAATTCAATCTCATCTATTCCATGGACAGGGGAAATGAGACACAGTAGGGCAAATTCTGATAGTTACTGCTAATGATACAAAGCACTCCAAAACATAGTGACTTAAAATAGCAACTGCTTATTATTTATGAGTCCATGGGTTGACTTAGCAGGTCTGCTCTCTGACTGGGCTCTGTTGATGTCGACTAGGCTTGCTCAAGCATTTGCAATGAGCTGATGACTTGGCTAGAAGCTGGCTGGTCAAGGATGGCCTCAGCTTAATGACTTAGCTCCCCATTCAAATGCCTCCCCTATTCCTTCAGCAAGGTATCCTGGACATATTCTCATGGTGACGGGAGGTTGAGGGGTTCATGAGACACAATGGAAATGCACTCTTTTTAGGCCTTTATTTTCATCAACTTCTCTAATGTTTACTGACCAAATTAAGTTCAAAAATCAAGCCCAGAGTCTGTGTGGCTGGGCACAAGGAGTGTGGATACTAGGAATTATGGAAAAGTGGGACCATTCGTACAATCAATTCCACTGAATAGCATGTGCAAAACCACAGAGTATTTTAGCAGCTGGCATCCCCCTCTTAAGCTCTTACTATCACACCAAATAATTATTACTAATGTCCTTTACTATATAAGTTAAATAAAGTAATCTTTTTTAGAGAAAAAACAGTAAACAAAGTTTAAATTGATGGATCATAATTATGTATATCAGGTTTCCATTAGATATATAAGCTAATATATTTTAAAAGAATACATAAGCCTCAGAGAAGTTATTTTAATTGGAACTAAAAAGGAGAAAACAATTTTATTTATGTATACATTGTTTTTTTCCCATAAAGAATTGGTGAGATGTTTATATAATAAAGGATACCATCAATCAATAAATGACCCTATCTTTTCCAACAGGCTTGGATCCAATGTAAAAGAAATGGATGATGCTGAGGCTATTTTTTGTGTTATAGATATTTAAGACAATAATAAAATAAAAGGATAAAGACTTAACAACTTTAGCATTCAAATATTTTCTGATCTAGTTTATAGAAGGAACTCACAGAAGGTAAAACAATAGAGAACCTGTGCCCACAGGCTTTCAACAGTTTACTTCAATACATATTACTTGAGTAGTTTCTTAATATCTCGCACTAATCGATGCTAGAGTAGATTGAAACACACACACACACACACACACACACACACAGTATGTCACTGATTTTTCTTTAGGATGCTCACAATTTAGTTGTCTGTTCTTGATTCCATTAGTGTCAGCATAAAATTCAACAGAAATCACAAAACCTAAGAATGTCATTGGTCATGTGTCATTCAGATCCCATTCACAGCTGCACCACAACTCTGCTATAGGAGATGTGGATGGTCAGTGTTTTAGTACTAGCAGTGTGTGAACTATTTCAGTGCATACACTTTGGAGTTAACCTGCCTGTTTCAGAATTCTTACCCGGCCACCTCCTAAGTGTGTGACCTTGGCCTCACCAAGCCTTGAGCGAAGAACTCACCATACTCTAGAAGGGACCAATGAGCATTATTTCTAAAAAGAATAACACTAGGCTTTACCGAACACCTTCTTTGTGCCAGATACTGTTCCAGGTGTTAGGATCCAAATAATAACGATTATTGCTAACAGATTGTGATTGATTTCTATGTGTCAGTAAGCAAAATTCCTTATCTAAAAGTTTTGGAGTCAGATATGATTCAGAATTTAAAATTGTTTAAGGGCTTCCCTGGTGGCGCAGTGGTTGAGAGTCCGCCTGCCGATGCAGGGGACACGGGTTCGTGCCCCGGTCCGGGAAGATCCCACATGCCACGGAGCGGCTGGGCCCGTGAGCCATGGCCGCTGAGCCTGCGCGTCCGGAGCCCGCGCTCCGCAACGGGAGAGGCCACAACAGTGAGAGGCCCGCGAACCGCAAAAAAATAAAAAATAAAAATTGTTAAAGATGCTAAAACAGCAATACAACGCTTATAGAGTATAAAATATAATATCCCCAGGGGGTCTAGGACAACATCTCGTAATCAAACACATTAACTTTTCTACACTGAAATAGGTGAATAGTTATACTTAAAGGAATAACGTCTTTAAACAGTTTCACATTAGTTAAAGCCACCACATGGGTTTGCTACAAATTTAAGAAAGAATGATCAGTTTCCTGAACATTTTGGATTTCAGAATTGAGAATAAGATATTGTGTCCCCGTTTAACCTATGAGGTTGGTATTATTATTGTCACTTCTGGTTCAAGGAAACTGAGGCACAGTGAAGTTAAAGAACTTGTCTCATTTTATCCAGGTAGAAGGAAGCAAACGAAAGCAATCTGGCTGAACCAAACCATGTCAATGACAAATAAGTTAGGCTAAGAGGAGCTCAGGAAACTGAGAGTACAGTTGGAAGAGACAGACGTGTGGTTGATAGGTACTGAGCACAGCGAGAAAAGCAGGTGCTGGAGATGTCCAAGGTGCTGTGAGGACCAACAGGAGGTGCACTTCAAGGTGGGGCAGTGTCCCACACCCTAGAACAAATAGGACCACTGAGCTAAATAACTATGAGTCTAAAATTTAACTTACAATCTACGGTTTCTTGTGGTATTAGGTTTGCAGCGTTAGAATCTTGACTTCTGAAAGATACTCTATTTGTTTTAAACAAAACCTGGAATTCCACTGCTGAGGAAAGCAGGCCAGAAAACCCGAGGCATTTGAGGGCAGCCAAGTTAAATATTGTATCTCTTTTTAAGAAGTTAATCCCCCTGGGTCTTCGACCTTTGTTCTTTGCTCCCAAAGGCAACGACATATGATGTTTATCTTGCCAGAAATAGTTAAAAGTCATCTAGGAGCTCTCTGCTGAGTGAGCCAACCCGCTTTGACCTTTTTGACTAGACCAACTCCTGTTACGTTAACCTCTGACTTCAGTCCTCTTAATGGCAATATTCCCCAGCACTGTAATTTCCCTCCCACTGTGTTCTCTCAGGCAAATATTTACTACTGAGGTTTCACTATTTATTTTTTCAAACAAAGTGGCAGGGACCACCCCATGCCACCACATCCTCATTTCATATTAGAACCCATCATTCCCGAGATATAATTTTACCAGAACAAATGTGCTTTAGGGACTTTTGACATGAGATGAAGGCTTGACTTCCTATCAAAACCAAAGCGGGCCCTTGTCAGCTTCAAGATGGATATAAACAAGAAATGCAAGCCTGTAATTGGTGATGGAAATCAGATAAGACCTCTTTAAATACAACCATTGATACAAAAATGTGAACTCGAATTACCTTTGATTAAGTCACTTAAAAAAATAAAGCTGGGGCGGGTTTAAAAGAAAGATTCTGAACACGCTCTCGAATAAGATCTTGCAGTTTCCAGCCTCTCAAAAGCAAGTGGAAGAAAATTAAAGTCAGAACTGAAGGTTTATGAAATGAAACAGAACTCAGAACAGAGCTCCCTCACCTTTAACGTTTCTTGGGTCTCAGCAGTGACAGGAGGCTAGTAATGATTCCTTGGGAAGCAGCAGCATGTACTTTCTATGCACAGAAATCCAAATATCTATGTAGTCAATGTTCATTACTTAACCTCTTTGTGAGCTGTGAGGAATTCAGCTCAACCAGTGATGAACAAATTAACAAATAAACCATTCTCTGCCTAACTGCTTGACATTAATCATTCAATAATAATCTTTATCCCCAATGAGTTATAACCTTTTCTAACGCTGGACATTTTAGACTCTTCTCTAGAAATAAAATGCAAAAGGATGAAGCTACTGCCTGCCCCAATTTCTATTCTTTGCTTTAAGTTTCACAACTTAATTCACTATGCAGAATTCCTTTAAAAAATTCCCATTTATTGATGTGGAAGAAATAATAATTAAATATTATACATTTTCTTCAGTTAAAAACTATTCCAAGTTATTTTCTGAGCCAAAGAGAACTTTGTAACATTCTTTTAATAATTGTCTAAAATGCTTTTGAAAAGAGGAGGATATAGACATAATCTTATTTCAAATCGTTAGAGTTTGTCAGTTAATAGATATGCCAGCAAATATAAGAAGAAAACAAATATACCAGATGAAAACATGTTTTAGTTCTTTGGATTTTTTAGCATTTGAATATTGCCTTCCTATTGTTATGTTATAAAAGCCAAATCCTACTATCTCATTGAAGATCTATCTTAGAAAGAACTGGGAACATTCTACAATACATGTGTAACCTTTCAAAGTCTGCTTCAGGCTTTATAGATAATACCAAATAGAAATCTTACATACTTGAAAGAAGGAGAGAAAGAAAGAAAGGAAGAAAGGAAGAAAGGGAGGAAGGAAGAGAAAAAATGACAGTATCTTTTAACAGATGGCAATCTGTTAAATTGAAATTTTGAAACTCCATATTATATTTAGAGTGTTACTTTAAAAATAGTAAATGCTCCATTACCTACCCTCCCTATTTTAATCCTTACTTGTAGCCTAAATTATTGTACATTTATAGTTATTATTAGAAAATAATTATATGTTATGCTTTAATCCACATGTATCATATTTATGGAATAATTTTCTATCAAGATAAAATTACATTTCCGTAAAGTAGTGATGTGAGGCCAATTTTTGTGGGAGAGTAGACAACATACCACATTAGAATGTTCTCTGAATTACACAGAAAAAATTATGTGACTTCATTTTTTACACACAACTATAAGCATTGGTATGAAGGAAACACACAATATACAAATGAAATTAGAGTCTCTAAATAATAAAGTCCACTTATTTAGTTATGTCTTAATATTTACCAAGAAGAGGTAAATATTAAATTTCTTTCTTTTCTTCCTCCCTTCTTCCCTCCTCCACACTCACTCTTTCTCCCTCCCTTTCTTCCTTCCTCCCTTCCTTTCTTACTCTTTCTTTCCTTCATCAGAGGCATTATTATCCCATTCTATCACAATCTTCCATTTTCTTGGGGCTGCTGTTGACACCCCTGAAAAAGTACCAGAAGAAAAGATGGGAAGGAGAAAGCACCTAATTTGGTATTTATTTCTTTATTTAGCTTCTTAATGGAGCTAAATAGTAACTCTACTGGACTGTTACCCACATCCCCACTGCATCACACCACCTGTGCAGAGGGGACAGGCAAAGGAAATGTGGAATCATTGTTGGGTTACTTCTTTTTCTACTTTCCCCTATAAAATAGGGTGAGTTGTGAAGACAGAAAGGGCATTCCTTCCCTAGGATAGTGTTAAAACAAGGCATGGGGCAGCGGGGAGTTGAATACAGGTGTTATGTTAAAATAATCAAAGAGCTTGTGCATAGCTCATTAAAACATATGCATTTATTTGTTCAAGTGGTGAATAAGCCCTTAGATTTTAAAAATTAACGCCCTAATAATTTTTTGAAGAAAGTTGTTTTTCATGAAAATCAGCTTTTTTCTTTTTTTTCCTTTAAATGACAGCCCTGGCTATGCTCCTAATGACCACAATAATAACTTTTTTCTGGAATATAATCAGTGTCAGGTTCTATTTTATCACACTTACACCTCTGCAAATCTATTCTGCATAAGCAAATATAAAATCTCTAGGGATTAAAATATTTCCAAACCACACAATCAAGGAAAACAAGTTTCCTCTTAATTATTCTTTAAAAGAACGATTTACAATAGGAAGATATTTTTAGAATGCTCTATTGAATACAACTATATGCACAACTGAACTCCAATTGGTCCCTTTGTGCAGATGAAACTAAGATACCTTTTTTTCTCTCCCTCCCCAAATTGTTATTGTATTTGTGCTCAAGGACTGACTGTGGGGAAAACTGCATTCTCTACCATAAAAATTTCAAGAGGAAGGATATGGTGATATATGTATACATATAGCTGATTCACTTTGTTATACAGCAGAAGCTAACACACCATTGTAAACCAATGATACTCCAGTAAAGATGTTAAAAATAAATAAATAAACAAATAAATAAATAAATAAAATGGTAATTGGTCAACAACGACTGAAGCAACAACTTTCCCATGCAAGTCAGACGTGCATCATAACTGATGTTTGTACTCTGCTCAAGGTAGAGTGATTTCCATAAAACAAATCCTACTTGATAACGTTCTTATTTTACACCAGGTCCCTTTATCCTTAAGTATTCAGTCTTATAAGTTAAGCAAGCTATTAAAGTTATTTTTTGTTCTATAGCACTGCCATCAATAAAAGATCACTGATAATATAGATGAAAATATATCATCTTAGAAATTGAAAAGTAGGATGTTCATTCCAAAGGTTTCAATTTTGAGATTAATAAGACATGTATATGATTAATAAGAAGAACTGGGTCACAAAGAAGGGATGGCAGGTACGACTTGCTGGTAAATGCATGTTTAAACTTAGCCAACTGAGATTAAAGCTAGTTACTTTGGGCCAGCATCCAGGGATTTTGCCATTGAGTTTAATCTTGCCAATGACTCTTCTTACAAGTCTTTTAGAGATTACTTAGGAACTGATTAGATCTCTCATAATACCCTGCCCAGAAGGAAAGAGAGCCTAAATCAGCACCATAGTCATTGCTTTCCTATTTTATTTACAAGACATCTCTATGAATCTTTTATTTTAACATCTTTATTGGAGTATAATTGCTTTACAATGGTGTGCTAGTTTCTGCTTTATAACAAAGTGAATCAGCTATACATATACATATATCCCCAAATCTCTCTCTTGCATCTCCCTCCCACCCTTCTACGAATCTTTAAATTTAACTCTGGTAACTTCTTTATTGATTTTCCTGCTTGAGAAAGAACAGAACACACTCATGTTAAAAGATGGGGTAAAAGAGACATTGAAGGTTTTGAAACAGGATATGGAAACTGCTAATCTCAAAATTTCTCCTTTTTGGGCTTCCAGCATTAAAATAGACATTGTAAGTGCTAAAAAAATATGGAACTAGTTGACTGATTTACCTTTGAGAAAGTACCACAGAATAAAATGGGTCTTATGGTTAAGTTTTCCAACTTTTTAATTTTTTTTAGATTGTTTATTTCTTTATTTTCTGTTTACTTGGAGAGAGGACAAGAATTGCAACTTAAAATCTCTCCTTTTCTGGTACTAGAGTGCTTACATTTGTATTTATTGATTAAATTCTCATTGGGTAAAACGCATATCCAAAATGTGGGAATCAGGGAGTGTGTCTTATCTGGAATAGGTCTATAACAATTTTAACTCATAATTTTAATTGATACCCTGCTACATTCAAATTCGGTAAGAGAGTTCCCTTAATAGGGCTAAATTATATTACTGTAGACAAATACAGTTTTTACTCAAATTCTGAAACATTTTATACATGTTGAGTACAATGAACTCTTCCATTACTTAGGAACACATTGAGAGAAAAAAAAATCATCTTAACAATATGAATGGTTGCCCCAAATACCCCTTGTGCTTTTATTTATTTATGTATTTTCCCATCTTTTTTAGAATGACAAAAGTCGAAAATAAGTTGATCTCAGGACGAAGGGCACCAGGAATTCATTATTGTGTCCTCTTGCAGAATTGTTTGCACGTGATAACTATGTAACAGATTCTTATTTAATAAATATTGCTAAATAGTAGAATTCTAAAAATACGTTTGTTTTCATTTTAGTCCTTTGTGCATTTTCTCGACAAACATGTGCATTATGTAAATAATGCAATATTTATAAAGTTGCCTGGATTCAAATCCTAGCTCTTCTGATTATTAGCTGTGGATCCTTGTGTCACTTAGATAGTATCAATACTGATTACATAGGAATTAAATGGGAACATATGCAAAGCACATAACAGAGTAGTAGGCATGGAGTAAGCACTCAATAATGGTAACATTTATCTTCAGGATTCAGGTTGACAACAGTGTTGGTGAGTGATTACCTGTCAGGTATTGTAACAGGTTCGTTGGAAACTATAAAGGAGAAATTACAGCTTTTAATTTCAAACAACTCAAAGACATGAAAGTTCTATTGAAATCATGGGCCAACTGATAAAACCGTTGCTAAAGAATGAATAACTGGAGTGTTCAAGAAAAGTATGTTTTGAGGGATTTGTGTTCATGATAAACTCTAAGCAAAGGTGGGCTCTAAAAAATTTTAAAACACACTTCATTTATGTTCTAGAATTATAATTCAGTCAGCAATGAGAATGTACTGAATAAGAGAGAAAGAGGAAGCTAGTAGTTTTAGAAACCTGTTAGAGCCATCTAAGGGAGAGAGAGTGGGGATCTGGTACACATGAAAGACATGAAAGAATAGGACAGACAGGAAGTGGACCTCTGGGTCTGAAGAATAATTTAAAGATGATTCTTTGATTTCTGGTTATATGATATTTTTCTTCACTGAAAAAAAGAAGCACAGATATAAGGGCAAAATATAAATTTCAGTTTGTGCTTAGGAGTAGGTGGGTAAAACAACAATTGCCAGTAGAATGAGAGAAAGAATGGCCAGAGAGGTAAGAGAAGAGGCAGAGAGTGGTGATGGAGAAGTCACAGGCAAGGAGGAGAGGCAGATGTGGACCATGGGAGTAAATGTGATGAGGACAATGCACAAGTTTGGAAAGTAGTTCATCTGTAGAGGAAAGAAAGGGACATGAAGCCAAATTAGTGTAGAGGACAAGGAGGGGTTGAAGAAATGAGGTCTATGCATGTAGAGCACTCTGAGATGAGGTTTGGCAGGAGAGGGAGGATCGTTACGGGAGGGGGGTCAACTGGGAATAGCACAGAAAAAAAATTAATTGACCTTACACATGCCAGGAACTCTTCTATTGATGTAGATATTTCATATAACTTAATCCCCACAGAAATCTATAAAGTGAGTATTATTTTCCCCATTTTACAAATGAATAAACTGGAATTCAGCCATTAAATTAATTGAATCAAGTTCAAATAGGTAGTACAAGTTAGAATTGAGGGAATAAGAGAAACCTTCTTGGAAGATGTGCCTTTGCTCTTTTTCTCAAAGATTAGAAAGGATTTTCAGCAAGTGGAGCTGAGCAGAGAGGGTACTTCATAGGGAAAGAAGTGTATGAGCAAAGACAGATGTGGGCAGGGGAAAGGTAGGTTCAGTCTGGCTGGTTGTGAGGGGTACATAGAGGCAGCCTGGCAACACATTGAGAAGTGGTGTGGTGGGCAATGAATGTCACCCTAGAAAAGTTAGGGGGACTTCCCTGGTTGTCCAGTGGTTAAGACACTGCACTTCCACTGCAGGGGGCACAGGTTAGATCTCCAGTTGGGGAACTAAGGTCCCACATGCTGCGTGGCCAAAAAAAAAAAAAAAAAAAAGAAAGAAGAAAAAAAAAAGGAAATTATTTTGAATAAAGGAATAAAGAAAGATCATTGGGGCTATACTTTAGAAAATAATTTAAAAAATTTCCCTCTGGTACAAGATAATCCTTGAAACAAGAATGCATGTCAAACTATAATTATATGATATTGAGAAAATAATATTATGCATTAGGTTGAACCATATGAAATGATCATTTTTGTGATGTCAAAAACTGTCAATTATTGATGTCAATTTCATAGGTTCAATCTAATATCGCAAGGTGTACAATTTCTTACTAGTTATAATCAGAGAAAATTTCAGAGTTTTGAATACTTTTATTATTAAACAAGAAGGAATTAAAGAAAATGCCTAAGATTAAATTCAAGAAACTAAAAAGATAGCAAAAATAAACCTAAGTATAAGGGTAAAACCCCCCAATTAATGATTTTTTTTTAAAAAGAAAAAAGGGATGGTTTGTTAATAAGCCAAGAATTGGTTCTCTGTAAAACAAACCTCTGGTAAGACCAATAGAGGCAAAAAGAAAGGAAATACAAATACAAATACACATAGGGTGGAGGCTAGGAGGATGGTTTCTGAAGTTAGACAGCCTGGATTGACTTGCCTGCTGCCACAGTGATCTACACGACTCTGAGAAAAGTTGTCTTGAAGTAGCAAGACTTACTACTATCTTTCATATATTAGTACATCAGAAGAGAAAAATATATCTCAGTTTTCTCATCTGAAATGGGCAAATGACAGAATCTACCTCCTAGGACTCTAGTGAAGATTAAAGAATGTAAGACGTATACAGTGCTTAGCCTGACAAACAGTATTATTACTATCATATTACTAATATTTTTACTATTATGGAGAAAGAAGAGGAGGGTATAATCAGACACAGGAAAATTTAAAAATTATAACTACCTTCCATGTGTAGCTCTAAACTAATAATTTAAAAATCTTAATGAATTAGATCTTTGTAATAAAATCAAAACTGCCACAGTAATATAAAACTTAAATATAGTAGTTCCTATAGAAGAAAATTTTAAATTGATCAATGATTATCAAAATATTTGTTAAGCCAAAGTGGTTTCATCAGAAAATTCTTTGAGGGACTTCCCTGGTGGCACAGTGGTTAAGAATCTACCTGCCAATGCAGGGGACATGGGCTCAATCCCTGGTCTGGGAAGATCCCACATGCTGCGGAGCAACTAAGCCTGTGCACCACAACTACTGAGCCTGCGCACCTAGAGCCCCGTGCTCCACAACAAGAGAAGCCACCGCAATGAGAAGCATGTGCACCGCAACGAAGAGTAGCCCCTGCTCACCGCAACTAGAGAAAGCCTGCTCGCAGCAACGAAGACTCAACGCAGTCAAAAATGAATAAGTAAAATAAATAGATTTCAAAAAAAAAAAAAAAGAAAATTCTTTGAAATCTTCAACAGGGAAACACTAACAAAACAGTTTAACCCTGTTCTAGCTGAGCTGTTTCAGAATGTAAATAAAGAATAAAAGGCTTCCCAGATAATTTTTCAAATTTAACATAAATCTGATCCCAAACCTGAAAATGTTAGCCTAAAAATGACAACTATGAACTAATTTCATTTATAATAAATATAAAATTCCTAAATTAATGTGCAATAGAAGAATACTAAAAGGATTTATTCTAGGATTTCAAGGATGTGTCAATATAAATCACAGCAAAAGGAGAAAAAAATAAAGCACTCCTGTGGCCAGATTAGAAAAGGAATATTCAATTTGTTGATGGTTTTGTCCCCTTCCCACTTTTCCATAGTTATTAAAATATTAAAAACATTTGGCTGCATGGAAGTATTGATGTCTTTTTCCCCAAAGCATTCTAATGCCATCTTCTTTCTCACACTTTTGGCTTTCTTTATCCTGGAACTCTTTTTATTAGTGCCACACGTCTTAAAAATTTTCTGTCCAGCTAGGATTAAGAGCAGAAGCCTATTCAAGAAGGATGGTCCTTCTCTACAAAGGCTATGGGGCCCCAAAGCAAACGATTCCTGGCTCAATATTTTCTATCCTTAACATTTCTGCAGCAAGTGATAGTGAAAGCAAACTAAAACATTAAAGGCAATGAAAGAGGTTTATGGGAGGACATGTGTATCAGTCAGGGTCCCTGTAGAATACAAATGACATATTCTTACTGGGTAATTTGAGGAGACTTTAAGAAAGGGTTTACACACGATGTGAACAAGTTAAAATTGCGTCAACAAGTTACAATTGCATGAACAAGTCCAAGGAAATGAACAAAGAAGAGTATAGAACTCTTGGATAGTAAGAAGCCCCTGAATTTGAAGGGGTAAGGAAAGGGAATTGGATAATGTACTGGGTTGAATAGTATCCCCTCAAAATTCATTTCCACCTGGAACCTGTAAAAGTGACTTTATTTGGGAATAGTGTCTTTGAAGATGTAATCAAGTTAAAATCAAGTCATACTGGATTAGGATGAGCCCTATCCCAATAACTACTGTTTCTGTAAGAAGAGAGTAAGTTTAGACACAGACACATAAGGGATAGAGCAAGGTAAAGACAGAGGCAGAGATTGGAGTGATGCATCTACAAGCCAAGGAATGCTGGCAACCATCAGAAGCTAGAAGAAGCAAAGAAGAATTCTACCCAGAGTCTCAGAGGGAGAATGGCTCTGTCAACACCTTGATTTTAGACTTCTAGTCTCCAGAACTGCAAGAGAATAAATTTCTGTCATTGTTTTAAGTCACCCGGTTTGTGGTACTTTGTTATGGCTGCTCTAGCAAACTAATATAGCTACCAAAGACAAAATAGAAGATGAACAGAACCTGTCCAACACACAGAGGAGTGGTGACAATAAGAAATATACAGTGTTGGCCTGGAGTCTTCCACAGTGTTCATCGAGACATCAGTCTGTCTTCTATTCACTGCCTCTTGGAAATGCTGACCATTCAACTCAGGACCTCCAGCTTCCTGCAATACTATTGACCAATAACCAGGCTGGGCTGGGACAAGAGGATAGTAAAACAGTCTGGAGGATGCTCATACTTCTTTAAGGAAAGAAAAGAGGTGCCCCAGAATGCAGATGGTATGCTAGTACTGGTAAAACAAACAAGCAAACAAACAGACAAAATATACAAAACATGCTGTTCCACAAATGAAGGGAGAACAAAATGGCACTGTCCAATGAGAGAATTGTATTTGAAATACTAAGACAATAGGAAACTAAAGCATGGGCTACAGAGCCTGAAACAGAGAGGGTGTCCAACAAATCTGTGTTCAGGGCATTCATGGGCTGCTATCTGGCTGGAAGAATGAGTGAAGTGCTGACATCAATTTAAGAATTACTGTACTCTTTCCCAGTCTTGAACACCAATTCTGTTACAAAGTTCTGAGTAGAAAATTTGCATAATCTTAGTTCCCTAATGAAAGAGAGACTTTTGATCATCCTTGGTTAGGAATTTTGTTTGTCTTGAGCTAAAATGAACGAGAAATTTTATTCTAGTACAGATCCTAAATGTCACAGAATAAATTATTTTATTCATTTAGATTATTTAGCCTTTAAACTGTTTTGTTTTAAATTATTTTACTTCAGAATTTTTAATATTTTACCTTAAAAACACACCATAAGTTCTTAGGGAAAATGAATCTTTACTTTTCAGAAATGAATTATAATGAATAGAGCTGCATCACTTCCACTTAGGGTTTGATTTAGCAAGTCCAACAAAATGCTTAGTACCCCAGAATTGATACATTACCTCTGGCCTCAGCTGTGTTTTGAGACCACTCAGAGGAACAGCAAAGGTTTTCCTTGGGAAGTACATTATTTTGAAGAGCAACTTGGCAGTAGGTCCTTTATGTCACCTGTCTCTGCAATTCCCACCATGACCTGCACACGCCTTGGCACCTAGCAGGCTCCTGGTGAATGTGTGTTGAGTTGAATCAAACTAAATTAATGCATGAATCTTCAGAAGAAGCTTCCTTTCTTTTACCACTGCCTCTGCTTTCAGCCTTTAAACTCAAAACTTAAAGGGCAAAACATATAAATATATTCAAAGCTACTTGTGTTTTCATTTTACTAAAGGTATTTATATCATAAGGCATTTAGAGTCATCTGCAGTGCTTTGTGAGACATTTAACTAGTACTGCCTTGGTTTTTCACTAATTAAAAATCAAGTTATTAGAGTATAAATCTACTGGCAGCATATTTCGGTGAGCACAACACAGACTCAGTATAAAATATAGGGAGGGGTCAGTGTTAAGGTTTATGACTGACACAGTGAAAATGACTTCCTCATTAAGAAAACATCTTGTCTCAAAGTGTAGTGGCTAGTCTAAGGGTCTCAGACCCCATAAACTAATTAGCCTGATGGTGTTCTTTCTTCTGTGCAAAAATATTTTTCACATTTCTAAACATCAATGAAGCTAAGCTAGAGGGAAGAGAGAGAGAGAGAGAGAGAGAGAGAGAGCGCTTTACCAACACAACTGTGTAAGAATGGCATGTGGTGGGCTGTATGTAATGTATGTAAAAAACATATGGACAGTTAATAAAGACTCCCACCCTGTTAACCAGAAGGAGGAAAATGGCTGTTGTCACTGGGATGAGGTACATCTATCTTGGCCCATTCAGCAAGCTATGATGTGGTTTATTAAGTAGAGTGATTTCACTGGCAACTCCTAAAGACTGTTCCACTGTGTCGTGGTGGTATTCTAGATACCAACATGGATTGTGCTACAATCCAGGTATATATACAGGTTGGAACTTCCTTTCCTGTTCTGGGTTCATGCCCCTAAGGGACCAAAATAAGCTGAAAATAAACCAAACCAAGAACAGCGTCAGAGCAGTTACCAAAGAGTTCAATACCCTCCAAAGATGACTTGGAGGTGAGGTTCATCTCAGCCTAGGTCCTGGGAGTATTGGGATGGATGACAAGTTGCAGCTGTGGGCTTCTAAATGTCCTCTGTCCAGCTATCAGTCTATCTACATAGGTGGAAGAATTGCATAAATAGACTGATGGTTTTAGAAGATAGTGTGTTAAATGTGTCACAAGCTTTCATTTCCTTAAAAACCATTATTCAGCAATGATCATGTGTTTCCTGGATTCTGGGGGTACAAAGGTGAATGACACTCCCTACTGATGACAAGCTCACAGCAAAGGCATATCCGTCAATACAATGTGATTGGCCCATTTTCTGAGGCTGGCTCAGGAGAGTAACACAGGGAAGTACCCATCTTACCTTGGTGAGGAGGTAACCTAGGGTGCATTTGAAAGAAAGGTTAGACATTAGAACATAGAGGATGAGGGTCAAAATAATTTTAGGCAGGCGGAATTCCCTGGTGGTCCAGTCGTTAGGATTTCGTGCTTCCACTGCCGGAGGCTCAGGTTCGATCTCTGGTCGGGGAACAGGGACCCGCCCCCCCAAGCCGCGTGGCGCGGCAAACAAATAAACTATTTCAGGCGAAGAAACACTGAGTTTTGAGGTATGGAGAAGCAAGAAAGTATAGCCTGTAAAAAAAAGAAGTGGGTAGCTCATTATGGCTGCAGCTGCAGGTGCCTTGTTGGGGAGTGATGGGAAAGGGGGCTGGACTGGAAGGATGAGTACAGGTGATGTCATATGTATCGATATAATATAAAGCTTGGATTTTATACTGAAAGGGATAGGAAATTATTCAAATATATTAACTAAGCAAAAAAAAATAACCAGACTCAAGTTTTAGAAAAATTGTTCTATTTGTGAAATGTATTCTTTCTCCATTCTTGCCCATCTCAATAAATGGTAAAATCAGTCATCTAGATGTTCAAGCCCCAAACCTAAGTGTGATTCTTTATTTTTCATTTTGTCTTGCTCCCAATATCCAAAATACAACCAATCTAAACGTTTTCTTCATTTCGTTTTCCACCACCATAGTGTAGCCACTATCTTCTCTTACCTGTATTATTTTAATAGTCTCCTAACTCACCGTTTTGATTCAGTCTTTGCCTATGTGAATCCAATCTCCTCAGGACAAGAAGGGTGAGCTTATTAAAATTAAATCATATGATACCACTTCTCTGCTTAAAACTCTCCAGTATCTACCTATTGCTCCTAGAATAAATTCCAGACTCCTTTCAACTGTCTGCAGAGCTACATGATCTGTTGTCGGCCAACCTCTCCATCTCAGCTCATATAACACTTTCACCTGTGCTATTCTCTGTCCATACTGGGTCGTTCTCTGTTCCAGTTTCATGTCCCTACTTACGTTTGGAAGACTCTCTACCCAGTTCCTCAAATGGCTGGGTCCTTCTTATCCTTTAAAACTCAACTAAATGTTACAAACTCAAAATTCATTTCTTAAAAAACATATTGTCACTTTATACCCATTAGTCAGTATCACATCACTATTTTATTTCCTTTGTAGTACTTAAACCACCTGAAATTATACAGTTTGTTTCCTTGTCTTTCTCTGAGCATCAGAATGAAAGCTCCAGGAGAGCAGAGATCTGGTCCATATTCTCAGTACCCAGGAAGCACTGGGTACATAGTTGTTACTCAATAAATATATTTTATTTGAATTTTTAAAAGTAGATGAAGCAAAAATCAATTTGAAGGCTCTTGAAAGAATCCAGGTTAAAGATATGAGGGTCTGAACTTGGGCAGTAAGACTAAAGGTAGAGAGGAAGAAGTGGATTCGAAAGGTATTTTATGGATGGAATTGATAAAATTGGATAACCAACTGGAACATGGTGAGAGTAAGAGAGACCCACTCAGCACGGAATGAACCAGAAAGAAAATGTCCTTCGGGCCCTTCCAGTTTAAAGATTTGGAATATTTCTTTTTCTAAATAAAAGGATAAACAGCATGTGCTGTTGAATGAATGAATGGATCACTATAACAGAAGAATTATTGAATTATTCATGTTACCTAGGAGCACTTAAAAATATGTATTAAAATTGCACTGTATGCTAGCCCTGTGTTGGGTAGTATAGGGGATACGGCAGAAGTAAAAGATGCTGTCTCTGCCCTTTTACAGTTGAGGATATAAAACGAAGGATCATAAAACAATTAGAAAGCAATCCAAGGTATAATAGATCATCAAATTTGATTCACCAGGGCTTCAGGAACCATAGATCAGGCATAACATCTTAATTCAATGGCCTTCTAGGGCAGAAAAGGTTCTGATTTCACTCAAGTCCTTTCTTCTGGTCAAGAAGCTATCTTTCTGGGCTCCAAAAATATCGGCATTTGAGAATTAAATTAATAACGTTCAATGAAGGAGGAGCATGATTCATTTTTTCAAACAGTAAGTGGATTTAATATTTATAGAAAAGTGCCTGAGTGTCTCAGACTGCTCCAAGGCTATTGATAGCATAGGCCCAGTTTTGAATAGGATGGATCAAGAAAAGAAGAACAGATTGAAATCGCTGCGGGAGGCATTGCTTTATGGAGGCTGTTTCTTCTTGTCTGTGATCTTATTTGATTTCTCCTCACTATACTAGAATCTCTCCTAGGATATGCGTGGTGGTACCTTCATTTTTTGAGAGATGTTTCATAGCTCAGCACAGATCTTGCTTAACCAGGATTTGCTAGTTGATAGACAGTAAAAATGTAGGTCATCAACTCTAAGGAGAGTGTATGAAGGATTGTTTGTTTGCTATCTTCATTTGTTAAAATTGAAATTCTTGGAAGTAGAATGATATAGGCAACATGACTTCTGAAGATCCCTCTGAAGTTGATGGTTCTGAATGTAAAACAGGTTATTCTGCATCATCCCATAGCCTGTGTTAATGCAACTGGCTTACCTGAAAAATCTCTGGATTCTTTATCAATAATGCAGCAACTTGAAGGCTATTGCAACTGTATAGTCATGCTTTATAACTTTGAGGTCATTTTCACATGTGATACTTCATTTTTTTGTCTCCTAGCAGCCCTGGAAGTGGATCTCTACCAGTAATAAGATTCATTACAGATAAGACTGTTGGGGACTTTATCTGGCTCATAGAGAGTCATGGTGAAGCTTGGATTAGATCCTGGTCCCTGGCCTCTTGGTGCCTCGTTTGTTCCATGCTAAATATATGGGCATTATTATGTGTACATAGTGATTTGTGGGCATAGGCAGCTTAGATTAGGAGGATCCACAGCCACACCCAAGCCTTGCTGCTTTTCTAATACTTGGAATCATAAAAGCACTGCATAGCCTTCCACTGACAGTATTATGAACACTTACTGTACTGATAAAAATTTATATTTATTCTGTGTACTTGGCAGTCTCAGCCATGAACACTTCTGTTACTGAGCCGTGCCAAAATACATAAAGTTTAAGGCTTGACCAAGCACTAAAGCAGAAGCTTTCACCCTTGAGAGTACTGAATAGGAGAATTAAGTAAATACTTTCATGATGTATCAAAAGCATCTCTTACCCTGTTAATTAAGATCAAATTGAAATAATAAACAATTGCACCAGTGTATCTCCAATAACCGGTAAGTGCATTTTAGATTCAATTTTGGGTGAGTTTCATAGGTCTTAATGACAAAATTCTGCAAGAGATGGATATTATTAAAAGCCTAATATATAATTGATATTCAAAAGAATCACACAAGTAATTTAAAAGCAGAGAATAAAGAGTTCCACATGTCTACAGATTATACCATGCTAAGTCCCTCACATGTGGTATCTCTTTTAACCCTTAAAACAACCAAGTGAATTTGATATTAGTGTCTACATTTTTAGATGAGAAAACTAAATTTTAGAGATGTTCAATAATTTCTTTAGAGTTGAACAAATATTTCTCCAACTTTGATTTTTTAACCCCTATATCAATGCTTTCTACTATTGCCTGAGAAAACCCCTACAGCTACAGTTTGCTCTAAGATACTGAAGGACCTACTACTAGGAGTCACATGGAAGGGCTTTGACTTCGGGACAAGGGAATAAGGCCTTTAAACTAATGAGAAATCCAGAACTTGGAAAAATAAAGGTAGCAATAGCAAGTAACCAAACACAATAATGTCATTATTTAACAGAAATAGAAGCCTTAGTAAGCAACCAATGAGGTTGAGGAAATCAACTTTGAGATACAGAGCAGGAAACTGAATACTCAGTGGGAAAATTTCACTCAAGTATGTGTGAATGTTGCTACTCGTGCACTGTATCTGTGGTTCTTAAACCCTCCGATGTCATGCTCCTCTTTTACACCAAATATTTTGTAAAATCCCCTTTACCACCATAAAATAGAATTCAGGACTTCCTTGGTTGTGCAGTGGTTAAGAATCCGCCTGCCAATGCAGGGAACACTGGTTCAATCCTTGGTCTGGGAAGATCCCACATGCCGCGGAACAACAAAGCCCGTGCGCTACAACTACTGAGTCTGTGTTCTAGGGCCCGCGAGCCACAAGTAATGAGACCATGTGCCATAACTACTGAAGCCTCTGTGCCTAGAGCCTGTGCTCCACAACAAGAGAAGCCACAGCAATGAGAAGCCTGTGCAGCGCAACGAAGAGTAGCCCCCTCTCGCTGCAACTAGAGAAAGCCTGCGTGCAGCAAGGAAGACCTAACGCAGCCCAAAATGAAAAATAAATAAATAAATAAAATTTAAAAAATAAAATAAAATAGAATTCAGAGATAATATGAGAACTTAAAAAAAAACAGGATAATGCCCTGTTGTAATAAAAGGAAGAAATAACATATATAACTAACCAATCTATTTCAATATGTAAATATCGGGGGATGCCTACTCTAGAAGACAGACGTACTCATCTACATTTCCAAACTGCCCCTAGGGGCAAGCCCCCCTAAATTCATAGGTTAGATGGATCTAGGCACATTAGTAAAGACTTTCTCCTTAGACCCTGCTCTGAGGTAAAATGGGAAGGAAGAGTATTTAGGGCTTCCTGCCATCTCTTTATTTCCAAGGAAGTTATTGATACAGAGGTAGAATTGAGGTGGAAACCAGTGGGAATTGTTTCCAAGATGGATTTCTTCAATGGGAGAAGGCACATTAGAGGTTAGAAGGGTTAGAGGGATTAGAGAGAGAGGAGTCCTTTGACTCAAAGATGCCCCACACCTAATCTGCGGGGAAACTTGGAGACAGTTCTCAGAAGGCTGGAGAAGGCTATTTCCAGGGGGTCCCTTCGTCCTTTTCCAGGTACTTTTCCGGCTGGAAGCAGAGTATCTGGATTCAGTGGGACATTTGGCATCCACGTGGTACAAAGGGGTGCCTCTCCCTCTGATTCCCTCTCTGAACCGATGTGTACCGTGTTTTCCTTCACTATAAAAAGCTGTGATCGGGCTTCCCTGGTGGCGCAGTGGTTGCGCGTCCACCTGCCGATGCAGGGGAATCGGGTTCGCGCCCCGGTCCGGGAGGATCCCACATGCCGCGGAGCGGCTGGGCCCGTGAGCCATGGCCGCTGGGCCTGCGCGTCCGGAGCCTGTGCTCCGCAACGGGAGAGGCCACAACAGAGGGAGGCCCGCATACCACAGAAAAAAAAAAAAAAAAAAAAAAAAGCTGTGATCAATCCACCTTAAGCTGAGCAAAGAGGGTGGAGTACCACTCCGACCCTTGCACAGGCCTTCAATAATACACTAAAGCACAAGATTTTGTAACTCTTAAATCACCTTCCCTTGACTACCCAGATATATATCTAAATGAGGCCTGTCAAATTCTTTCTCAAAGCTGGCACCATGTCAATGACCTCCTGGCAATGGTCTCAGAGGGGTGAAGTGTACAATGGGAGGAAGTATTTCCTTTTATTGGTACTAAATTTACTAGCCTTTAGCTCCACTGAATTAAATTATGGTACAGGGTGAATATTATAGCTATAACTGACATTTATAAACTACATTCCATCCATTAATCTTGAAATGCTATGCAAACTGATTAACAAAATTAAACGTACAGCCGTGTGCTCCCTTACTACTCTCTGGATAGTTGTAGATCTTCTGCAGTTTGAATGATGCAGAAGTTGCCTCTGGTATCTCCATTTCTAATTTCAACATTTCTAATCCTGTTCTGTTCCCACCAGAACAGGTCTTGTCTCGAGTAGCACAGTTTTCTACAACCTTCTATTCCTTTCCCTGACTCGGACAGAGAGAAGCATTTGCCACTGAATGGTGTGGTGGCCAGAGATGATCCTGTGGGTTCCAGTAATATTCTACTTCACCTGCACATACTCTTTTTCCTTCCTCCCTTCCTTCCTTCCTTCCTTCCCTCCTTCCTTCTTCCTGCTCTCCCTCCCTCCGTCCCTGCTTTCCTTCCTTCTTCCTGCCCTGCCTTACATCCTTCATTTTTTGCTCTTTTCTCTGTCTTTCTATTTCTTTGTTCTTTACTCATCTCTTGACTCACTAGGAATTGATCCTTAGTGTTAAGTTTCCCATTTCTCTTTTTCTTACTTCTGGGAGATGAGTGAAGGAAGTCAGGTGTGGGTATCTTGACTCTTTCTAACCTTCTCTGGCAAGAATAGCAAGTCTCTGAAGTGAAGACCGAGGCCTGAGCCCTGGGTGACTTTTTCAATTCATCCCACCTTATGATGAGTCCAAAAGGCAGTGTGGTATAGAGGAAAGACCCAAGGGGCTGGTAATGGAAAGACTAGGGTTTGTATCTAGGCTCTGACATCTACTGCCTGTGTGGTCTTGGGTGAATCGCTTAACCACTCAAAGATGTAATTTCATCAACTGTAAAATTAAAGATCTGGGCAACGTGGCTTCTAAAGTTCCTTTAGTGAGCTGTCAAAGTTCTATGCTATCTCACCTTTTCTCATATTGGGTGGCTTTTATGAAGTATGCCTCTCCCAAATCAACCTAGTTTGGTTCCATTCTGAATAAAATCCTAAACCTGACAACGTACATGTCCCCAAGCCAGGGAAGAGCTGAAAGTCTTTCCCCACTTATGCATCTATATGTGCATAAACAGACAAGCTGTGAAGTTCTACTTGGGCTGTGTAAATGGCTGTTGAGAATATGGACCAGGTGAGAGGAGCCAAGGTGAGGTGTCAACCTCCCCACATTATTAAGTTTAAAAATTATAGCACGCTTTGGCTTATTTTCCAGCTTTATTGAGATATAATTGACATATAATATTGTGAGCTTAAGATGTACCATGTGTTGATTTGATACACATATATATTGCAAAATGACTACCACCGTAGCATTAGTTAACGTTTACATCACGTTATATAACTACAATTTCTTTTTTGTGGTGAGAACATTTAAGATCTAATGTCTTAGCAACTTTCAAGAATATAATATATTATTATTAATTATAATCACTATGCTGTACATTAGCTCCCTAGAACTGATTCATCTTATAGCTGGAAGTTTGTACTCTGACCAACAATTACTCTTTTCCCCCCATCTTCCATCCCCTGGTAACCACCATTCCAGTCTCTTATATCTATTAGTTCAGCTTTTTTTAGGTTCCACATATAAGTGATACCATGCAATATTTGCCTTTCTCTGTCTGGCTTATTTCACTTAGCATAACGCCCTCAAGGTCCATCCACCTTGTCACAAATGGCAGGATGTCCTTCTCTCTTATGGCTGAATTGTATTCATATATATTACCTCTTCTTTATCCATTCATCTGTTAAGAACATTTAAATTGTTTCTGTATCTTGGTTATTGTGAATAATGCTATGATGAACATGGAAGTACAGATATCTCTTTGATCTCTTGTTTTCATTTTGTTTGGATGTATACCGAGAAGTGAGATTCCTGGATGATATAGTAGTACTATTGTTTTTTGTTTGTTTGTTTGTTTGTTTGTTTGAGGAAACTCCATACTGTTTTCCATAGATACTGGCTGCACCAATTTAAATTCCCACCAACAGGGCAAAAGGTTTACCTTTTCTCCACATCCTTGCCAACACTTTTTATCTCTTGTCTTTTTGATGATCCTAACAGTTGTGAGGTGAAATTTCATACTGGCTTTGATTTGCATTTCCCTGATGATCTGTGATGCTGAACACTTTTTCATGTACCTGTTGGTCATTTTTATGTCTTCTCTGGAAAAATGTCTACTCAGTTTCTCCGCCCATTTTTAAAATTAGATTGGTTTTTGTTGTTGTTTTTGCTGCTGTTTTTGCTATGGAGTTGTATGAGTTCTTTGTATATTTTGGACATTAACCTATTAGCAGATATTAACCCATTATCAGAGAAGAATGTTTTAGAGCTGATACAAGAAAATCAATAAGGTGTCAAGTTATTTGATGGCTATCTTGGCAGAAAATCAGTGAACAGTAGCCTTTAGATAAGCTGGATACCTTTAGATACACATAGGAGCAAGGTGCTTTGTTTACCAGTCAAAGAACTTTGACACAGTCAGCAATGAGTTACACCGGGCATCACCCTCCAGGCACAAATGGCAGCAAGGCGAACACTAATGGACAAATGGCATTGCCTTGCTGAAAGCACAGGGCATCATGACTGGAGTCTCCATTCCATTTCTGTTGTCATGAAATCATAGACATACAAACATAGACTCAGACCTTAGGAGGGAAACAGGAGTGAGGGGCTATCTGAGAGATTGCACATGCGTATATGAGAGACTGATCTCTGAATGGACTATTGAAATTACTAGATTTGACTAGATTTTAAGCCATATTTTTATCCTGCTAACCAATGTGTGGGAGTTTCAGATGAAGGTGGTGATCATTGGCAGAAGACAACTAGATTAAATTTAGACAAAATTAAAAGTACTCTCCTTTTTCTAAATATCCAAATTGTAGAGTGAGTTAAATTTTGTGACTCCATTAAAAAATAAATGGGGAAAGGAAAAATAATCCTAGTATACTGATCTCATGAAACATTCTCAGATGTCAGGAAAAAAGAGAAGTAAGACAGAATTTTGATGGGTGGAAATGTGCAAATACACCATTAATTTTAGTGTAGGCTGAGTCCTAAAATCTAGAATAACAGCAATTATTATTTAAATTGACTCATTCATTTAGTTAATGTAGGTTTTAACGGCTACCATGTCCAGGCTCTATGTTAGGCCTTTGGGATGCAATAATGAGCAGAAAAGCATGGCCCCTGCCTTCATGGAAATTAGAGTTTTGTGGGAGAGGCAGATATTAGTCAATGGTCACACGAATGTAAAATTACAACAGTATAAAGTGCTTTGAAGGACTGCAACAGTGAGCTATGAGAATGCATGGTGGAGAAACTGTTTAGGGAGGGGAGTAAACTCAGAAGAGAAGACAGGGCTAAAATCTGAAGGACAGCAAAGTAAGGGGTCGAGAATGAGTCCACAGGCAGGGCCAAGGCAGGAGAAGCATTTTGTGTAACGGGCATGGTCAAGGCAGAGGATCATTGGGGGTAAGGGGCGTGGCCAGGACAGAAGAGACAGTGTACTTAAGGGGTCTGCAGCTGGACAGCAGCCACAGAGGAGGGGTGAAAAGGAGGTGAGAGGGAGGTGGGCCAGGGCAGACCAAGCCAGGTTGGCTCTTTGAAGGAAACTGGTTTTATCTTAAGAGGAATGCAAAGTCACTGAGATGTCTTAAAGGAGTGTGTGTGGACCTCGAAAAGATAAATATATCCTTTGTACTTTTAAAACTAACTTCATCTACACATTTTGCTTTAAGGTGGGGGTTAGAAAAGGTTTTGCAGATAAATTATGTCTAACTTGGAGTTTCATGCTTATTACTATCAATTACTCAAAAAGTGTCATCCAGCAACCCAAAGAAAGAAAAGAGTTTCTAGATTCTCTGAGAATGTACTTGCATATTAAATGGTCTGTACCTCATACCATGTGATTATTTCTCTTAAAGTTACAACAGTCATACTCATTTTCTTTCAACTGACAGATTTGGCTTAGTATTGGCTTGAATAGGAGATTAGATCCCCATTCTAGAGGATTTTGTAGGTTTCCTGAATAAGTTATCCTTATTTAATTGGGTATATATTAAATAATACTCTGTGTGTGTATATGTGTCTATGTGTGTTGGGGGCATTAGACGAAGGAGACAGAGATCCTTGAGCAATAATATCATCTCTTTTCCATTAATCTGAACCATGTAAGAAAGCTTCAATTTCATCTGGAAGAGTTCTGTTGGCTAACAAATAAACATACATTATATTACTAAATATAATATTACTAAACCTCTTTTAATTATGATAATTTGGGGAACAAGTAACTAACCCTTAAAAGCAACTTCAGTTCTACCATACTCGTGTGTGTGTGTGTGTGTGTGTGTGTGTGTGTGTGTGTGTGTGTAATATCATTATTACTTTATCTGGTTATAAAATAAATGCATATTTATAAATATGGATACATCACATAAACAAAAGAGAACAAAGCCAAAAATAATGTATCCTCTAATGGTGAGTCCAGGCTGGGGGTAGAGATGGAGCGGACCAGAGATGCTTGCTCTTCAGAGTAGCTGATAATCAACACGTGGTGTCATTTAATTTTTAAGCCATCTTTTTGACATAGATTCTTTAAGATGATGACATCAAAACAGCCAAATCTAAGTTGCTTTGCCAGAAGTCTTCCTTGGAGATAATGTGATAAATATAGCCAATGGTAAATTCTTTTCCTACTTTTTAAAAAAGGTTTTTTCCCTTCGGTATGTTTTCTTACTGCTATTTTGATGTATTGTCTTTTTATTTTATACTGTCCTGTGTTTTGCAAAATAAGAGATTCATGAGTCTAAAGCAAGTCTGTTCCTGGCCCAATAATTTGAATGCTGGTTAGTGTATTATAGAGAATGAAATTTTGGATAGTGACTTCTTCACTATCCAATTCAGGGAGTTTAGAGGGTTTGCTATCCCTAAATTGGCTTGTAGAGGACAAGATCTACTTGTGGTAACAGGGTAGACTCTATTCTCTGTGAGGTACACAGACCATCTCTCTACCACCTATTTTATATGGGCACCATACCCATCTCACACACACTACTAATTTTCTCCAACCATGGAAGAAAATTATGAACCATTATATAGAGTAAATCAATTTTATCTGCTTTTGGTGGTGCCTGTATCCATATCAATTATATTTATTTCCTGGGGAATTCAAAAGGAAAAAATATATATATACATATATACACATATATATATATATATATATATAGAATTTCAGCAAATAACAAAAAGTGGGAAAGTGTTGTTTTATTTACTTCAAAAGGAAAAAATATATATATACATATATACACACATATATATATATATAGAATTTCAGCAAATAACAAAAAGTGGGAAAGTGTTGTTTTATTTACTTTGTTTTGATTTTAAGTCTAGCAGGCTACATATGTGGCTCTAGTATAAGATTAATTATAATTTCTTTAGAGACACTTATTTGCAAAGACCAGCAGAGGTATGAAGTCCTCTCATATTTTTGATAAAGGAAACGTTGAACAAAGGAACGTGTTGTGATATAGAATACTATTAAGTCTTTTAGTGTCAAAGTTAGGTGGTTACCCATTCATGGAAGGCAGTAAACTTAAACTCTTTTAAACAGATAAAGATAATTCTCGAATAATTATTTAAAAGCCTTGTGAAAGCATAATAAGAGGTTTTAAGATACAATTTTTTAAAACCCTTGTTTGTGTCACAGAGGACTTTTCTGAAGGTCACATATTCTTCCTCTCCAGTCTCTGCCTTCCAGTTAACAGTTTCCTGGCACACAGTGGTATCTCTGGCAACATGAATAACAAGGCAGTAGTATATTCAGGGCTAACGTTGAACAAATAAGAAGTGTACACCATTTTACCTCCCTTTTAGGAAGTTCTAATACTCCTGACACACTCGAATACCTGTCCCTAAAAGACACTTGGCTCTCTACTCAGGTCATAACTTTCTCTTGCCTTTTGTCAGGTGGTGGGAGAGAAAAGCTGACCCGGCCATATCTTTTCTAACACTCACCCTCCTGCTGGTAACAGATACTGCTTCCTGGCCCCAGAGACAATGAAGCATGTGACCCAGGCTTAGCCACACTGTATCTGTGCCAGTTACGTATTCCTGCATAACAAACGACTCCATAACTTAGTGACTTAGAATGACAACTGCAACTTCTGCAATTTAGTCCTAGGACAGCTTGTCTCTGCTCCAAGTGGTGTAGGTGGAGGTGACTGAGTCACTCATACAGCAGCACTCAGCTGGGAGCTTAGTGGCGGATGGAATGTCTGAATGGCTTCAGTCACATACTTGGTGCCTCATCTGGGATGCCTGGAAAGGTCAGCTTGCCTTGGTTTTCCTCCAATACCAGATCTCTCATCATTTGCTACTTACCCAAGCTTCTTTACATGGTAGCCGGTATAGCTGCCTTCCAAGAAGGGCAGAAGCAGAAACTGCCAAGCTTCTGAAGGCCTAGACACACAGCTGGCACAGTAACATTTGGTTGCATTTTTGGGGGGTCATAGCAAGACACAGTATCAGTGTGGATTCCAGGGTAGAATAAAGAGATACCTCTTCTGGTGAAGGGAGTGTCATGCATGCAAAGTGATGGAAGGAATTGTTGGCAGCCATGTTTGTAGAAAATCTATCACAGTATCTTCCCCTAGATGGTTGGTCACCCTGATCACCCCACCCAGGGGCTAGACCTGACATGAACTAGTCCAGAATAGCTCCCTGGATTTCCAAATTGAACCTGAGATAGAGGGGGAAAAAGAGCAAAAAGCAAAAACAAAAATCAGAACAAAAGCCTCCTAAACAAAAAACAAGAACAGAACATTTTCCTCTCAGGTTATTGATCTGGAAGGATATAAGCCTAGTGCTATCAGTGGCCGTTTTCTCTGGTGATGGGAAATCCCCTCTGCAATAGGAAAGGATGTAGCCAACACTAGAGACAGGTGTAGAGAGAAACAGAGAGACAAAGCGGGAGGGAGAGAGGCAGGGAAAGACGGCGGGAGCGGGTGAGAAAGGGAAAGAGGGAAAGAGAGAATTGAATTCCTGGATCTGGTTCCTGAGACCAGCTTAATTTGCTTTAACTAAATTGAAACAGGTTTCTGTTATTTTCAATCCAGAGGTTTCCAAAAGATTAAAAAACTCTTCAAGACCTAATGTCATCCTCTAAAAAATTTAAACATAAGGAAAAGTATGTGTTCTTGGAGAGATTGGGAGAGGCATACAGGAATTATGGAAGTTGGGAAATTATGGAATTAGGAATTATGGAAATTATGGAATTAGGGAAAGTTTGAAAAGAAAAATATCAGTTTAAATCAAGCCCTATAGGAAACTTTCTCTGTGGCTTTTTCATCCTGGTATTGACTTTTGTAAAATAATACCCACCACTTTGAATTACAGGTGATTCTTTTCTCTCTAAAAATAATGTGAAAAGACAGAAAATTTTTAATGGTGTTCTCACAGACTAGCTTAGTGTTAGAAACTTTTAATGGCACATACTTTGTTTTCAGATAAAGTTATACTAACAAAGTATGCCCTCAAAAGAGGTAAGAAAGAAAAGCAATACACTAACACTGTATACTTTTCTGGCATCCTGAAATTAAGAGTTTATAGTGTTTTAAATTATTTTTTACTTAATAATATACCAGGTGTTTTTTTTTTATAGTGAGGAAAATAATGGATATGAGATAATAGAAAATATATATATTGGCCTCTGCCCACTGTTCCTGGCACAGAGCTCCTCAAACCCTTGTAACTTCCTAAGTGTAAGAGCACAGGAGCATCTTTTGTTCAAATATTCGGTTTTTGACCTCAGTTCCTGAGGACAGGGCTTCTAAATCCCTTGGAATTCCTGGGTGATAGGAATGTCTTTTGTTCTAATGAAGTAATTCTTTGAGGGTTCCTGGATGGGGACTGGTCACCAGAAAGACCAAGCCATGATTAGAAGCTTGGTATTTTCAGCCTCACCCCCCATTCTCTGGAGAGGGGAGAGGGATTGGAAATGGAGTTAATGATCTATCATGCCTGTGTGATGAAGCTTCCATAAAAATTGCAAAAGTATGGAGTTTGAGGAGCTTCTGAACAGGTGGAGGTGCTTGGAGGGTGGTGTACTTACAGAGGGCATGGGAGCTCCACGCCCCTTCCCACATACCTTCCCCCATATCTCTTCCACCTAGATATTCATCTGTAGCCTTTTTCACATCTTTTTATAATAAACAAAGAGCACTTGAGCACACGGCTTTCCAGTCTGCAATACATTTTCAGTGTCTCTACCTTCTCTGAGAATTGCGCTGCTTTTCATTGGCTGAGTCCTTGTCAGGAAAGAAGAGTCTTTCTTCTTCCTGTTGGACTCTGCTATCCTTGTTAAATATGAGAGCTCTTCCTTCTGATATCCTGATTCTATTTAATTGAGATTTCTGTTTAGTATTTTTTTTACATTATACAGTTTGAAAATCTATTAGTAGTTATATAGAATTCAATCCATTGTAAAGAAAATCTCACTTCTGCTGTGTGTCCCTCCTTAACTACTCATACAGAACACTCACTTCTGGTCACCAAATGTGCATGGGTATTTCCCACACCAAGCAATTCTAGGACAACAGCTGGATGTCCTACAATTTAACTCAATTCTAAAACTATCTACTTGGAGAGAGTATCAGATCCCACAGGTTAAGGGCTCAGTGCCATAAGACTGCCCTGAGATGCCAATTGCAAGTCTAGGTTGTTACCTGTGCATTTAACCAACTGGCTATAAATCAGAAGTTTCCATGAACCCCTCCTAGAGTTAAATTAATTTGCTAGAGTGGCTTATAGAACTTGGGAAAACAGTTTGCTTACATTTTACCCATTTATTATAGAAGGATATGAAAAAGGTTACAGATGAACATCCAGGTGGAAGAGATATGGGGGAAAGCATGTGGGAAGGGGCGTGGAGCTCCCATGCCCTCTCTGGGTACACCACCCTCCAAGCACCTCCACCTGTTCAACGACCCAGAAGCTCCTCAAACCCCATACTTTTGGAATTTTCTTAAAACTGAATTAGACTACAATATCTCCAAAATTTCCAGAATTCAATGGAATCCCTATCTCAGTTGGTATTTTGAGGCTTCCAAACATTATCAGCAGCCTAAAATTGTCTCCTCTGCAAAACAGATTTTAGGATTAACTGAAGCAAAAAAAAATTTTAAAAGATAAAATGGGAAGAGGAGATTAAGATAGCAGAGTAGGAGGATGTAAAACTCACCTCCCTACCATGAACACATCAAAAATACATCTATGTGTGGAATAATTCTCATGGAAAACTAGGAAGTGGAGACTGACAGAAAAACTCCTGTACAACCAAGCATGAAAGAAAGATCCACACACTGAATCAGGTAGGAAGGGAAGAGAAGAGATCAGGTTGGGACCTATGCCCCAGGCAGGGGACTCAGAGGAAAAGGGAGATTGCTCAGGCAGAGATCCTCCCTGGGGAGTGAGCAGTTCAAGCCACATATTGGGTGCCCCAATCCTGCTGTTCAACACAGGGAAGATGAGCCCCCTTGGCTGGTTGGAAGGGCCGTTGACACTAACAAGTGGGCTGTGGGAAGCCCAGACTCCACTTGGGAGGAGGCTGCATGCACCTACTTACATCCTCTGCAGGGCAGAGAGGGTGGACTGAAACTACGCGGGTGGCTGACTGGTTTCCCATGACCCCCTGGTGCGTGCCCCAGCCCAAGTCTAGTGAGCGCTCCAGCCCACTTACTTCATGTTGCAGCTCCACACTGGAGTGAGGGCTGCCATGACAGAGGAAAGAACTCGACCATGAGTCAGAGGTGGGTAGACCGGAAGTGGTGTGTGAGCAGGGTGAGGGCAGCCATTACTGGCGTTTAACACAGACAGTGCATCAGAAACTGCCCAGACATCTCTCTGTAGCTGGACTACTGTAGCCTGCTCCCATCACATACTGAGAACCCCCACGAATCCCTCTTGCTCCAGCACTGCTCCCCTCTGGGGCAAGGGTACCACTGTTGGGAAGGGTGAGAGCCCACACAAAGGCAACAGAGCCAGCTTGGACCCAAACCTCAAGGCTTCTGCTCCAGCAACTTGGCACCCACCCCTGCCCCCTATAGGGTCATGGTGACCACTGACCAGAGGGGAAGCCTGGCCCATACCTGGTTCTGGCTTTAGCCCCTCCTTCTCCAGCCCCATCTCCCACAAAGTGATAGCTGACAGTATATCCTGAGGGACGACATGACCTGTATGCACGTCAAATCCACACTCCCAGGTAGTGTCCATGTACAGGGACACTCCCTTCAAGACCACAATAGGTAACAGTTTCACTTAATTTCATAAAGAAAGTTAAACAAAATGAGAAGACAGAGGTATTGGTCTCAATTGAAAGAGCAAGAGAAAACCCCTGCAAAAACAAATAATAAAACCAAAACCCCCACAATTTTCCAGATAAAGAATTCAAAGCATTAGCAATAAGAATGCTAGCTGAATCAAGGAAAAGAATAGATAAACATAGTGAGAATTTTAACAAGGAACTAGAAAATATAAAAAAGAACCAGTGATAACTGAAGAATACAATAACTGATTTAAAAAAAAACACTAGAAGGAATTAATAGCAGACTAGGTGATACTAAAGAATGCATAAGGTATCTGGAAGATAGAATAATGAAATCACCCAATCAGTACAACAAAAAGAAAAAAACAGATAAAAAATGAGAACAATTTAAGAGATTGCTAGGATAGCATGAAGCATACCAACTGTAGGGGGTCCCAGAATTGGAAGAGAGAGAGAGAAAGGGGTAGAAAATGTATTTGATAAAATTTTGGTTAAAAACTCATAAAGAAGGAAACAGATATCCAGGTACAGGAAGTACAGAGGGTCTCAAACAAGAACCCAAACAGATTCACACTGAGACATATCATAATTAAAATGGCAAAAAATAAAGAAAGAATTTTAAGGCAGCAAGAGATATTAAGCCTTCTGATAATCTAGAGGATAAACCTTGAATTTCTCGTATTCCCTGGACTAAAGCTGAACTGCAAACCATAGTCAATGATCTTCCCAAAGTAACTGAAGATCCTCACAGCTTTGCTGAGGCATTTAATATACTTATTCAAGCTTATCAACGTGGTCTCTCCAACTTGTATCAGCTAGATCATACACTTGTCAGTGGAGGCCAGGGCCAGCATTGGATGAAAACTGCTAATTGGGAAAGTAGTAAAAGATCTCTAGAATTACAACCAGGAGACCGGCCTGCTAACTTATTATATTATCAGGCTTGGGCAGTTGCTAGGAAAATTTATCAGGCAATCCCCAGGGCTTTTTCAAAACCTATTGGTTGGAACAAAATTCAGACTTGCACACAAAAATCTGATGAACTTGTTCATAACTCTTACAATTGACTTCAGATTGTTTTTAAAGAAAATTCTAGTCTTCCTTTAGATGTTGATTCCACCAAGGTAGCTTTTAACTCTATTAATGGGCTGCACTGGGACCTCTCCTTTCTAGGAAAAAGGATCAGAATGGAATGGGAAACTGTCCACTCCGGATTTAGTGAATCTGGCAATCCAGTGCTCTAGTACTCTAGATGACTCACCTATAAGGAAGATCACCAAAATTCTTAATCTTCAACTCCAGCAACTGAAGGCCCCTAAACAAAGCCAAAACTCGCCTAGTTTCTGCTATTATTGCAGAGAGCCAGGACATTGAAAAAGAGATTGTTACAAATTTAAGCACTTCAGGCACCTTCAGCCCTCTAACCAGCATTTCCAACATCCTCCCAATTCTCACTGATGGGGCTCCAAGGAACTACAGGGGCTCTTCCCAACCCTCCCTCTTAATTGGCTTGGAGAAACATTTCTCCAGGTTGAGAATGAATCTCTTCCAGTTGTAATTGACACCAGAGCGACACTCGGTGCTCAACCGCACTACTATAAAACAGCCCTTGCCTTGGAGTACTAGAACAATTCAGATAGTGGGGAGCTCTAATGAACCTCAAGAGATTCCTCTCTCTGAACCTATTCCTTTTTGTTTAGGCCTCTTGAGAGATACACAGCCTTTTCTTCTTAGTTCCTCCACCCCATCCATTTATTAGGCCAAGACTTCTTAAACAAATATTATGCCAGGATTTCTTTCTCCCAAAAGGGGAAAGTAATTCTAGAACTTGACAGTGGTCATCAAAGCAGCCAACCATGTGAATTAAATGACCTTTTGACATCTTTTATTTGTTCCATCTTCATCTTCGACAGTGCTAGAGCTGATTCTGGAAACTATGATCATTTGTCCCTATTGAATCAGCTACCATTCTCCTTATGCGCAAAACTTCCAAACTGACATTGACAAAATTCACAGCACACCTCCCATCAAGATTTGGATCGACCCCTCAAAACCTCTTCCAAGAATTAATTAATACCCTCTAAGTAAAGAAGCCCTTCAAGGCATAAAGTCCATAATAGAAGATTACAAGGCTCAAGGCTTCATCATCCCTTGTACTAGTCCCTGTAACGCTCCCATTTTACCAGTGAGAAAACCTAAGGGCTGAGGGTAAAGGTTTCTTCAGGACCTCCAAGCAATAAACAACATTGTTATCCCTTGACACCCTGCTATTCCTAAGCCTCATACACCACTAACATCCATTCCCACTGGAAGCAACTTCTTTACTGTAATTGATTTATGCAGTACATTCCTTAGAATTCCAGTTGATGAAGCTAGCCAATACCTTTTTGTCTTCACTTGGGAATAAAAACAATTCACCTCAACAGAAATGCCTCAGGGTTTTACTGAGAGTCCTTATTTCTCACAAGTCCTGAAGACTAATCTGGATGATATAATTTCCCTAGAGGTTCTACTTTGTTGCAATATGTGGATGATTTGCTTCTTTGCTCTCCTTCTCAAGCCTCTTCACAGGAAGACAGCATCGACTTGCTAAAGCTTTTAGCCTTAAAGGGACATAAAGTCACGAAAGAAAAATTGCAGTTTGCCCAAAACCTGGTTTGATATTTAGGGCATCTGAATAAGGGCTACACTTAGATCCAGATAGACTTCATGGTGTCCTAAGTTTCCCAAACTCCAAAACTAAGTGCCAACTGCAAAATTTTCTCAGGTTAGTTGGTTATTGCCAGAATTGGATTCCAAATTTCTCTCTTACGGCCCAACCTCTGAATGTTTTACTAAAGAACAACAGCCCTGATCCAATTTTATGGGAAGAACAGGACAACATAGCTTTTAGGGCTTTAAAGGAGAGTTTGATAAACACACCTGCCCTTGGGCATCTCAGTTATCAGATTCCCTTTTCCCTTTTTGTATGTAAAAAGGAAGGGAATGTCTTGGGGGTACTCACCCAAATAACTCAGGGACCTTCATCAGTCCATTGAGTATTAGAGCCAGAAACTGGACCCTGTGGCACGGGGCTACCTTCTTGCCTTAGAGGCATTACGGCCACTCCTTTTTTGGTTAAGGCCATAGAGAAATTGTTGTGGGATCTCCTTTAGCCATTTTTGTACCTCATGCAGTAGAAGCCCTCCTGACTTGTCATCACATGACATTTCTCAGTCTCCTGCCTCACCTCCTGTGAAGTCCTTTTGTTAACTGCTCCTTACATAACTCTTTTACTTTGTGATAATCTTAACCCTGCTCCTCTTCTCTGCTCTGTCACTGATGAAGTCCCTCACAACTACTTAACACTGATGGATCACCTTTTGACTCCTCATGACAGTCTATGGAAATTCCATTGGGTAGCACTGACTTTTCATAATGGTTCTTATTTAAAAGGTGACAATGGCAAGTACTATGCTGGCTATGCTACTGTAACTCCTTTGATGTTGTTGAGGCCACAATTTACCTATAGCTACTTTGGCCCAACAGGCTGAATAATATGCTCTTACACAGGCTTGTATTTTAGCCAAGGACAAAATTGCCAATATTTATACTGATAGCAGACATAATTTTGGAGTAGCTCATGATTTTAGAATGTTGTGGAAGCAACATGGTTCCTTACTTACAGTGGAAATAAAATTAAAAATGACTCATGTTCAGGAATTATTGGATGCAATACTTTTTACCTGCTGCTTTATTATTATTAAGTTATTATTAAGATTCCTGGGCGTTCTAAACTTGACTCTGGAAGCTAAGGAAAATCACCTTGCTGACATTTCCACAAGGAATGCTGCCCTTAAAGCTACCAGCAGCAGCCAAACCTCCGTCATGATATAAAGGGATATTTTCCCAAATGATAACTTAGAAAAACTGGCTAGAAAATCCCAACAGCTGGCCTCAGAAAAGGAAAAACAAGATTGTAAATTCAACAATTGTTGGTTTGATAAAAATAGAAAGCTCTGGCTCAGACCAAATAACAATTCAGTCCTACTGAAGACTGTAAAACTCTCACTCCTCACCACTGTATATGCATTAAACCATCGGTCTAGTGACAAAATGATAGCATTCCCCATTGGTGGGGAAAGCATTAATAAGGCTGCAAAAACTGTCCACCTCATTTGTCCCACTTGTCCAAAGTACAACCTTAGGGATTCCTGTCCATACTACTCCTGGGCATTTTAAATTGTCTAATGGACAAGTTGAGGTCTGGCAAATGGATTTCAAACAACTTCCTCCATTTAATGGTTATAAATAAGTTTTAGTCATGGTCTATATGTTTTCATACTGGACTGAAGCCGTCCCTTCAAGACAGCCTACTGCCTTGTCTGGGGCTAAAGTCCTTTTGGAAAAGATTATCCCCATCTTAGGAACTCCTATCGAACTACATAGTGATCAAGGAACCCATTTTACTAGTCAGGTACTTTGACAAGCCTGTCCTGTTTGGCTGGATTTTTTTTTTTTTTTTTTTTTTTTTTTGCAGTACGTGGGCCTCTCACTGCTGTGGTCTATCCCGTTGCGGAGCACAGGCTCCGGACGCGCAGGCTCAGCGACCATGGTTCACGGGCCCAGCCGCTCAGCGGCATGTGGGATCTTCCCGGACCGGAGCACGAACCCGAGTCCCCTGCATCGGCAGGTGGACTCTCAACAACTGCGCCACCAGGGAAGCCCTGTTTGGCTGGTTTTACAGCACTTTCATTGTGCTTACTACCCTCAATCCTTTGGTTTAGTCCAGCATGGTAACAGCATTATTAAAACTCAATTGGCAAAATTTGTAGAAGCCCTCCCAATGCCTTGGCCAAAAGCATTGCAATTGGTCCTTCTAAATCTCAGATCCATCCCTTTTGAAACTCATAAACTCTTACCCTTTGAGATAGTCACAGGATGCCCAATGCACTTGATTTCTGCCCCTTTCGATCCACAGCTTATAAAAGGAGAGATACTCCAATATTGCAAAGGCCTAATTGCTTCTATCAAAAATAACCATGTTTTGACAGAGCAATATTTTCACACTGCACTTTTGGGAGATGAAGACTTTATGCATCGCACCTTTCACACTGAGGATTTCGTCTATTGGAAAAGACATCTCCAGAAAGAGTCTATTCAACCTTGCTGGAAAGGTCCTTATCAGGCACTGCTAACCAACCCTTGTACCTCCAAACTCAAAAGATAGACAGTTGAGTCCCATGACACACCTAAAGGAAGCACTGAACCCTGAGTAGAGCCACACATCATCTGGTGGGTGATCTGACTGTAAAGATTTTCTGGAATTGAAGCAGACATCATTTGATGAGGCAGTTTTCCCAAGACATCCAGACCAGGCCTACTGGAAATTTGTCACCACAACTTTGATGATGACATGGCACTTCAGATACTCTCCAGTGTCTATGATCTTGATAACATATGGACTTTAGATAAAAAGTGACTGTGAATTCTCCCTCCTACCCCTCTTTGTTACTCTCATGTGACCTCAACAGGTTTCCGATCTGTGCACTTTCCCTCCATTTGAGACACTACATCCAGGAAAGGTCCTTCCTGGCATTGAAGGACACAAAGCCACTTAAACCAGGAAAACTGACTCTTGATCAGTGATGCTTTCAGAGAAAAATCTTGATCCCTCAAATAGAGTTGGGAGACTAGAGGGGGAAGCTCTCATGCCCTGTGAGTATAACTGAGCCCAACAGGAAGAAGAAAGACTCCTCTGCTTTCCTGAAGGACTCAGCCAATGAAAAGCCGTGGAGTCTTTGTTTACTATGGCCCTCCCCACTTCCTTTTCCCCCTCTATAAAAGTGTTCTCTTTCCTTTTCCACGCGGGGACTTGTGCATGGCTCACCATGGTTGCAGAACTTGAATCGCAATTCTCTGCTGATCCTGAATAATTTTGTTGTTGGTGGTGGGGAAATAACTGGTAGTCTATTTGTTTTAGGTCAACAATAACTAATACTGTGTAAAAGTTGTGATAGCAACAGCTGTAATTTATTCAGTATTTATTTTGAGCTAGGCACAAGGAGAATTTCTTTATATATGTAATAGAATATAAGTGAGATTTTTGCTTTTGTACCAGAACTGTGATTTAGAATAAATAGGGTTAAGTACATTCACATCCATGTACATATCTTGAGGGCAGGGACCTGGCTTGCTGCAAAATCATTCCTAACTGAAGCTATGCATATGAACACCTCATCATAGTGACTTAACCAGTTATGGAACTATTTTTAAACAAAACTAGAAGTCCAGGGGTAGTAAGTCAAGACTGGTGAAGCTACTCCAGGATGTCATGAAGAGCCCAGGTCATCCTTAGTATATACTGTGCTCATCCTCATGTGTGTTAGATGCTCTCTCTTCTTCTAGCATTGGGTCTGTAATGCAAGGAGAAGGGGAAACAGGGAAGAGGTCTAAGGTCATTATAATAATGGCCCCCAATTAGTCATGATGTGCTTTTTCCATGCTCCTTTGAGTGTGGCATTGTCACTCTTCCAATAAAAAGGTAAGAGTCTATTTCTTCACTTCCCTGAGTCTGAGCTGGCCTTGTGATTTGCTTTTACCAGGAGCACGTGGCAGAAGTAGCATATGAGTGCTACAGCATAGGCCTTAAGAGACCTCTTACCTCTGCTCTAATCCTCTTGAGACCCTAGAAATTCATGCTGTAAAAAAAAATCCAATAAAGCCTCCCTAAGGATGAGAGGTCTCATGGAAGCGATCTGCGGTGCCTCAAGCAACAGCCAACCCGAACTGCCAGGTATGTGAGTGAGGCCAGCTTGAACATTTCAGCCCAGTCTCAGTCTCAGATGACTTCAGCTGCATGAGTGAACATAGCAAGACCAGCCGAAGAACTGCCCAGGTTATCAAAGGACAGAATTATGAAAAATAATGAATTATTGTTGGCTTAAGTCAACAAGTGTTCAGAGGTTTGTTATAAAGCAATAGATAAATGATACTGGATTATGGAACTATGCCTAGGTCAAAAAATTGGGCCAGGGCTTCCCTGGTGGCGCAGTGGTTGAGAGTCCGCCTGCCGATGCAGGGGACGCGGGTTCGTGCCCCGGTCCGGGAAGATCCCACATGCCGCGGAGCGGCTGGGCCC
>NC_041215.1:102537641-102612733 GCF_002837175.3 Physeter macrocephalus
AAAAAAAAAAAAAAAAAAAAAAAAAAAAAAAATTGGGCCATTATTAAGGTATGTTCCCTGCTCCTGGAGCAGGGGTAACTGGCAACACGTGCTTGACTGGAATTCAGTATTGCTGGTCAGAATACTTGGTTAGAACACTATCTATAAAACCACCCACTCTTTTCCAGTGGAATCTGAAAGCCTTGTGGTCTTGTGTAGGCTTTACTATTTATACTGAGGTTATGATATTGCCTTTCCATGGGAAGGAGTGGGACATGTTTCTCCTACCCAAAGCTAAGTGAAGGGTCATCACTATTAAAGACTGGAGGTGCCCTTAAGAAGGAAAGCCTGGTACCTTATTTCTTGGTTAAATGCTTTCTGAGTTTCAGACCTCCCAGGTTCACTCCAGAGGTAAATGTGTTGAGAATAGGAAAGACGCATAGACCCAGCTCCTTCCACACAGGGAAAATGAAAGGGATATTTGACAGACATTCCCTGTGTTTTAAAATATAGTGTACTAATAGAAAATTTGAGGTATAATACGGCCATCAGCTCAGCAGATGATTGCCATCGAAAAGGTAGTTTGTTACTCACAGCTCCCAAAACGAGGGGGGATGCTACACCAGGAGAGACACATGGGGAAGCACCAGAGTCAGTCATGGGGCAAAGGGAGAAGGGGGAACTGTGGGAAAGAGGCTTTATTGTGTTTTATGCAGGAAAGAACAGATGAGGCAAGGCAATCAGGCTTAGATTGGCTAGTTTAAATAATTTTACAGGCTCTGTTGCATAAGGACTGTCCCTAGTTGTCTAGTACCTGTCCCTGGGGTGGTAAAGGCAGGTGTATAGTCACCCGAAGTGTAGGAGCCTGATAATAGAAGGGCTTGAGGGGTATGGACTCTTTCCAGTGGTTTGTATCTGAATAGCATGATTTGGGGAGTAGGGAAAGTGATGGGGGGGAGGGGCAGGAGGCCAAGGCAAAGTGACTCAAGCATTTTATCAGATTGTCCAGAACAAGACATGTCTGGCATGTGCATGTGGGGCAGTTGTTAAAACATCAAGCTCACAAAGCTGGAAATGGTTAACACCCCCGGAGGACTGGAGGTGTCTACTCCCAGTTTAGAGATTTCTGAAGGCGAGAAGCCCATATGGGTTGCCAGAAGCAAAGGTGCTTGGAGAGACCAAAATGCAGAGGGTCTCCCTCCCAGTTCTGCACAGCTCTCAGGGAGTCCTGGAGCACCAGGCTCCCAGACTTTACAAGCAGCAGCGGAGGTGAAAGAGGACCGGTCACTGTGTTCCAGCAGCAGGCAGAGAAACCCTGAGATGCCAGAGCCGCCGCCTCCTTACACCTACAGACGGCAAATCACCTGAGCAGCACTGCCTTCTTGCGGGAAGAGAGACACTATGGAAGTGACTGGGTTCTAGAGGCTGAATGGGTTTGGGAATGGAAAGTAGGAGAAAGAAAGAAAGAAGGAAAGGAAAGAAAGAAAGAAAGATAGATAGATAGATAGAAAGAAAGAAAGAAGGAAAGAAAGGAGATAAAATAAAATAAAGTAAAATAAAATAAAGTTATTAAAATAAAAAATTATTTAAAGAAAGAAAGAAAGAAAGAAAAAGAGAGAGAAAGAGAGAAAGAAAGAGAGAAAGAAAGGAAGGAAGAAAGAGTGTAAAGGCACATCTCTGCTCCTGTTTTCACATGGTCCACTCCAAGCCCAGCTTTTTATATGCTGATATATATACTATATACTATTCTGATATACAAATACATCTTATTCTGTAACCAAAAGTGACTTTAAAATTAAGGAATGTGACTATGATGTCATCAAAGGAACTGCCACAATTTAGAGTGAGATAATTATGGAAAAGAGTTAAATTGATTCATGTTTATATACCAGTGTTATAAATCAGTCCTATATACACAATCTTGGTCAGTCCTAACAGCAACCTTATGAGGTAAATATTATTAAATCTATTTGACAGATGAGGAAAGTGAGGGGCAGAGAGGTGAACTAAATAAACAGTGTGAAGTGGCAGAGGTGAAATGTGAACTCAGATGTGTGATGCCAATGCCTGAATTCTTAAGTCCTAAACTACACTAGTAAGTTTTGAGTCTTGCTCTTTGGTTTTGTTACTTATATTGTATTTTGAATTTACTTGTTCTTTTTTTTTCCCCTAAAGGTTTCATTTTCTTTTCTGTATAATTAGATAAAGACTTGAGAGAGGGTCTCACTTTTCTGACATGGCAATTGAAGGGACAGGAGTTATCTTAGGCCAGAGGTGGCCATGGCACCCAAATATGAGTTCAGGGTTTCAGACGCCTTCCATTAGTGTTTGTTCTAGTTTGTCACATTGCCTCTCTAATTTTAGTCATCACTATCATTTGTTAATTTCAACCAATCTTCTTTACAAATAGGAAACAGGTTCATAAGTACCAACTTTGTTGGTAAAATTTAAGCCAGGAGCCAAGAAGGCAGGAACCTACTCTCAATTCTGTCCCCAACCAGCCGTGTAGCTTGGGGCAATCTCTTTAACAGCTTTTGGTTCCAGTTTTTCCTGTATAAATCAGGAGGATTTGGCTAAATGATTCCTATAGTTCCCTTAATTTTAACTTTTCAAACCAATGTGACAAAGTCCAATCTTCTTTCTACAAGACTGGTAAGTACATTTTTTCTCAAATTGTTTACTTTTATTTCACATAAAAATAGTCCTGAAGGAAACTAGGAGATCAGATCATCAAGGCCCTGACTCCTTCCTGAACATTTTGAGAGAGGAAAAATACACAGAGGATGAATGATTTTATATTTACATTTAGATATATATTCTTATAGAACTAGAGCTTAGCGTTTCATATACTTTCCCTTGTATCCTTTTCATTCACAAGGCAAGTAAGTGAAAGAAGCATAGAATCAGGTAGAAAGTATGTAAACTGCTAAAATTCAACTTTGTTTCCAAAAAACATTTCATTGAAACGATTAAATCACTTTTCTAAAAAAAATATGACAGGATGCATCATCTGTCGGGAAGGAAGTGTGTTTTGGTTGCCACTTCAGAACTTCTGTTAAGATTGTCCAAGGCATGTGTTAGGAAAGGAAGGCACACTTCCTAGGTCACTGAGCATTTGCCGCTGAACATATGCTACCTCACAGTGGCACACAGCCACAGCTTCTTATTACATGGTGATCTGAATATTTTATGGATATTCTGAATGGTAAGATAATTGATGATAGAACACTGAAGGAAAGAACTGATAGCTTTTTTGTTGGTAGCATTTATCAGATTGTCAATTAAATGCTTGTCATGTGGTAAAGGAAAAATATTTATTGCTGCAGCAGACATCAAGACAGACCTTCAACCAAAAGTGCGGTACATGTAAGGAGGTGCAGAGATCCGCGCCTTCTAGAACGAACTCATTGCTCTTTTGTATTAGCTGAAAGTACTCTGACGTTTACATTGAGCAACAAAGATTGGGGTTGCTTATCTTGTTTAAAGTTTATTGGTCAGAGAAAGGAAAGTACTGGTGTTTGTTTTACAGATATAGAAGGCTAATTTGCTAACTGAAAAGTTAGCTGCCTCAAATCATTTTGGGGAGGTGGCAGGGTATACAAATTTTACAGCCTTGAAGTATTTCTGTGCAATGTACTGAAGAGAACTGTTCCAATAAAAGGGGTTTTGAGGTACTTCTCATCTAAATGTAATGTCTATTTTTATTTGCTGGAAATCAGTTAATTCTCTTGCTAAGTGTTCCCACAGTGCTTTGTACTCAGTCTTGGCAAGATTCTCAGCTCTCTCGTAATGACTTACATTTTGCCCATCTTCCACCACAGGGTGCAAACCCTAGGAAGCAGAAACCATGCCTGTCTTGTTCATGTCTGTAACTGTCAATGCCAAGCACTGGGCTTGCCACGGAGTGGGAGTCCATAAATATTTGATGATTAATCAATAGTTGCCTAAAAGAGGGTCTTCCAAGATGTACTTGAATGATAAGGCAGTTAGTTGATACATTTGGTAGAATTCTTCCGCAGAGTCCTCCAACAGTAAAAACATTATTTTTTTAATAAAAAACTATATTATTTTTCAGTGCAATAATAGTAGTACTAAATCAAAAGCCTATTCAGTGCATAAAAAAAAAACTGTTTCCATCTCTTCCGAGCATAGAGGAGAGTGATCTGAGATCTCTAAACTATTTTGTAATGATGAGCTTAGCTAGTTTAAAAATGATGGGTAGGTAAGTAAAATATCAGTCAGAAAACAGTTTTCCATGACACCGGACAATGAACTTTTTCTTACTTTTTAAACTCATCTGGTCAGTTGTTTTGATAACATTCACATGTCGTGGTCATGGTTTTGTATGATAACTAATTTTATTATAAAACGTACAAATATTCAGTTCTCTAAATTTTAGGATCTGTAGCTCTCTAATCTCTGTGCGCACTTGAATTTTAATGGTGACTTTCTGTTGATACTTTTGTAAATGTTGTGCTCTCTCTAGAAAGTTTGTTGGCAACTCAAATTTTTATTGCTTTCTCAATGCCAGGCCCATGAAATAGGCTTAAAATTACAGTTGTGCTAAATAACCTTTTAACATAATCTATAGATAGAAGTAATCCACTAATGATATCCTGAGACGCAGCCTCTTTGCCATTCATTTTGGCAGCCTTTAGATCACGTTCTGTGGGGCAAGGCTCTCGCAAATGCCTAATATGGTCCTGAAAGCTGGGGCTGTGGTGGGTTTAATAAGTCCCAGTCTTTTTACAGAAACAAAATTCAAAGACATTGTCACGATTTTTGGAGCAGCAACTGAGAGTCACTTAATATTAAAGAGAAATGATTCCAGAGGACCAACTTCATTCCCTGAAATCAACTAACAATTTTTAGTTTGCTTATTCTTTCCCAGCTCACTCACCCTAAATTACAGAGCTTTCATTTCTTTGGCAGCCGCTAAAAAAATGACATCAAACCAGGCGGCCGTACAGCTCATACCTTCAACGTGTTCTTATTAACCATATTTGAAAGGAAGACTCCTACAGCCTCAGTTTTGTAATGCTAACTCCTGAATACCTTGGATATGATGGTTCACGTGACTTTCACTAGCTATGAAACTCTTAAATATCCAACATCATTTTTCAGATTTTTTTTAACGTATCAGAAACTGATTGCCTTGGCCTCACAATAACATGACCAATTATTCCACCAGATTAAGGGATGAGGGAGAGAGATATATGTTATTTATTATTAAAAACCTATTGCAGGGCTTTCCTGGTGGTGTAGTGGTTGAGAGTCCGCCTGCCGATGCAGGGGATGCGGGTTCGTGCCCCGGTCCGGGAGGATCCCACATGCCGCACAGCGCCTGGGCCCGTGAGCCATGGCCGCTGAGCCTGCGCGTCCGGAGCCTGTGCTCCGCAACGGGAGAGGCCACAACAGTGAGAGGCCCACGTACAGCAAAAAAAACAAAAAACAAAAACTATTGCAAAAGTGTTGCAGAATAAACAGCAAGCTTGCCTTTTAAATCATAATAGCATTATAATTGTTCTACCAGGAATAAATGTTTGTTGAATACCCTTATTGCCAGCACCAGGTTCACTTACTCTATTCAGTAACTTCATGAGCTAGGTCTACTCTAATCCTCACCTTACAGATAAGGAAACTGAGGCTTAGAGAGAGAGTGGCATGCTTAAACTCACACAACTGGAAAGTGATGGACCGGTGTTTAGACATAGCCAGCCTGATGCCGGGGATTAACTACTATGCTACAAAAATAAGATTTTATAGACATCTGGGAGAGGAGTTTGTTTTGAACAATATTAAATACAACAACCCATTGCAGTTTCAAAGAGTAAGTTAGCAAGATCTCTAGTAGATATTATACAACCATGAAGGCAGGAGGTGGAAAATCGAGGACAGAGTGTTTTAGTATATTCATAAATAATATTTTATGGCTGCCATCAAAATCACTGGTTAGAGCCCAACATCCACCTATTTTAACATACAGACACAGAAACTCAGAAACATGAATATACGTATAAAAAGTAATTTCAAATTTTGAGCCATCACTACCACAGTAATAGAATAGTCAGTGTATGACGTTTGGCGTGTATTGGGGGCAGGGACGGGGCAAATGTGCCATTGTTCGTGTCAAGGGGTGTGAACCAAGAGGACTTTAAACTATTTTTTTTTTTTTTTTTTTTTTGTGGTATGCGGGCCTCCCTCCGCTGCGGCCTCTCCCGTTGCGGAGCACAGGCTCCGGACGCGCAGGCTCAGCGGCCATGGACCACGGGCCCCGCCGCTCCGCGGCATGTGGGATCCTCCCAGACCCGGGCGCGAACCCGGTTCCCCTGCATCAGCAGGGGGACGCGCAACCACTGCGCCACCAGGGAAGCCCGACTGTAAACATTTAAACAAAGGAAGGTGTCTGGATTAAGTGCTGAGTACTTTCTACACAGCAGGTTTGGGAGACAGGAACTACACAGGTGCTTTGAACGCTTTGGAAATGGCAGCAAATGGAAGGTTGGATGTTTATCTTCATTAGCTGTGAGCAGTAGCTTTTTACATACATTCCAGACCCTAGTGCTGCTATAATGTGGTGAAACCCCCCGGACAACTGTAAGCACACTGCATTTGCCAGACCTTCACCCTTCAGTTAAATCCCTTTCTCTTACCCCATTTATACTCAAGCAATTTTCCTAATGCAGATGTTTCCAACCAGACCCTCGGCATTCTGGGGATAATCCCACCTCTGAATTTTTTTTTTCTTTTTACATATAAATGTATCTATTCTTTTCAAATTCTTTTCCTACTTAGGTTGTTACATAATATTGAGCAGACTTCTGACTTTTAAAAGGCTTTCATCTTCTTCCTCTCCCCTTAACCTTCAATTTCTTCCTGCAATCATAATCCCATCCTTTCTTCAGAATCCATGCCTACTGGTGCCATTGATGCAAACCCACCTTCCAGCCCCCAGGACCCTTTTGCTCTTTAGTGTCTCCTTCTTAGTGCAGCCTCCGTCACTGCTTCTCCCCGGCATGTGTGTGTACATACTCTACTAAAAGTCTTTGCTTGACCTTGACCTCGCTGTTGTTCCCTTTAGTCACTGGACCTCACAACTAGGATTAATCACACACAATGACTCCATGCTTCACTTAACCCTCAGTGCCCTGACCACGCCCTCCCAGCCTTCTCGTGGCTTCTCATCAAACCACTTGCTGAACCATAACTCTCAGAGCTCTCCACTGACTGCCTCAGTGATAGATAAAGTGTTTTGCCTTTCACATTCCCCATAGCCTGGGTGTAACATGATACTATTGCCCATTCATGCCCCTTCCAAAATCTCTCCTGATACATTTTCCTGACACCTTCTTTGGCGGATTCATTTATTATTGACCTATCCGATCATCCATTCATTTACTTAGCACACGTTCATATTCTTTAGTACACATAACTGCGCGAAGTGGGCCTTTAATAAAGGCCCACTTGGTGCAGTTATAGCTAAGGAATGCAGACACAGAAATGAAAGTCCAGTCTGTCAGCAGGAGACAAAAAGTGAAATGGTTAAAAATGAGTATGACACATGCATTATAGAGCCAGGGAAAGGTTTCTACAAAGTGGGAAAGTGGGGAGCCTGATCAACTGAGAGGAGTAAGGGAAGGCTTCCAAAAGAAGGAGACACTGGGTCTGCTATGATGATCCACTTTACCCAGTGAGAAGAGAAAGTCACATCAAGGTTGTGCAGCTGTGGGAGAAGGGCCCAGTCCTTCAGTGAGGTTGGAATATAAGCTGTCTTGGTGACAGTCACAGGAGATGGAGCTGGCTGGATATATGATCACAATGTAAGTAGCATTTTCTGGCAAGCTATCAAGTTTGGAAATCATCCTGAAGCTATAAAGAGTTTTGGCCAGTGGAGGTGACATGATCAATTCGTGCTTTAGAAATATTATTCTGGCATCAATGTGAAGAATAAATTGGAGGAGGGCAAGACTTCCTTTACTTAACTTTCTTCTTTTCCCCTGTTAAGGAAATTCCTCATAACCTATGCTGTTATTTCACATTCTTTTCCTGGGACAATGAATCCACTACTGTATAGTCAATTTTCATAACAACTAGATGACTATTAAATCTTATTTTCTGCCTCTGACCTTGCTCCCAAATAAGGTCCATTCTACTTCAGCCTGCTTTAAGTCATTTCCTTTCTGATGCTGCTGTGTTCCAGCATCAGCTGGGCTTCACAGCATGGGGACATCTTCGATTTCCTCCCTTCTCTTTATTCCATTGATCAGGGTTGACAGCTTTATACTTTCTGTCGTCTTTTGCATTTTTTCTTTCCATTCCCATTCTTATCGATGTATCAGATCTATGTTGTTTATCTAGATTACTAATAACGACTCTTTAAGTCTGTCTACTGTTTCTTATTACTCCAGTTGTTCATTTTTGGTACATATACACTAATATTATGCTATATGTTATACATATAAATGAAAAACAGCATGCACACAAAACAACATATAAACATTTTATAGTTTAGAAATCATAAAATGGGCATCCATATTTCTACCACCGAGGTTAAGGCATAAAACATTATCGGTAAAATAGAAACCCTCTGTGTACCCCTCTCCACTCTCATCTCCTCTTTCCTCCACCCAGAAGTAACCATTATCCTGAATTTTATGTTCATCGGCCCCTTCCATTTCCTTATATTTTTAACCCGCAATGTATGTATATTGTTTGTTTGCCTGTTTTTAAAAACATTTTTATAGGATAATTCATACTATATATATTCATCAGTGACTTATTCCTTTCATTTAATATTACATATTTGAGACTCATCTAATTTGATGTATGTAGCAGTAGCGTGTTTATCTTCACTGCTAGTAATATCCCATCATATAAATTTACCTAAGTTTTCTCCTCTCTTCTAATGCTTGCTCATTTTTTTCTTTATACTACAAACAATGCTCTTTTAGATATCCTCATACAAGTTTTGTGGTGTACATGGGTGGGCATTTCTTTGGGAAATAGGAAATGCTGGATTGTAAGGTGTGTGTGCATGTTCAGCCTTGCTGATTAATGACAATCAGCTTTTCAATTTGGTTATATCAATTTATACCCCCATTAGAGTTTTTCTGGTTCTACATCTTTGGTAATTTATATTGTCCAATTAAAAAACAAGTTTTTTCCCAATCTGGTAGGTGTGAAACCATGTCACTTTATTATTCTAATTTGCATTTCTCTGATTACTAATTAGATTAAGAATCTTTTCATATGTTTATAGGCCATTTGAGCTTTCTTATGTATGAAAGCCCTGTTTAATTTGCCAATCTTTCCACTGGTTGTTTATCATTTTCTTATTGATTCTTAGAGGTCCTTTATGTATTGTGGGTTATAATACTTTGTACATTATAAGTACAAGTATATTCTATTTTGCTTATTTTTATTATATATTTTTTTCTATAAGGAACACATGCTACCAGTAAAGTTTCAAAAAAATATTTAAGGGGCTTCCCTGGTGGCCCTGTGGTTAAGAATCCACCTGCCAGTGCAGGGGACACAGGTTCGAGACCTGATCTGCAAAGATCCCACATCCCGCGGAGCAATTAAGCCCGTGCACCACAACTACCGAGCCTGCGCTCTAGGGCCCGTGAGCCACAACTACTGAAGCCCGCGGGCCTAGAGCCCGTGCTCCGCAACAAGAGAAGCCACCGCAGTGAGAAATCCGCACACCGGAACGGAGAGCAGTCCCCACTTGCTGCAGCTAGAGAAAGCCAGTGAGCAGCAACAAAGACCCAACACAGCCAACAACAACAAAAAAAATTATTTAAAAATGAAGGTACAAATTAAATTCCATGTATAAGTGCACTAGGTTCTCAGCACTGTCACACCAGGACAGAAAAGAGGGCTAACAAACCCAGTATGTTGCACAAATACCAGTAAAGAAATAAATATCAAGATATATATGTTCAAGATCAAATCTAGAGATCTTCTTTTTTCTCTTTTGAAACCTTGAGAATATGTAAAGACATTTTAATAATGTTAGTTAGAAAACTACTCTACCAAATATTAAACCCATTTATGCTGTCCATAACTGGCAAGACCTTGTAACTAGCCCCAGGAATATAAAGTTTTATCACTAGACATCATAAACCTTTTCAATGTACCTTAAAAATAAATAAATAAGCTATTTTTACTTTGTTGCATGTATATGTTAATAGAATTTAAAAAATTTTTTATCCACACCAGAAGTTGTGTGCCAGGGTGGTTTTGGCTGGCTTGCAAGAGCCAATTGTGCACATTGTTTTCCAATTCCATGTTCAAATGTCATGTTGGCAGCTTGAAATTGGCAATGGTAGGAGTGTTTACACCATGGAAATTGGAAAATGCTTCAAATCAGAGCTTTTGTATTTTTTTGCCCAGATGGTCAGTTTTTAAAATTTACCAACATACCACTGCTCACCTACCGTTCCACAGAAATCATCCTTGTTACGGTCACCTATGAACATAAAGTTGCCAAATCCAACACACATTTCTGTTTACTTTTTATTTGACCTCTCAGTCACATCTGATACTGCTGATCACTTCTTTCTTCTTGAAATGCTTTCTTCAGCTGGACTCCAAGGCTCTTCTTTCTCTTGATTCTCCAGCTACTTTATTGACCACCCTTTCTTGGTCCCATGATCTCTTTCCTTTTTATCTCTCCAACCTCTAAATGTTGGATAGTTGAAGGCTCAATCCTTAGAATTCTTCTCTTTTCTTTCCACATTCACTCCCAGGGTGATGTCACTCATACTCATGTCTTTACATTCCATGCATAGATGATTACTCTCAAATGAGCATCTCCAGCCTTAGTATTCCTCCAATTAACAAATCAATATATCAGTTATGAGCTTGGCATCACCTCATCAATGTTTAATGGGCAACTCAAATTTAACATGTATGAAATCCAACTCTTGATTGTTCTCTCCAAATTTGTCCTTTAGTCTTCCTCATCTCAATACATTGCAATTGTTATCTACCAGTTATTCATGACAAAAACATTAAAGTCATTCTTTTTTTAACCATTTTAAAAATTGAAGTATAGTTAATTTACAATGTTGTGTTAGTTTCAGATGTACAGCAAAGTGATTCAGTCATATATATATATATATTCTTTTCAGATTCTTTTCTATTACAGGTTATTACAAGATATTGACTATAGTTCCCTATGCTATACAGTAGGTACTTGTTGTTTATCTATTTTATATATAGTAGTGTGTATATGTTAATCCCAAAATGGATGAAATCCAACTCTTGATTGTTCTCTCCAAATTTGTCCTTTAGTCTTCCCCATCTCAATACATTGCAATTGTTATCTACCAGTTATTCATGACAAAAACATTAAAGTCATTCTTTTTTTAACCATTTTATTTATCTACCCCCCCTCCGGGCACTATACCCTTTGGTAACCATAAGTTTGTTTTCTATGTCTGTGAGTCTATTTCTGTTTTGTAAATAAGTTCATTTATATCAGTTTTTTAGATTCCACAGATAAGTGATATCATATGATCTTTGTCTTTCTCTTCCTGACTTACTTCACTTAATATGATAATTCCCCAGTGTGGTCCTAGCCACAATCCTGTGACTTTGGATTACTGTCTCCTAGTTTCTACACTTGTCCCTGTATGGTCTATGTTTCACACAGTAGACAAAGCAATCCTTTAAAATGACAAATCAGATCATGTCATTTCTATTTGTTTCCACCTGCCCCTGGTAAAATCCTTATCACAGCCTTCAAATCCCTCTATAATCTGACCATCCACTGCCTCTTTGACCTGATCTCCTACTTCTCTCTGCCTGGCACCTTGCCCCACCCCGGCCATATAGGCAAGTTTTCAAACAAGTCAAGTCCATTCATGGCACAGGATCTTTGTATGTGACTAATCTCTCTGCCTGGAATGCTCTTTCCTCCCAGAGCTACAAGGTTCATTCCCTAATGTGACATCAAAGAGGCCACCCTGACCATTTTCTAGTCATTCTTGACCATCCCCTACCCACCTTACTCTTTATTATCCTTCTTTAGGGCACTTCTCACAACTTGCCACGTTGTTCGTGTCTTAATGCATATCTCCCCATTAACACCTAAGCTAGATAAGAACAGAGACACTGTTTTTCTGGCTGCTACATTCCCATAACTTAGAAAAATGCTTCCTTTGTAGTCAGTACTGTATTTTATTTTTAAATAAAATATATGTATAGTAGGTACTTTTATCTTTTAAAATAAAAAATGTTTAAAATAACATTTATTTTATATTAGTTTTCATATGTAAAGATAATCAGAAGAAAAGAAGTTGACTGCCATGCTCTCATTAGTTCTCTTCTGTTCATTTTCTAAAAAGATATCAAGTATAAAAAGGAGATTTGTGTAGTGAGTAGTGATCTGTTCACTTGCCAAGGATCCAACACAGAAAATCAAGTGTGAAAAAATAAAGTGATAAAGCCTACATGGATACCATGGGTATTTTGCCCACTTAGTTTTATAGATTCTGGATAACTGTCATTTTCTAGGTGCAAAAGAGTGGTCTGATCAGGCACATACTGGTTTTAATCTTGTTATTCACAATGGTTACAAAAGTTTGCTCCTCACCAGAGGGAGTACCATATAGACATCCCATCAGTTCTGTGAAAAATTTCTGAAACCCTCTACTTGATATCTTCCTGCCAAATCCCTGCTGACTGCAAATGAGCACAAAATGTCAGCTTTTGTTATTTGAAGCACTAATGATGGATTTGAAATATTATCCTAACTTTGATTCCAGGATTTACTATTATGATTTAACAGATGCAGCATTCCAAGTCCTGTTAACAAAAGAATCAGATTTTAATAGGGAGCATGTTTCAAATCCAAATAGATCAAATTTGGGGGAATTATTTTAGGAGGTTTTTTCTTCAGGTTCTAATCAAATTTTTAAAATCATATCTGAATCAAACCTGTTAAATTTCCTGGGGAACTAAGGTTGCAATCCCATTGCTAAGGAATATTCTCTTTTTTATTCTTTTGTGGTTGAAATTTTACTCACTGATATGATCACTATCAATCAAATATTTAATGATAGACCATTTAAAGAAAATCTTTAAATTTTAAAACTAAAAAAAAAATCATTATTTTAGATTGTTCTTACTTTTCAACAAGTAAGAACCACCTTTATGAGAATTTGGTGTTTATCAGGAAGACACTAATGAAGCAAAAAGCCTTATCTTTCTTCAATTCACCGGTCTGTTTCCTTGAAGTCTGGTTTTAACTCATCTATGTGTTCATTTTGCCTTGTTAAATTACATGTCTAATTCATTGTAGAACAAAGAACAACTGAACTGAGAGGTGAAATGATATCTGTGACTAATCTCAAAACAAAAGTCTATTCTTCAGAGCCCCAGACAAGTTCTGAAAATACCAGAGAGTTGTTCCTGGAAACCTTGCAAAATCTGATACTGTTCTCCAAAAGATAATAAAGAGGACTGGTACATTTTAATAATGTCTTTATGCAGTACAATTGAAAAGTTATGAACTAATACCTCTACTCTTATGAGAATTAGTTGGTTGTTATACATTTCCACCTAGCATGCTTGTGACTTTTTTAAATTAAGATTTTATTTTTTTAGAGCCATTTTAGGTTCACAGTAAAATTGAGGGGAAGGTACAGAGATTTCCCATTTACCCCGTTCCTCCATAAATACATAGCCTCTTCCATTATCTACGTCTCCCACCAGAGTGACACATTTGTTACAACTGAAGAACCTACACTGACACATCATAGTCACCTAAAATCCATAGTTTACATTAGGATTCACTCTTGGTGTTGTACATTCTATGGGTTTGGACAAATATATAATGACTTGTATCCATCATTATGATACTGTACAGAGTATTTTCACTGTCCTAAAAATCCTCTGTGCTCTGCCTATTCATCTCCCCCTTCCATCCCTGGCAACCACTGATCCTTTTACTGTTTCCATAGTTTTGCCTTTTCCAGAATGTTATATAGTTAGAATCAACGTGTAGCCTTTTCACATTGACATTTTTCATTTAGTGATGTGCATTTAAGATTTTTCCATGTCTTTTCATGACTTGATAGCTCATTTCTTTTTAATGTTGAATAATAGTTCAGTATCCAGATGTACCAAAGTTTACCCATTCACCTACTGCAGGACATCTTGGTTGCTTTCAAGTTTTGGCAATTATGAATAAAGTTTCTATAAACATTGTGTGTGGGTTTTTGTGTGGACATAAGTTTTCAACTCTTTTGGATAAATATTGCTGGATGGTATGGTAAGAGTAGATTTAGTTTTGTAAGAAACAGCCAAACTGTCTTCCAAAGTGGCTGTACCATTTTGTGTTCCATCAGCAATGAAGGAGAGTTTCTGTAACTCCACATCCTCACCAGCATTTAATGTTGTCAGTATTCCAGATTTTGGCCATTCTAATGGGTGTCTAGTGGTATCTCATTGTTTTAATTTGCATTTCCCTGATGACATATGATGTGGAGCATCTTTTCATATGCTTATTTGCCCTCTGTATATCTCCTTTGGTGAAGTGTCTGTTAAGGTCTTTGGGCTATTTTTTATTTGGGTTGTTTCTTTTCTTATTGTTGAGTTTTAAGGGTTTTGGGTGATTTTTGGATAACAGTTCTTTATCAGAAGTGTCTTTTGCAAATATTTTCCCCCAGTCTGTGCTTGTCTTCTCATTCTCTTGACGCTGTCTAACACAGAGCAAAAGTTTTAAACTTTAATGAAGTCAAGCTTATCAATTATTCCTCCATGGATCATGTCTTTGGTGTTGTATCTGAAAAATCACCATACTCAAGGGCATCTATTTTTTTTTTACTGTTATCTTCTAGGATTTGTATAGTTTTGCATTGTACACTAAGGTCTGTGATTCATTTTGAGTTTATTTTTGTGAAGGGTGTAAGGTCTTTGCTAAGACTCAATTTTTTTTTACATGTAGACGTACAGTTGTCCCAGCACCACTTGTTGAAGACTATCTTTGCTCCATTGTATTGCCTTTGCTCCTTTCTCAAAAGTCAGTTGCCTATATGTGTTTATTTCTACGTTCTCTATTCTGTTCCACTGATCTATTTGTCTATTCTTTTGCCAGTATCACGTTACCTTGATTACTGTAGGTTTCCAGCATGCCTTGAAGTCAGGTTGTGTAAGTCCTCCAACTTTGTTCTTTCCTTCAATATTGTGTTAGCTATTGTGATCTTTTGCCTCTTGCTTGTGATTCTATTTTTCTGATATTGGCTAATTTTTTTGGAAAATAATTCTAGTGGGCTTTTTTAGACAACTACATGGAATGTTAAAAAGAGAAAAAGATTCTCCAAGTCTGTAGCATGCATCCATGACAGGGAAAGACTGTGGCATGCAGGTGATTTTTTCCCTTACAGAATAAGGATCTAGAAAGAGAGCTGAATCAATATATTCTTAAACATTTACTTTAATCATGTTGGAAGAATAAAAAAAGAAAAGGAGTAGAAATTGTTTTTTTTTGTTGTTGTTGTTGTTTTTTTGTGTGGTATGCGGGCCTCCCTCTGTTGTGGCCTCTCCCGTTGCGGAGCACAGGCTCCGGACGCGCAGGCTCAGCGGCCATGGCTCACGGGCCCAGCCGCTCCGCGGCATGTGGGATCCTCCCAGACCGGGGCGCGAACCTGGTTCCCCTGCATCGGCAGGCGGACGCGCAACCACTGCGCCACAAGGGAAGCCCTAGAAATTGTTTTTAAAAAGGTACCTTTTAGTTCTAAGAATGAATGTTTTGAAATAGGAGCTAAAACGGAGGCTAATAACTGGAAAAATCTGAATCGTGATGCTAAGTGTTAATAAATGACACTGTAAAGTAAATAACTTACCAAAAATAACATTTTCACATTCTAATTTTCCTTCTCTGAGATAATAAATCATTATGCATTATATATTAACATATATCCATAAATATTAATATACATTACATACTAAATATGCACTTTATTTACTTATATATACATATGATACTTACTACATGCCATACGTTCCACTTGATGGTGGTGATCTGAAATGAATACAACATAGTACCTGCTCTTAAGGGTTCATATTCTAGAAAGAGGGAGGGTTAAGCACAGAGTTATTTCCCAGGCCTGTTTAGGTATTATTATATGGTCTAAAAAAAATGAACCAGTAGTAATTCTTTGTTCTAATCCACCAGTTAGATTGCTTTAACCCTGGCCTCCCTGAGGCCCTTTATCTCGAAGGCTTCAAATAAGAGACCAGAGACTTAGAGCTGTGAGTCTCTTTCTTACATGAATATTCCCATGATTCCCAGGCTCCCAGATAGGGTTACCATATAAAACACAAGATGCCCAGTTAAATGTAAATTTCTGATAAATAAATATTTCTTTAGTACAAGTATTCCCAGGCAATATATGGGACATACTTATACTTTAAAAATTGTTTATCTGAAATTCAAACTATATTTTTATTTGATAAATTTGTGAACCTACTGCAGAGTACAGTGAAAAATGACCCTGACCAACCATTCCCCATGTATGAGGCTGGTTGATGCAGCCTAAGGAAGGACACCATAGCTGCCACTCCTGAGATTCCATGGTATACCTCTGCTAAGTACTTTCTTTTTTTATGCATATAGATAGATATAGATATATAAATTTTCATATATACATAATATCATATGTAATATATAAATAATATAACATATATGTACAGAGAAAAATATATACCACCTGGTTATCTCCCACCCCCCTACACTGTTTTATGCCCTCAGTTTCTTTCAGAATATCCAGCGATACAACTTATATTTAACTCAGTCTCTATTACGGTCTTCTTTTTTCCCTGAATTCTGACATTAATTTAAAAAATTGTATAAGGTTTTCAGAGCCACCTAAGGCTCTGAAAAAAATGGCAGTCAATGTTTTCCTACTTCTAACATAGTTTATCACCAATGACAACTTTGTTCCACCTAATTATCTTTCCCCTCAAAGTGAGCTCTTTTCTTACTGACAATGCTCAGGAACTGAGGAGTGATATTTGTCCACCAATTTTTACCAGTTCCTAGATGGGAAGCTACAATTATAGTAAAACAGAATGGTGAATATAATGGGCCTATGCTGTGTGCATAGAAATACCTGATTGGGCTGTTGGTGGGCGTGGTACTAGTGAACTGAAAATGGAAGGAGAAAAGAGTTTTCTGGACCAAGAAAAGCATCTGTAAAGATACAAAGGTGTGTGAGAACATAGACTAGTCCAGAAAGGTAAGTTGCTGAACGCTGTTAAAGTTTAGGAGGCTTGTGGGACAGCTAGTAGGAGATTAAGCATAGCTTAGATTTAGAAGAATCTTCTTTATCTTGCTAAAGAGTTTGGGCTTCACCCTGAGGGAAAAAGAAACCATTAAGAATTTTAAGAAGAGAACTGCAAGGTCAGGGTCTTAGATTGGGTTCTTTTCAAAGTGGAGCCTGAGGCAAGACTTTAGTGTCAGTAGTTTATTTAGGAGGTGATCCCAGGAAGCAGGGGTGAGGGAGCAGAGAGAGCTGGGTTGAGAAGGAGGAAAAACCAATAAAAGAGTCAACTGGGGGGCCTCCCTGGTGGCGCAGTGGTTGAGAGTCCGCCTGCCGATGCAGGGGACACAGGTTCGTGCCCCGGTCCGGGAAGATCCCACATGCGGCGGAGCAGCTGGGTCCGTGAGCCATGGCCGCTGAGCCTGTGCGTCCGGAGCCTGTGCGTCCAGAGCCTGTGCTCCGCAACGGGAGAGGCCACAACAGTGAGAGGCCCGTGTACCGCAAAAAAAAAAAAAGAGTCAATTGGGAGGAGATATGCGGATATATGTATATGTATAGCTGATTCACTTTGTTGTAAAGCAGAAGCTAACACACCATTGTAAAGCAATTATACTCCAATAAAGATGTGAAAAAAAAAGTCAGTTGGGAATCAAACACAGGGTTTTGATTCCATAAGTATTTCTGAGGAGGGTACAAAATGCATTCCAGCCTTGGGAAAGATAGAAGCTGAGGTATTTATCCAATGACCCCCATCCCTCATTGCTTGAGGGTTGCCTGGGACTGGATGTTGATAAGTCTCTACTCCCAGGTCTATCAGATGCACAGGTCAAGTAGTTTCCAGTACCTTTCCTAGCTTGGCAGGGAGAAAGCAGAGATGGCACACTTGTTTGAGGTGGGACTCTGTACACAAATATGAGATTATGGCTAAAATTAAAGCCCTAGCCCAGGGGATGAGATGCTAGGCACTAAGAGTATCTGCTACAATCAGAAATTAATCTGTAATTTACATCATAAATACAACTTTCACAATTATAATATACGTTATAAATATATTTTGCTATTATATTACAATCATAGCAGTTAAAAGGGAATCATTCCCAAGAAACCCAAGAGTAGAAGAAAATATTGATTGATGCATGAATGTTATGATGTAATATTTAGAATTAAAGTCTTTTACACAAATAGTTCTTATCTGCTAGGAACCTGTAATCTGAAACCCATGATTTACTAATGCCTTCCAAAAATATGATGCCAGCCAAAAGATGTATAGACAGAATGTAAACATTAAAAGAAGAAAGAATAAACTTGCTTTTTAAAATAGAAAAAATAAGATGTTTCTTAGTGTGGTTTATTCGTAGTTTTCAAAAATGTAAATAAATATTCATTCACATATAAATTGCCTTTAACTGAACTTGCTAAATGGGTGAAAGAGAAAAGAGAGAAAAGAGATTGAGGGGTAGGGAGGTAATATTTACTGAGTTTCCACTATGAGGTTTTTTATTTCTATTAATTTTGTATACTTCACAACCACCCTTAGAAGTAGGTATTATCATCCCTCTGTAAATAGAAGGAAATTTAGGATCAGGTGGGTAGAGGCTCGTTCAAGGTCACACAGCTAGTCAATGATAAAGTCTGGACTCAAATCCATATCTTCCTGATTCTCCTTTCCACTTCGTTTTGCTGTCTTAAAAATTAGTTGTTTTGTAAGGCAAAACATTGAAACACTTGTAACTGTAGAAAAAGAAAAATATGGTAACATCATCCACAAATACTAGAACATATATTGCAATATTATGTGTTGTAAAATATGTGCTTTGATATTTTTATAAACACAGTAATATCTACAATAGAATATATTCAGACCACATGAAAGGAGTCTCTGAATATGTTCAAATGTGAAGAAGGCTCTTTTTGTCATGGGCAAAGTTTAGCAATAATAAAAGTGTAGCAGCATGTTTAGTAAAGAGAGAGAAAAGAATGTTTTCTTTGGTCATGTTTTCCAACTTTATATATTTGCTTATCATTTTAATATAAATAGGGTATATTTTCATAGCCTAAAGGAATAGGAACCAGATTCCTTGTTTTCAAGATGCCAAGAAAATATAACTTCAAGGATGATAAGCAGTAACAGAAAAGAGTGAATCAAAAATATCAAGCTTCTATCTGATTCCTGACCAAGATTTTAATTTTATTGCACAAATATGCCATGACAACGGATATATACAGTAGTACCACCCACCCAAACCTGAGGCATGGAAGGGTCTGCCAGCATTCCCATTATAATCTTTGAAGGGAATTCCTATATTTTAATACACATGAAATTGGCATCTAGGTTCTCAGCAAGATGTATTTTTGCTAAATAAAACAAAAAAAGTTTTAAAAAAGAGTCCTAAATAGTGTCTGCTGTCTTTGATTAGAAGCCACGTAACGTGCAAATTCTGGTGAACCATTAGATCTTATGATGTCAGTGGAACGCCTGTACTGGTCTTGGTGACACTGATGTGGCTCCAGATGATAATGCCAAAGGAGAGACTTTTATTTACAGGGATAGGAAGAAAGGTGGAGTATCCAAATTCTTCAGGCTATTACAGAAACTACACATGTACCAAATAATCATTAAATCTTAATTTAAATCACTCTGCTTTTCATTTTAGAAAGTGAAAAACTGTCATTGACGAGAGGGAAGACTGAATAATGGTAGAAGCACAGCCTCGAGCCATATTGCCTGGGTTTGAATCCCAGGTCCATTTAATTCTTAGCTATGTGACCATGGGCAAGTTACTCAACCTCATAATGCCTCCATTTCCCACTCTATAAAATGAGACTAGTAATAGTGCCTATCTTATAGTTTTGAGGATTTAATGAATTAATACAAATAAGTGCTTAGAACAAACAGCAGACACTCATTAAATGTTGAAAAATAAGCAAAAAGTCCATTTATTTATATACATTCTGGATAAGTAAATCTACTCTCAAACTGTGCAGGAAGGAGTAAGTATGAAATTCATATATGTGTATGTGTGTATGTGAAAGTATTTGTTTTTCTCTTTTAAACACAGATGCTGTGAAAATTGTCATAGCTATAAATTAAAACTTATTTATAAAGATAATAAAAATAATACATGTATTTCTTAGAGTTTCTAATATTATAGTGAGAAAAGTCTACTATATGCCAAAAGGTATGCAGCTTCTCAAGGTGGAGGTGAGGTCAAATGGACCACCAAACTCATGTAAAGGATTAGGACAATTTTAACCATTAGACATTATGATCCATGTCTAGAGTAGTGTTGTCCAGTAGAAATATAATGCAAGCCACATGTATAATGTTAAATTTCCTAGTAGGCACATTTTAAGAGTTTTAAAAAGCTGATGAAATTAATTTTAATAATACACTTTATGACTATATCAAAAATGTTACCATTACAACAGATAATAAGCATAAAAATTATTAATGAGAAATTTTACATCTTTTTTTGTACTAAGTCACAGAAATCCAGTGTATATTTCATACTGCATACTTAACTAGTCATATTTCAAATGCTTAATAGCCATTTGTGGCTAGTGGCTACCATATTGGAAAGTGTAAGTCTAGAACTATATACTTTTCAAGGGTCTAAAACCTTAAAAATATTAGTTCCAAAATATTAAAATAACTGAAAAATTTAAAATAATAAAGTTTTATTAAACATCTACAAAATCTACCAAAGTTGATAATTTTTAAGAAGTTTAATGTTCATTAAAATATCATTACATTTGAAATAAACTTGTAGGCTCATGTCTTGTGCTTATGTCACAAGAATCCTGAGTATGCGTGATGCTTTTGGAGACGTCATAGCATGCTGTACATTGTTACTCATAGTCTAAACAATCTCAAAAGCAAAAGTATCTTTCAAAAGTTTACTAAGTTTTATTTATCATGGGATGAGAATCATTTTAATATGTTTGATATGATATAGAATGGGGACTCAAAACTATCTTTATGGAGGCTTCCCTGGTGGCGCAATGGTTGAGAGTCTGCCTGCCGATGCAGGGGACACGGGTTCGTGCCCTGGTCCGGGAAGATCCTACATGCCGCGGAGCTGCTGGGCCTGTGAGCCATGGCCTCTGAGCCTGCGTGCCCGGAGCCTGTGCTCCGGCCGCGGAGCTCCTGGGCCTGTGAGCCATGGCCTCTGAGCCTGCGTGCCCGGAGCCTGTGCTCCGCAACGGGAGAGGCCACAACAGTGAGAGGCCCGCATACCGCAAAAATATATATATATATCTCTTTATGTCTTCAAAATGGCCTGAGTAGAATAATAATAATAATGTAGTCTTATTACTGGCCATCATGGCCATGGTGACTTCAGGCCAAGAACCCCAGGATAAGGCAAAACATTTGCCCTGTAATTTGGACTCCTCTCACTCAAATCCCAGTATCTTCCTCTAATAAAATTGTAGCATGGTTGGAAAGCTCTGGTATAATCTTTTCCTCCAGTTGTACTCCCAACTTGCTCTATTTTATTTTCTCCAATTCAGTTTCCAGGCAGAAAGGCATGGAAGAGCCATCTCTGAAGTTGATGGAACTAAGATCCAATCCCAACTCCATCATTTAGGAGCTATGTGACCTTTGGAAATTTATATTCTTCTCTGAGCCTCAGGCTTTTCATTTGCAAAAGGCGATAATAATACCACAGTTGTTATGATGCCTAAATGAGAGCCTGTAGGTAAGGCACCTGAACCTTAGCTTGGTGCTTTGGCAGTGGATGCTCAGTACGTTATTTCTGTCAAAAATTCTATATTCAACTTTTACTAACAAAAGGAACTAATGGTTATTGGGCACCTTCTATATGTCATCCCCTGTTGTAGATATTAGTTTGTTATCTAATTTTTATATTTTCATGACAACTCTATGAGTTAGGAATTTTTCACCTCACTTTACTGGTGAATATAATGAAGATCATGGAGGTTAAGTGGCCTGTACAAGGTCAAACCAAATCATTGAGTGGAGCAAGATGCATCATAAGAATTTTGTAACGGTCTCATCTAACAGATTGAGAAACACGGTGAAGAAGCACACTCTCAGAAATACAATCAACTTTCATTTATTCAGTGACTGAATATCCCGCTTGTATCATTCTCTTAAAATTTATGCCACAAGCTCATAGTGCACTTAATTCCTTTGCTGATGGAAAGTGGCTATTAATATATACATTCACACAGACATTAGTGTAAAAGAAAATCCACAGACTTCTAACGTAAAGCTAGAATCTGTTGCTTACTAATAATTATGTTTATAGGAAGGAAGGATAAGAGTGTTTACTTCTGAGGCTGCCTGACCATCACAATGCACTTCCTTAGCACATCAACTTTCAGGCTCCCTTTTCAACACGCTTCAACTTAAGGATACCCCTCTACACAGGGAACTATATTCAGTGTCCTGCTATAAACCATATGAAAAAGAATATGAAAAAGAATGTATATATGTATAACTGAGTCACTTTGCTATATACCAGAAACTAACACGACATTGTAAATCAACTATACTTCAATAAAATAAATTAAAAAGAAAAGAATACCCTTCTAATTCAGGTGAGGGCTGGAGGTGGGCGAAATCGTGGAGTTCCAAGTCAGCAAATGGCAAGAGGCAACTTGTAAGGGGTGGGTTGGTGGGACATGGGGGAGGGTGATAACATACATGCCAAGGCATTCACAGTGCTCCTTCGGGAAAACACTAAGATCCTTTTCTTTTGCTAAGACTGTAACATTTTCTGTAACTGGCATTTTTCACAGCATGAGGTTCTGTCTGTTGTGGTAGCCAAGGCTAGGGTGAGGGGCTCTGAGAGAGGGGTGGATGGTGAGGTAGGTGTAGCCCACAGGTCCTGTGGTTTTCTGTCCTGCATCTCCAGGCAGTGCTAGGCTTCTCTGTGGCCTGCTGCCTGTCCCCTGTGGATGCCACAGGGTTTTCTCTTTCTCCTCTAGGCTTTCTGTATTTTAGATTAACTTTTCTCTTTTTTGTATAACATTGGAGAGTTGTGGCTTTTCATAAATTCCATGTTTTTCAGTCAACCATAATTCACATTCTCCTTTTGATGCTCATCTTGTAGTAGTTTTGAATAGCGGGAGCCCTTTTAAGGCTGGCGCTTGTGGCCTTTTGATATTGCCCCATGACTCTGAAAAATGTTGTGTTTTCTTACACTAGCTGGTCTAGGCTCGGCGACCCTGCTCCAGATTTGAAATTACCTGTTTCTTCAGATTAAGCCCAGGTCTCCATAGGAAAAACAAACAAACAAAAAACAAATAGCCCAGAGATAATAATCTAGGCATTAAGATGAATCATGGTAAAATACCGCTTCTGGATTATATCACTAGACCAAGCTCAGGAAATATATGCATATTGATGCTCAGTATTCTGTTCTAACAACAGAGTCTTTCTATACTTTTTTTAGTTCTAAAATTATATAGCCAGATTTATATGAAAATCTTACTTCTTTGAGAAAATAAAAGTATTCATCTGATAATCTTTAGAATTTTTTTTCCAGAATATCAATGCCAATAATAATGCAAACAATAACACTCCTGAATGAAGTTCAAGGTTTTCTGTGTAATCCTTTCTGTCCTTAAAATGCACCCCACTAGGGCTTCCCTGGTGGCGCAGTGGTTGAGAGTCCGCCTGCCGATGCAGGGGACACGGGTTCGTGCCCCGGTCCGGGAAGATCCCACATTGCTCCGCAAAGGGAGAGGCCACAACAGTGAGAGGCCCGCGTACCGAAAAAAAAAAAAAAAATGTACCCCACTAAACAGTGGTATTCCAAGGTGGGGGAGGGCATTGGGGGCCATCTGCCCCATGGAGGAACATCTTATTGACAGTGTTAGAACTGCTGGTGCACAGTTATAACAAAAGGCAGACTGATTTTTAGTCACTCTTAGAATTGTTTCTAAGTGTTTTTTAGGCAATGTTCAGGCTTCTTGCCTGAACCCAGGTTATCCCCCTTTCAAAGTCCCACCCCTCTCCCCCCATATACCACTGCTACCAGCTACATACAAATTTCTGTATCCTTGCATCATTCCCAAATTCTCATTCAGTTTTGCCATGTAAGGGCTTCCCTGGATAGTTCTTGCAGTAGTTTCCGTTCATTTTCAATTTAAAGGCATTGGCATTTGTACAGCCGACAGTCAGGGGTTCTTAGAAGGTGACTTCTAAGCTACTCATCTTTTCCTGGGGGCAGAGTTCACCTCACAGAAGAGGGTGAATTCCACACTGCCATTCCACCTTGAGAAGATAGGAAAACTTGAGCAGCTCTGTATCCAAAAATTTGTACATGAGTTTCATTTCACCACCATCTGGTTCATCCACAATGAGATAATGTATATTTATAAGTGCAAGATTTATATATTTCAGTTCTGGCTGGCACACAAAAAAAAAGAAAATCTGCTTCCTACTATTTAATTTCTAGTGATATTAGAACCATCATATTTTCATATATTCAAATACATAGCAACTTTTCTAAATCCGGTTCTGATATTAAAGCTTTTAAACTTATCTTGCTACCTTTTTGAAACTACAAACGCTTCTTCTTTATACTATGCAAGATTCCTTATCAACATGATATGCATGCTATAAATTGTTATAACAAAGTTTGTGAAATAAAGATCCAAATTATTTCATAGTCAGAGTTAGATTATCAGAGAGGTAAGTGTAAATATAGGCTCTTGAGTTTTATCCAAAATCCTCTTTTGACTCATCATTAGAGGATATAATTTTAATTTATATAACTTATACACACAGTATATAAAATTATATAAATATACGTGTGTGTGTATATATATGAATCTTTATTTTAATTAAAAATAGCCCTAGCAAAGAACTTAAATTTTTCAGTGGACTTACTATAATGCTTCTTAAATTCATACTTCTAAAATCTAATTAAAAAAAAGAAAACCTAGAATCTATCCAGATAAAATGTAAATAAATAAATATTAGAAACATGTATCACTAAAATTTTATACAGATTATATAATTAGTGGTTTCTTCTAGAACTAATTCATAAAAAATCAGTTTTTCTACTTTTAACATACTTTATTATGATATATTTCAATTCTAAATGTATGTTTTATAAAACACTAATGTAAAACTTTAGATATTTACTTTTGAAATAGAAATTCAATTCCTTCACAGAATCAAAATATGCCATGTCCAGCAACCCCACCTCTTCTTTTTGTAGTAATTGTATTAAACTCTACAGAGAAAACACACACACACACACACACACACACACACACACACACACAAAACGATATCATTTAAATTTAGGGCAAAGCATTAATTTTTGCAGTTTTACTTTGCAATATATTTTTATCAACTTGTGATAAGGCACAGATGATTCATTAACCAAGAAAGGAGAGATGGTTGATTTGACTTCTAACTTTCTAGAGTCATGGTTCTTGCTAATGATACAAATTTAAAGCTGACACTTTTTTCTTTTTTTCTGCCTTAGTCTCCTGTTTATTACTTAGCCTGGGAGTGTTCATTTCATTCCAAAGATAAATTTATTTTTTGACTTTAAATCTAGTGGGGTCAGGTGAAAGAACAACTGACAGCCTTATACATATATACTCACAATGTCATACTGTTTTGCTGGCTAGAAACACAGGCGGGGGAAGGGGAGGGTGGGATGAATTGGGAGATTAGGATTGACATATATACACGTCCATGTGTAAAATAGCTAGCTAGTGGGAACCTGCTGTATAGAACACGGAGCTCAGCTTGGTGCTCTGTGATGACCTAGAGTGGGGGGATGGGGGGTTGGTGAGAGAGAGGTCCAAGAGGGAGGGGATATATGTATACATAGAGCTGATAACTTCGTCGTACAGCAGAAACTAACACAACATTTTAAAGCAATTATATTCAATTAAAAAATCTATACCTAAATAATCAAACATAGTTCTTTACATTTCATAATGTTGCCAGTTGAAACTCCATGATTTCAACTGAATATTTTCTAATGGTTTCACTCTTAAGATCCTAAAATCTAAAGATGTCATTTTAAATTCAATGTATCAAACTCAGAACTCCTCGCTCTTTTCGGGGAGAACCGCTTCCCATAAGGTGTATTTGAATTTTAATATATATTCAAACATTCTTTCGGAATAGGATCCTTTTCAATGCCAGCCATTTTTTCACCTCTGTCCTTTTGTTACCTAGGCTTATTCTGAGGAAAAAGTTACTCTGATTTGGTTCATTTCTAATTAGTCAAAATTTAAGATTTAGCTGATGGAGTGATAAAGTCAATAAAAATAGACTTCTTCTGAGGAGGGATCATGAATTTTCTAAGTCCATTATTTGTAGGGTATGCCCTCTCAAGGATCAAAGACCTGGATACTGATACCTTAAGGATAAATTCTCTCTGACAAGGTTTCTGCTTTTATTCAGGCTTTTCACAGGCATTGAAAAAACCCTCTCCTTTATTTTTCTTCCTCTTTCACTTCCTGGCCTTAACTTGCCTTGCCTTTTTTGCCTTACCTTTTCTTTTCTTTCCCTTCCCTTCCTTTCTCTTCCCTTCCTCTCTCCTTCCTTCTTCTTCTTTTCCTTCTCTAGTCCTTAATGCATTTTTTTAACCTCTGTTTATGTCTGATGGAGGAAATTAAAAATATGTCCTTTGTAAGTCTCAGCCTCCAAAAGACACAAGCAACTTCAGAATTGAGGTTTCTGACTTTTTTCTGGGAAATCTGATAACACCAAGAGCCATGAGAGCTATCTATGGGCATCCCTGGTGTTACAGTTCCAAATTTTAGAGATCTGGGATCACAAAGGTCCAATCTGATAAAGCATGTAATGGGTTTCTCTTCGGATCCTTGAACTGAGGAGAGGCCATGATATGTTGATCTAAGCTAGGGATGAAAACAGGATACTAAATTTTATATGGGATCATAAGAGACAAAATTAAATTGTAGGTCTGGGTGGTATAAAAAGTAGACAGACAGGAAGACTCAGTTTGTTTCCCTGCCTAAATGGTAATGTGCTTCTGAACTGAAATAAGTTCAGGATGAAGCCTATCCATAGCTGAAAGGATATAAGCTAAATTATACCCTTATATCCTTCATAGCTAAAAGGATATAAAGGGGAAAACGTAAGATAGCAGTGGATCTTACTTGTGTATTTTACATAAGATGAAGATTTGTCTATAACTGGGGAGAGGGGCTGATACACACACACACACACACACACACACACACACACACAGTGACCTCTATGCAAAGAACAAAATTGAAAAAATAAACTAAACTCAGAACATCACTGGATTCAAATCCCCTGTGATACTCTTGATTGCCCATTTCCAGGTAGTTTGAGAGAAAAGGGATTGAGTTCATGAGACCTTTCACTTTGTGGTTCAAAGTTAATAAAACATAGCCAATGGATGGCAAAGGCGTTGAGTGAGGTCAGGTGGCAGAATAGTCTCAGAGAAACCTATGAAAGGAAAATCACGATGAGAGCAGAAAGTGGGAGAGTTTCCTCTGGTGATTTACACCCCACACCAAAGCCAAGGACGTTGTCATTCTGGCACACTGGGGAGAAGGGCTGCTTGTACGTTAAAGAACATGAGCTCCAAGATTAGTGAATGGGGGGCCCAGGCAGTTTTCCTATACGGTCTCTGACTAAATATCACTCATGCAAGGACTATCTTCCCTTGTATCTTTACAGTCCATCCAAGTGTGGCAAGGGCAGAGAGTCACACTGAGAGCACATGTAGAAAGACCTGGAGTTAGTAGCCTGCTCAGGTCTTTAGCAAGCGGGCAGCACAATTTCTGTTTTTACCAAAAGTGACTCTGGCAGTTGCTGTCTCTGAAAGGTCTACAGAGATTTGGCAGTACCGGCAACCACTCCAGCTCTCCAGCAGTCTACCTGCAGCTGCCCCCAGTATGGTGGAGGCTGTGCTGCCGTCAGTGGAGAGCTACAGATGTGCACATCCCAGGCGGGAGCTGATGTCTGGGAGTCTAACGTTTCGGAGCCTGGCATCACTTAGGTCTGAGGGAGGCACCAGGTGAACAGCAGGGACAAATACAAGACAACGCACAGGACTCCATCTTATACCAAGTGGAAACCAAGGAAAGTGGCTAGACTCTACTAATTTGCCAGGAGGGGTCTAAAGTTATTTTACAGTTGTGACCCTTTCTTGACCATGCCAGTTGGTAAAGTCTAGGATATTGTGATAGACATGCAAAAATTTTGGTAAACTGACGTTTTGCTGAATGAATTATAGCTTAATGTAAATATTTACCATTCTTTACAAGTATTTTATGAAATGATTTTGGGCTGCAGCATAGCATACTATCATATGGACATACAACATAACTCACTTAACTAGTCTTCCAGAGTTGGAAATTTAAGATTGTTTCTATGTTTTTTTTTTTTCAAATTTGAATAGTGCCATCACAAATATATTTGTAGATATATCTCTGAAGATATACTTTTGTGTAAATCCCCAATAATTTGCCAATTGGGATTTTTATAGCTTGTTTTTCATTTTAGCAAGTTTCTATAATTCACAAATCACAATCTTAATGTCGATTTTTCTTTTTAAATTTTCTATATTTAACAAATGAGTAGTATATTTTTTAAAAGCATACACAGTAAAAAAGAGAAAAGGAAAAAAAACAAAGATTTTTTACTGAGTCAATACTCAGTTGCATCATTCCATTCATATCATACTTATGATACTAAAATCTATTTTCACCTTGTCATTTGACACTGATAATTAAACAAATTTTAACAAACTTGAAGAAAGTTTTTTTCTCTGAAGACTTCCCTTATTTGCACTTATCAAAAGATGTCACTCCTTCAAGATAGGTGAATATCAAATTTAAATCACGAATATTCAAACCACATTAACAACGAGAATTTCAAGTCATCTCATTGTCACGGTGACAATGTCCAGATATTTCACTACACTTACATTGCTATTTACTGCTACAAAGACAAACTTCTCTACCACATGAATTGGTAGTCATACCACAATATGAATGTAACTTTTCTACAAAATGAAGACATTTTTTCTAAAGCATTTTGGAAGTAAATTAAATATTAAAATTCATGCCCAGATTTTTTTTTCATAAATCTGTCAACTTTTTCTTACCTTAAAAGTAAACTATGTGAGACAAGAAAAATAAAAGCTAGACAAAGAAACACCCAGCCAAGAATTCTGAATTGGAAGAACACTGAGTTTTTCTATATGGCTGCAAATTGCCTAGCTGAGAGTGAGAGAATTCTACTACCTACTGGGCACTTAGTATATATTAATTAGTTCTCCCACCAACTTTGTGAAGGAAGTTATAATTATAGATGAAGAAACTGGGGTTTAGAAATCTTCAAAACTTGGCCCAATATCACATAGAAAGTAAATTGAAGACATCCGTAAGAAACTAGAATGTGTGTACGTCCAACACATGCCCACTGCTTTCCAGTACAACACTGGTGTGAACTCAGAACTATTGACTGCCAGAGTAGACCTTCCTCGATACCAACAAATGGCTCAAGATCTCCTTAGTGAAAGGCCCAGGAGCCTGGGAAAGTAAGTGTAATTATTTGTACAAAATTAATACAGTCCCAAGATAACAATAAGAATAATTAAATTCGAAGCATATTCATCTAATAGTCTCTCAAATTTCTTTCTGAGTAGAAAAATACTGTAACCCAGAAAGGCACTAGGCCTCTTATTTAGGGAGAAAGGATGGTCAAGCTGGTGCTCCCCTCCCCGACTCACACATGTTCCCTCAGTCCCTTTAATCCCTGTCCTCTGTCCCCAGTTTCTACCTCCCTCGCCAGACCAGCGGTCATTCTCTGCCTCACAGGACTCCTCTGGGTAAGAAATGGAGGTTGAAGAGGCTGTCTTGGAGGTCTAGTCTGTGGAAGGATCTCTGAAATAAAATCAGAACACTTGTGCTTAATTCTATGTTACCTTATCTCCTGTGCCTTCTATTAAAAGGCTTTCTCTTATATTAAAAGGCTTGCAAAGGGAAAGATCCTCTTTTGCTGTTTAAACTAAGCCTTAATTAAGGGAAGGGGGTTGTTAGGTGGGGAAAGGGAGAGATCCAGAAAGAAAGTTTGTGGAGGTGTGAGGTTGAGAGCTGCTTCACACTGCTTCAAAGCCACACTCCCAGCTAGTATTTCCCAGAAAATAACAGCGAACAACGAACGTGAGAATAGTCACTCTTTCTTAAACCCTTTGATGGGTTAACTATAGATTTCCAGCCTCACACTCATTTGCAAACAGAACTATTCCTCTGAGACAAATTAAAGAGGATAACTGTGCCAAATCAAAGCCTTGGGATGGAAGGAGAAAGGCAGTCAGTATCCTTTTCATCACCTCTCCTCTGGACAGTCCTGTCTAAATAAGTCTACAATAATTTTTTAAAATCCAGTTCAAATCAAGACACCTTTATAATTCTTATTTCTCATTCTAATAATTCACTAAAAAAAGAAAACTTTTATATGTCTGGTACTGTGCCGGGGTGGAGGCTCTAAAGATAAGTGAGACATGTTCCTTATCCTAGAGGAACTTACCATGCGAAAAGGGAGATAGAATAGCAAACAGGGACATTAGTAACACTTTAACAATACTAATTAACGTGCATTGGTTTTCCCACACGTTCTGGGGGGTGACCCCCCCCACGACTCTTTCAGTTGGAAGAATCCATTCCTTTGGGTGGCTTTAGGCTTTTGTGAAAAAGCAAAACAGTCATTGGTCAGCTTCTGGCGTCCAAAATGGTCTATTTAATCCTATGTCAGTAAGTCAAAGCTTTTGACTACAGGAGTTGGGCTTTTTGAGAACAGAAGATGTGGAGAATCAAAAGAAAGAGTCATAAGGGAGTAGGACAGAAAGACTATCCACAGTAGGTAATCCAGAAACGAACCTTATCCCAGGAAGAGTGGGGAACTTGAGGGGGTGAGGAGTGAGGTCATCAGGGTCTTCAGTAGCTGTGAAGACCTGGTGCGGAGGAGCAGGGTGAGCAGGAGAGATTTCCCAAGGTCCTCACAGCAGCACAGTCCATGGCCAACACTCAGCGCTAAGGGCGGCTTGGGAGGTGATCCAGCACTGACTGTCCTCCTGACCGTTCAATGCAATGGGGGTTGGGGGAGGGGGGCACCACCGTTCATGCTGAAGTTGGGGAGCTCAGCTAGCTGGCCTGGTTACTACCTGAACAGGGCCTGCCAGGAGGCTTACAGATGTCTTCCACAGTTGGTACTCCTCTGTGTCCTACAGTGCAGCTCTTTGGAATCATCCCACTTGGTCCAGCTACTTTCAAAGGCCCAGGCATTGTCAATTCCGTGGGATAGAGCCTGGGCCCTGCCACAGAGTGACGATGGAGCCATGGAAGGCAAAGCCCCAAAGCACACCCCGGCAGTGTGGTTACAACTGCAAGCTGGGACAGTGCTGCAGAGACCCAACCAGCCCAGTGGCCCTTCTTCACTTCTTCCAAGGTCATAGAGCCCCCAGTTTTCTGGCTGGATACACAGTGGCTCAGTGCAGATGTCCCTTTTCCCTGCCCCACAATTTCCATTTCTGAGTTTGATACCAGCCCTCTGGTCTGTTCTTGTCCAAGCACCAGGTCATGACTTCTAGACTACATCATTTCTGTCTTGCTATTGCCATACATCAATACTTCCATGGCCAGATAATTTTTCCAAAGAATCCAGTTTGTTTCTTAGAAATCCATGTTTATTATTAACTCCTTTCCCAGAAAGTGGTCAAGCCTCATCCTTCTAGGTGAACCTGCTTAATGAGATCCTGATTCATTAAACTCTATACAACAGATAAGGGGCTGGGGTGGAGATATGAGCTGTTTAGTAAAAAGAAATGTGATAATGTTCCAATTAAAGATTTACCATATTACTGAATTTTTTAAAAAAAGTAAACACTACCATATTACTTAATTGATATACCGTATTACTTAATTGGCTAAAGTAGCAGAGGTCTGCTAGATCTTATGCATGCCTAATTCTAACAAGTTGGCCTGACACTTTACCTTACTAAAGAGGTCTGTCTCAAGGAAATGAAATTATAAAGCACATGCTGCTAATAATAATCTGAGTCATATTACTAAAGGTGACAGATCTGATATTTGCTAACAGATACAAATTGACTTAAGTGTTAATAGTAATAAATCGAGGCAGAATTTAAATATGTAGTCCAATGTGACTCTCTTATCAATAAAAATCTGTGATCTTGCTGGCCTCAAAGGAGATAAATTTCTGTTGCTTAGGACGGTATAGTAACTACTTCATACTGAGACTTACCTGTCATCAGAGAGGTACCTTCAAACATGTGCAATGGCTCATTTACATAGTTAAGTGCTTTGTCCACACACTTAGTATTGGACTATTCATTTTAAGAGTACAGAAAATATTCACAGAATTCATAGAGAAAGTGAGAAGTCCTCTTTAAGTTTCATGAAACAATATTGAACATATAAGTGTGTGGGTGGGTGGCTGTGTAGGTGGGTGCGTGAGTGTGGGTGTCCATATTTTATTGTGTAATGCAAAGTGTAAATGCTCTAGATCCAGGGACTACAAGCTTGTGGTGAATTTGCATGCAAATTCAGCCTGCAGACACGGAGACTTTGTTTGGCCCATAGTGTTTTAAACATAGGGACATTTCACACACAGAAAATCTGGATTTTTGATTTCAGGCAACAGTGGGCCTTCCTACACAGCAACAGTTGGTTTGATCTGAATAGCAGCTGTCCCATTTAGGTGCAATACATACACTCAGGTTTGCCATGATCTCTCCATACTACCTTGTTCTAGCCTGCTTCAGTCGTTTACGTAACCTGCTTGGCTCCTGTCGGTATTTTATTTACCTCTGCTTTAGACATTCAAAGCCACCTCAAACATCAGAGTAGAAAGGAATGAAGAGTAATGGAGAGTGAAGTATTTAAAGAATGATTCATGAAAAAAAGAGATTTAATATGGGAATTTAAAGGTGAATATAAAAGGATTTGGGATAGTCAAAAGGGGGAAAGGAAGGCTCCTAGTAAGGGAAAAATAGGATGAGTGAGGCATCGAGGCATGAATGATCATGGTAGCCTGTGCTCTGAGGATCTGAGTAGACAAGTAAGACTGACATTCCACATGAAGGGAATAAAAAGTATTTGTGTTTAGTCTAATTTGGTCAGAAATGAGGATCCAGTAAAGGAATTTTAGGAAAGAGGTAATACACAATGAAAGTGGTATTTTATAGGTAAGAGTAGGTAGAGGAATATGTTGGGAGAGACTGGACTCAGAGGGACCAGGTGAGTAGTTGTGCAGTAAATAGGTGTAAAATAAGGAGGAAGCCCCAGCTGGAGGTTTGTAGAAACCTTGGGAAAGACTGTACATGAGACATTTTGAAAGACTAAGCAACTGGCCTTGAAAAACATGTATTTCCCGTAATTGCTATGTTCATAGGTAAAAGGTTATCCTGACTTTAAAATACTACGTATATTTGTTTCATAAATTAATTGGTACTTAATCTATCTTGATATGAAATCTATTATTTCTTTGAATTTATTATCATTTAAGTGAAGCTATTTCTGAGACTAGTTATTTCTCCATGCCCTTGTCCTTCATCATAAACCTCTCCAACATCGAAAATTATGTCATGTGTCTAGGTTCCTTAGTAACCCATTTATATTGTAATGGATGATAATTTTTAAAATGTAAGGGATTTAAGGGATTTATTTAAGGGATTTAATTTAAGGGATAATGGATATTAAGACAGGACTCAGGAAAATAAAGTTTAGATATTTTGAGTTGTAAAAGATCTAGTGATTAATCTAATCCCCTTATTTTCCGACCTTTTGGTCAGAAAACTGAGGCCCAGTTGGTACAAGTGATGGATTGAACTAATAAAAATGGCTACTTTTGAGCAATGCAAAAGTTTCTTCCTTCCAATCTCAGGAGTTTAGGTAAGTTAGCTCCTATGCAAGACTTGCTCTGATTCTCTGCACGATCACACATGTGCTACTCAGTCAATCAAAAATTTCTGAGACATAGTACCTCTCATGCTGCTTTGTGCTAGAAGACTGAGAAAATCCATCTTTGGCGTAATGGTGGAGGACATGTTTAGGAGCCATTATAAGTGTTGTTTGGTGCCAAGATCATCAAGTCTTTCTTACGTCTGGACATTTCTAACACATTGCTATTTCAGATTTGGTAGTATGAAGTCTTAACTTCAGGTATACTGAATTTTATTTTACTTGCTGAAATTATTGGCGACCCAAGGCAGAAAGTTTCATAAGCCTATACCTCTAAGCAAGTCTCAAGTTAAAGTAGAATGAGTTCCAAAGTAAGGTCTGATTCAAGGACCTGCTCCATTTGCAGCCTGGCTAAGACGCATCTAGCTCAGGCATGGATTTTATCTTCATTAAAATTTATAGGTATTTTAACCCACAAATTAATTAAAATGCCTTCTACCTGAATTGAAATATTGCAGTAACAACACATTATCTAATAAAACAATTTATACACAAAGAGGATTTTATTCTCTCATTTTGGAGGATCTGCCTCTAAATTTTAATGCCTTCATTGGATGTTGGCCAGTGTGACTCTCACTCCACAGATATCATAAATCTAGATCTTTTAAAGATGATTTCAGTAGATGTTGATGGTATCTATGCTAACAAGCCCTGGCTAAAACAAAGTACCAGTTCATGGTGATTCTTCTAAAAGTAAAACCAAATGGGCATGTAATTCAGATGACTTAATATCTACATGGGTCTGGATGTATAATAAATGACAAGTTAAAATTAAACTTAAAATGAATTCTATTTTCTGTATGCTAGGATCAGTTATAAATTTAACATCCTATAGTAGTTTCTCAATCAAAGGAGAAAATTTATAGAGTGAGAATAATACACATAACTACATTTTTCTAAATATACGTACATTATATAATTATAACATGAAATACTTATGATTAGCAGTAACTTCTAGAAGGAAGTATTAAGTAATTGTGTTCAATGATATATTTGGTTGCCTTTCTAAAATTATCCTCAAAGTGAGTTGTCTAGCTCATTTTAAAACCAATGTTTATGTTAAGAAACTGAGGGTTAAATACCATGTAAACCTAACATTGAAAATGATTTATTAATGCATAACCCTTCCTCAGAGGATAGGAAAGACTGAAGAGGTTGAATGTTCAGAGAGGCCTTTTCAGGATGGCAATTTCCTTACCATAAAAGCTGGCAGCCCTGAGGCTTCCCTGGAGGTCCAGTGGTTAAGCCTCCGTGCTTCCACTGCAGGGGGCATGTGTTAGATCCCTGGTTGGGAAACTAAGATCTCACATGCTGTGTGGCCACAAAAAACCCCAAAAAACAAAACCAAAAACAAAGCTGGCAGCCCTTTGGTTTCTGAAGGCATCACTGCCACCTGGGATGATTTTTAAAGTTGAGAAACAAGAAACTGTTTAGATGGAGCATAAGTGCACTGTCCTTTGAACTGCACTTCTAATACTCTATTATTTGTTTCAAAATGAGAATTACTTTAGCATTTAAAAATATCTGGAGTCTGAATCCTTTATGAGAACAAACCTGGAAAGTTTAGAACTTGAATTAAAATTTCTATTGCCAAAAAAAGTATACTTCTTTAGAAACCATTCTGATCACGTTGTTCCCCTTACTGTTGTTTTTCATTTCGATTTCTCAAGATATTGAGATTGTGTATCCTTTCTTTCATCAATGATTTATTTTCCCTAATCTAGCCTTGGCACCATATATTTCAGAAATCCTACCCATCTGACCAATACATAAAATAATATTTGACCCACCATGACTCAATTTCTTTGCTCTTATACTCCTTAATTTTTTTATAGCACTTACCATCTGGCATCTTATGGATATATTTGTAATATTTGTTTGCTGGCTTGTCACTCCCTCCACTAGAAGATGAGCTTGGTGGGGACAGGGCTTAATCTGTTTTGTTTGTTGCTGGGTCCCTTGTGACCACAGTACCTGGCACACAGTAGGTGCTAAATAAAGAGATTTTGAATATGTTTGATGAATTATTGAACTTATAAAGAAAAGTTCACTATCATGTCTAGAACACTGATCCTGCCAATCATTTTCTTCTACAACAGAGGGGATGATATATATGTGGAAGTTAAAAGAAAAAACAAAACAAGCATTTTGCAAAACCAATTCATCACAGTATGAGTCCCTTAAGATTTATCCACCTGTGTAGACAGTTTTTGTGTCACGAGTGGAGGAGAATAAAGGAAAAGAAGTCAACGTAGCCTGTAAAAAGATGAGACCAACTAACTCAGTGTATCAGAGAATCCTAATAATAGTAATCAATCACTTATAAATTCAAACAGCATTTACTTTTGGCAGGGAACTTGGTGCCAAGAATTTATCCTGAATTCTCTTTATTTATGATAAAACAAAAATGATGTTCCACTTGTCATGAAACAATACTTTAAGTGATGCTTTTAAAAATATATACACTGTACTTGAAACAACTCTTTCCTGATTTATGATTATAGATGCCACTATGCACATGCTATGGTAGTTGATATAAAAAGGAGTGTGCTCAGCCACCATGTGAGTAAGGATGGATGCATTTTTCCATTAGACTAGAAGTCTTAATACCTTATCCACTCCCAAGTTTTTCCCAAGCGAGCACCAATTTGGTTTTCATCTCTGGAGATATTAGTACTCACCTGCCAATGGAATAAAATTCACACATGCTTTAAGGTCTCTGATCTTATCACACTTTAATTTTATGTGCTATACTAGGAGACTAGTCTTCACTGGGAAACCTTAAGGGATTTTTCTTTCTCCCTGGCATTATTTTCCAGCATTTGAAGTTACATACTTTTAGGCTGACAGTACTTTGACTATAGAATATGTGTGCATTGCACTATTCTTTCGCTAGCAATTTGATTTCCATTAGAGTATACCCTGTGTGTGTGTATGTCCTCTCTCTCATGTGTGTGCACTCATGCACATTTATTACTTTGATAGAGATTTCATTGGGGACCATTATTATTCTTTTGTTTTGACTTAGGAAAGTATTGCTTGTAATACTCTCAAGATTACAAGGAGAAAAAAAAAGAGGACGTGGACCTTTTATGTAATTTCAGGGTGCTTTTGGATTTCTATGAAGTCAGGTTACAACAAATATAAATGTTTCCAAAATGGTCAGTGCCCTTAACTTCTAAAGCAATTTATAGACCCTGACCCCATGAACACTGGTTTCATTTATTACAAGGTAGACCAAGCCTGGAAGAAAACAGTAAAAAACATTCAGTAGTTTTCAACCTGTACCTTTTATAAGACTAGATGTTGGCTTGGAAGTTTCAGTTTTCAAATTAAATCAATTGAACTGAATTGGGTCCCGTTCCTTCATGAGCCCATTACCCCTGGTTAGTTCCTTTTTAAGTGGTTACATGTTCCACCCTGTGGCAATAATTGGTCTTCCATACCGTTGTAGGTACTCTTAGATTAAGGACCCTGTCTGAATCTAATGCTTTGATTAATACTTGACACAGAGCCGGCAGAGTTCTTTGTTTCTTTTATAAATGGTGTGACCTTGGACAAGTCAGTAACCACTCTGGAAACAGCTTCTCTTTCCTGTAAAATAAGGGAATTGAGCTAGAAGGCTGACTTCAAACTGCTGTCCTAGAAAATGGAAGAGGAAAAGAGGGAACAGAATAAGCAGATATCTGTTTTTCCTATTCTCACCAGGGCAGATTCTATTTGATTTGTTTTGCATATTGAATTTTTTGATAATGAAAGAATCACAAAATTAATACAAGTTTGGAAATCTCTGGGCTAGAGGATCATCAAGTCTCTTTCTAGTATTAACTATTTTTATTATATTAGTTTTGATCTTCTTGATCTGTAGATTACACAAGAAATAGAGAAAATAAAAGCACTCTGGGTGGTGAGATTATGCAAGGTTTGTAATTTCTTTTTTTTCTGTATTTTCTATAGTGAGCATATATTATCATTATTATGCAAAAATTAATACTCTTTAAAAATAGCTAAAATGAGCATGTACAATGTAACAGTCAAGAAAAACTATAGATTTTTTTAAAACTTTAACTGAAATATATATATATAATATACTGAATAAACATAGGGGAGAAGAAGAGACAGGGAGAAAAGTACACAGTTATGGGTTGATGTTTTCACAACATGGCATTTAAAAATCATTTTATATATATTAGAACATGAATTATGACTTACATAACCAAAATCAGCCCCAAAGTATAATATTTGTTTCAGGTGCTTTCCATTCTTATAAATTATATTAGCAGATGTAGTTTATATTCATTGAGTACATACATTAAACAATAAGATTTTTAAGATCAATTCATTTTTTAATGGTTGGTCTTTAGAAAACTGAATAAAAGAAAAATTAACGCTGGTATTAATTAGTAAATGAGAAATATTACATATTGTTTAAAAAAAACCTCTATAGCTTAAAGCCAAGGAAATTCTTTCTCTGGTCCAGTCTTCTAACCTTTCAAAAAACAATATAATATACTCAAATTCATTCTAATATTTTAAAATTGCCTCTAATAAGCCATTTTCTCAAATCATTCTGGCTTTTCATGTAATCACTATTCAAGCTCCGATGAGCAGTAGAGCCAAAAACCATTGTTTTAGTTTTTGCTGCTTTTAAAACCAGTTTGTTTTCCTGGAACCAGTCTGCCAAAGTCTTTTTGCAGTTCAGTAGTTAAGTGAGAAACAGATTTGCCATTAAAATGCACAGTCGTGCCATCTGCATAAAGATGTATAGAGCAGTAATGACATATCCATGTTAAATCATTAATAAAAAGAGAAAAGAGGATCGGGCCCATGACTGACACTGTTGCTTAATAACTGGAAGGAGAAGGAGTGGAAGAGACAGCCCTGTGAACAGTAACAGATTGATGTCTGTCGGAGCCATTTCTTATCTTTTGACAGTGTTTGGGCCGGAGCCCACGCTCCCTACCTTCTGTAGTCAAAGCCCACGGTTCACTAGGCCAGAGCAGTTTGAGAAATTAATAAAAACTATCACTTAATTCAGAATTCCCCTCAAGACATGTATTCATTAATATTAGGTTGTCATGGACTGACATATGAAGTGTTGGCAAATTCCTTAAAGGCTTTTCATATGTGGAACGCATGTGTGTTTCCCTCATCAGCATCTGGGAGCCTTCTGAATACTTATTATCAGAATTAACCACCATACTAATAGGCTTTACTGCATGATTTCTTATTTTATTTTATATAGGGGAGATAGAGTTTCTGAGGACGTTAAAGTGAGTCATGAATTAAATAACAGGTACAAAATATAAATTTCAAATTTAGGAAATTTCTTTGGAAAGGAAAGATGGGACAAATAAATGAATTTTACTCTTGGGTAAAGTTATACCTTTTGATCTTCATTTTCCTGGTGCCAAAGTCAGTGAACAATATTTATTTTGATATAATGTGTGAAGTTATAGGAGGAATTGTAGATACAATCCCCCTGGCCCTTAGGAATTAACAATTTAAAGGGAACTCTTAACCCATAAGAAAGATAGATAATCCAGGCATCAAAAAAATATAAAGGAGTTCAAAACTAATTCTGGCTGGTCATAATATATATACATCTATAGGAGTCCTGAACTGATGGGAGGAAACAGATTTAAGTGGCATTAGTCTGGAAAGATTTTTAAAAAGCCATAAACTGGGGGAAATGCTGATGCCTTATTTTGATAGTCTAAATCTACCTTATACTATGGATATTAGTCCTAGGTTGTGTAGTTCATGGTTGTATAGTTCAACATTCAGTGAGACCTGAAACTGGATAAAATGTCCTTCTTGCCTATGTTTGCAAATATTTCCTCTGTGATATAAATATACACGTGCTATGGATGACCATATGTTTGTGGGTCAAGCGATCTAAGTGCTCATCTCCCTTGGACACTAACTAGTTGAGTGATAGTAAACAAGTCAGTCTCCTTCTTCCTCAGACTTCCCTCCTGTAAATTTAGATACCTTTTAGCCCTCGCATTCTAGAATTTTGTTAGATGTCAATAACCATCTTACAGTTGTGGGGATAACGTGTGCATTAAAACCCTTTCCTGACGATCTTAATACCTTTATAAATTCCTGTTAATGGGCTCCATACAAGTACAAAGCACACATATCAATAAAAAGGAAATAATCAGCCCTTCTTTCCTCAACCGTTTACTCTGAGAGAGCCCAGTTATATGCCAGGAACTGTGCTTGGCATGGAGACACAGGGAGGAGCAAAGCAAACCCAGTTCCTGTATTTATGGAGCTTTTAGTTTGGGAGACATTAAACACTTGAGGGAAGAAACAAATGTATAATTGCTAATTATGTTAACTGATTTGGAAAAAGGCATAAGGTTCTAGGAGGAATTTACCACGAGCTGGGGTCTAAGGGAAGCCCTTGAGGAGAATCCATGTGGGGTTTTTCTGAGGTATAACTGACATATAACATTATATGAGTTTCAGGTATACAACATAATAATTCATTTTTTGTATATATTGAGAAATGATCACCATTGGATCATACGGTAATTCTATTTTTTAATTTTTTGAGGAACCTCCATACTGTTTTCCATAGTGACTGCACCAATTTACATTCCTACCGACAGTGCACAAGTGTTCCCTTTTCTCTACATCCTTGCCAATACTTGTTATTTGGCTTTTTGATAATAGCCATTCTGACAGGTATAAGTGATATCTCATTGTGGTTTTGATTTGCATTCCCCTGATGATTAGTATGTTGAGTACCTTTTCCTGTACCTGTTGGCCATGTGTATTTCTTCTTTAGAAAAATGTCTATTCATATTCTCTGACTATTTTTTAATTGGGTTGTTTGGTTTTTTGCTATTGAGTTGTATGAGTCCTTTGAGCTGAGATGTATAGTACAGAATATGCAGGGTGTATATATAATATGTATATGTATGTATGGTACAAGCAGGAGTTAATTGGGTGTTGGGATTCAGGGTGAAGAGACTGTCAAAGTGTGCAAGGCCAATGTAACAGTAAGTGCAAAGGCCCTAGACTCACTAGAGAAGGTGAAGGAAGGCTGTTGTCACTCCCCCAGGGGAAGAGGAGTAGTAGAAGTTGGCGAGTTAGGCAGGGGCCACATCAAGCAAGGGCTTGCAGGCTAGACTACAAACACCATTTTGATTAGCTGCTGAGAAATAGTTCTAAAAAAATTCCTAGGAATCCACAGAACACCTTCCACTTCTGCGATGGAAAGAAATAATGTGCTTTATCTTGGACACTGTATTGAATCATTTTTCTCTGAGTAGCCTCTCTAATGAAGGAGCAGCTTGTTTACCAGCATACAGAATGCTTGGAGAGTTTTCTGAATTATGAACACAGTAACGAATAATAATAATACATGAGAGTCTGAGGCTTAATAATGCTTACGTGAAGTTGCCATTTCCAGAAAAAAAGTATCCAAATCAACAAAATTTGGTGATCAGAACAATTCTAAAGTACAGAATTGCCTTTCCCTTATTATTTTATTTGGCTAGAGTACGGACCCAAAATACATTCCCTGAACTACCTGTAGGTTGCACATTCTGAAAGATGCTGGATTCTTGCTACTCAAAGTGAGTTCTGCAGACCAACGGCATCATGAAGAATATGTTAGCAATGCAGAGTCTCAGGTCCCACCCCTGACCCACTGAATCTGAAACGGCATTTTATCAAGATATTCAAGGGAATTTTTGTACACATTGAAGTTTAAGAAGCTCTGCTTTAGGTACTGGGAAAAATGAATTCAAAATAATGTATAAATTAGAGCTTCGAAAGGAAATTTAAAATTAGCTTCCTTGTAGTTAATTATCATTTTAATGTAAAATAGCCTTAACACTTTCATAAATTCAAATTTAATTATTGTTATGGAAAATGTTTCACTAGGAAACAATTACTCTAGGCATGGTGCCAACAGTTTCAAGGTTTAAAATTTACTCAAAACACAGCAAAATATTTTGAGTGTATACATATTTCCTTGTAGGGTAGAAGTAGCCATGCTAAGCATCAAATATTGAAATATCAATTACTGAAATTGTTCACAATGGTTAAAGGCAAGCAACAATTCAATGCTATGTCCTTGTACTAAAATGACTGTTAAATAATCCTTTAGCCCTTAAGACTCTTACAGTCAAAATCTAGAACTATTTATGGGATTCATGTTTGAAATTTCCAAGAGTATTTGGACTTATTTGGAGCTCACGTTTATACAATAAAAACATGTTCTTAACAATTTATTTAACTAAATTTGGAGCTCCAAGCTCTCAATGGATGTATGAATCATAGGAGCCTTGCCAGATGTTTTGGAGTGTGGAATACAAAACGCATTAGCAGCATGGCATGTCATGAAGTCTGATGCAAAACATTTCTTCTCTCTTTCCAAAAAGGCTTGTTCAGTTTCTATTGTGAGGCATGAACTATGGTGACAGTTCATAGCTCTAGGGAAACATCTAAAATCCTTAAGTAGTATCTACCCAGACAGTGGAAATATGAAGCAATTATCTACATGATCAATGTCATAAAAAGCTTGCCCACCCAGCCATATCCAGATAACCAAGTCCAAAATGTGTATTTACCTCTTAGGTTTATTTCACTTTTTTTATGCCTAATGTTCTGTAGATGATCTCTTGTTCCTTGCTCCATATTCACCCTCCTCACATCAGCAGATGACTGTCTTTATTCTTTACAGAGAAAACACAATTAATTTGAAAAATCTTCTGAAAAGTCCCATAATTTTACCAACACAGGGGTCAGAATCTCTTTATTTCTCTGGGATACTGCTGTGCCATTTATACCTTCTTTTTCTTATCCTTTTCCTCTGAATCTTTCCCCTCATCTTTTAAATTTGTCCCAGTATTTAATAGCATCAAATTTGATACACAGTAGTGGGCTTTCAATAAATGTATAAGATGAAGGCTTTATTCTCAAACATGTAAAAATAAATACAACGCACCCAATTATCTACTTTTGACCCTGTTCTCCCCTGAAGACATCATTTGTCTTTGTCTTTCCCACTTCTCTTAGAATTAGGCTTCATGAAAGAGAAATGAACACGCTTCAACTCCTTTAAAACATGAATTCTCATAAATGGTAATTTATATATATTAAAATGCTTTTGTCACTATAAGTCATGCCTAAGTAGCAATGTTGGGAAAATAATCATCTATAATGATAACCTGGCATTTATTGAGAGTTGCTGTCTTTTAGACATTGTGCTAATTGCTTTAAATGAATATTCTTATTTAATTCTCAGAATAATCCTATGAGATGTTCTCATCATTACCTTCATTTTCTGACAACAGAAATGGAAGGTAATAACTTGCTCAAAGTCACAGAATGAGTGAGGGGTGGATCTAAGATGTGACCCTAGATAGACATAATTTTAGATTCCACTTTGTTAGCCAGATTCTACTGCCTATCAATGGCCTTGTGATATGGTAAATTCAGAACATCACCAGCATCTAGTATTTCCAGCATTATTACCCTTAGACCAAAAGAAGGAGAGCCCTCACTTGGGTCCCATGCCCGGCTCTGTTCTAACCCTTCCCCACAGGGTAAGGAGTCTGTTGTGCAAAGGGCACATACAACCCAAAAGGCAGGTCCTCCCCTCTAAGGATGCCTGGAGTACCTAAAGCTGGAACTGCCTTCCCAATAGCCTTTGAGCCACTTTCAGGCCACGCACAGGCCTCTTTCCCAGATCTGTGCTCCTGAGCGAAGACCAAGATGTCAGAGTGCATACGACTGGCTACACCCAGGTGTTGCCAAGGGGTGCCCACAAAAGTGTACTCGAGGCCTCGGGGAGTAGGACAGAGCCAGGACTGCCAGGAGAAAGAGCACAGGTGGCAAACCAGGGTTTGGGACTGGGCTTTCTCTGCCCTACCACATTTCTAGCTCCGAAATCCAAGAAGTCTAAAGATCCTAAAATCTGGCCTTCCAGGTAATAGAATGGAAAGTTTTTGCAAGTAGGACAGAGAACATTTTATTTTACAGCTGTTTAAGCCTGATTGAAAACACTTAAATATTTAGGCACATGGTATATGGGCCTCAACTATCTGCTTGTCCCAGGCCTTGCAATTGTTAGGAGTGGGACTGGATGTCAAGTTCTTTCTTTACCTTTTAAAACTACAGGAGACTGAACACCACAAAGCCTTTTTTAATGCTACCACAATATTATGCATCTTAGAATGGTACTTTTTACATTTTAGTATGTACAAGAATCACCTGGAGCAAGGATTGCCCAAATTTAATGTGCATAGGAAACACCTGGGGATCTTGTTAAACTGTAGGTACTGAGTCAGCAGGTTGCAGGTGGGGCCTGAGAGTCTGAATTTCTAACAAGCTCCCAGGTGATGCTGATCCCATCGGTCTTTGGACCACATTTGGAGCATCAAGGACCTACAGTACTTGTTTAAAAATGCAAATTCTTGGGCATAACCTTCAGAAATTCTGATTAAGGAACTCTGAATGGGACCCAGATGGTGAGCAAAACAGGAATTTTTAAGAAGCAACCCAGGTGGTGCTGGTAAGGTGGTCTGTAGCCCACATTTTAAGAACAAATGCTTTAGAACATGCTTCTTAAACTGTACTATGCATATAGATTACTGGAGATCTTGTTAAAATGAAGATTCTGAGTTATTTAGAGGCTGCGTTTCTGGTAGGCTTCCAGGTGAAGCTGGAGCTACAGACCTGCTGACCACACTTTGAGTAGTGAGACTTTAAGGGACCATCTCAGGGTCTTCATTGTTTGGCCATTTTGAATCCAATTTGTTTAGTTGTGAGGTAAAGAGTGAGAAGGTGACTTGGGGTATTATGTCTATAGACAACATTCTCAATCCTTTTCTTCACAAATTTCATACGAATAGTCTCCAGAGCCTTTGTGTGACCCCAGATTTGCTAGTGGTCCCTTTCCTAAATTTTTTCTAAAGTTTGGCCCTTCTTCTACCCCTGCTGTCAGTAACAACTGGGCTGATCCTTTTTGTAGGTGTTTCCAAGAAGCATCTGTGGGTTATCCAATAGCTTGAATAGACATGACATATCAGACATTTAGACCAAAAAGTATACTTGACTTAACTACTGAGGCAATGGAGTTCCCATCTTAGGAGCCCACTGAGTGATACTGAACACCTTTAGTGCTCAGTGAATGTCGTAAAAGGTTATTAATCTTACAAATGGGGATGTACAGCGGGCTAATCCAGATGCTGGTGTTTCTTTGGATAATCCATTATACAGCCTGAATCACTGTTTGTTGGCAGAGGAGTTAGACTGTGCCTATTCACCAAGCTGGTCCTAGTATTTGTGATCAAATTAGTGACAGGCATTGTCCACAGAGCAGCTTATAAAGGTGAATTAAATTAATTCAGGGATTGTTAACAATGAAGAGCTTGACTTTCTGCAGGTCCCAGAGATACTGTCTTGCTGAGGCCTGAAGCACCCAGTGACAGTTTGCATTCTACGTGCAAAGTCCTTAACACTGAACTAGCTTCTTTAAAATTCGTTATACTAGGTTTATTACTTGGGACATCTATTAAAAATTGTGTAATACCTTAAATGGTGTTGCAAATTGTAATATCTCCTCACATCTGCCTGCTTTTAAATATTGGAACACACACAAAAGATTCATTAAACTACAACTAAACCTGAGGGCAAGGGAATTGCATGAAAAGAACTCTATAATTAAGCCAATTCTTTAGGCTGGTGAAAAACTTAGATTTTTTTTCTCCGGTAATATATAAAGCAGTCAGATTGACCTCTCTACCAGTGATAATATTAATTTATTGACATAATAGAATGATGAACCAATAAAATGCACTTGATTCTTAAGGATCAAGACATCTTAAGGATGTCTTTCAAATATAATGACAAAAGACAATATTCCTTTTCATTTATATCACAGATATTTCACTTATTTCAGTGTCTGGAAACAAGAAATTGAGAGCCCTTCAAGCTCATCTACACCAGGGTTATCAGGTGTCATCCCCAGACCAGCAGCATCAGAAAAATTTGAGATTTTGTTGGAAATGTAAAATCTCAGGCTACATCCCTGACCAAAAGGGTTCAGCCCAGAAATCTTTGTTTTAATAAGCCTCTGATGATTCTGGCATGGGGTCAAATTTGAGAACCTCTAATCCATACCAATCCTTTCCAATTAAATTAATTCAACAGATATTTATTGTACACCTCAAGAGGAGGAAGCAGGACATTTAGCCCAGAAGGGATTTTAGTAGAGAAATTTGATCATGAATATAGAACTTTAAGATGATACTAGAATTCCTATAGACCCCATACAAAAACTAAAATTTTAAATGGATTTATAAACCGGGGTCTTTTTATTTTTTTTAATCTTTTCAGTAAATACAAATGAGAGGAAACACTTTAGCCTGAACGATGGGATAAGAAGCAGATTCTGTCTTGCCCTCATAATGAGGCTTCTCTGACTGCAGAAGGAGGTTCTGGAATAAAATCAATTATCTAGAAAGCTTGTAAGAAACGTGAACAACTTGAGAGTGGAAAGGTAAAATGGACACAGAATGTTATAAAAACATTTCATTTATTTATTATTTATTTTTAACATCTTTATTGGAGTATGATTGCTTTACAATGGTGTGTTAGTTTCTGCTTTATAACAAAGTGAATCAGCTCTATGTACACATATGTCCCCATGTCTCCTCCCTCTTGTGTCTCCCTCCCACCCTCCCTATCCCACCCCTCTAGGTGGTCACAAAGCACAGAGCTGATCTCCCTGTGCTATGCAGCTGCTTCCCACTAGCTATCTATTTCACATTTGGTAGTGTATATATGTCCATGCCACTCTCTCACTTCGTCCCAGCTTACCCTTCCCCCTCCCCGTGTCCTCAAGTCCATTCTCCATGTCTGTGTCTTTATTCCTGTCCTGCCCCTAGGTTCTTCAGAACCATTTTTTTTTTTTTTAGATTCCATATATATGTGTTAGCATACGGTGTTTGTTTTTCTCTTTCTGACTTACTTCACTCTGTATGACAGAGTTATTTGTAGTGAGGTGGATGAAAACATTTTAGAGTAGCCCACCCAGACAAGGGAATGGGGAATGGGGATGTAGGAGTGGAAGGAAAGTTTGCTATTATGTCCTTAACTTAGGGATTTTTCCTCATCATCATTTTACCCTACACCAGGGGCCTTCAGACATGCAGTGTTCTCTTCTTAAATGACAGAAATAATAATGAATGAAGGTGAGAGAGTTGTTTCACAGCATTAATGATCTCAATTGAACTGTCTGGCATTTATTATTTACAATATTTCTCACATTAATTTTTGGCACAATAGTGTGTTAGTAGATTGCATACCATGGGCAGGAAAGGAGGTTTTTGAATTTAATTTACTTCATGTAAGCTAAAAAGTTCACACTGATTTATAAGTGTACAAGGGAATAAGATTCAATGAGCCTTGATGAGACAAAGCTGAAATAATTCAGAATCAGGAGGCTGAAATATTATAGGCAGTTTGTTCATCTCTGAAATCTCATACTGTTATTTAAATTCCTCTAAGTTCATTAATCCCATTTAATAGCAGCTGATGCAAATCCACTTGGACTTTGGGGAGGAAAAATATAATGGGCCATAATGCCCTTGTGCCACAGAAAATAATATAATTCGTTTCACTTTACAAGAGGTCACAATTGAAGAGTTTGAGATTTTGAGCTGCCATAACTACAAATTTAGCAAAAAGTAGGCATTTAATGATAGAGTTCACTTTGGTGGTTTAGGTTTTATTTTGAATGTTTGTTTTGTCTTAAAAACACTAATGCTGAAATGTTGTCTCAAATCTTTATTTTCAAATCACTTATTATATTACCATAAATTATAGGGTGCAGTAAAGGCCAGATTTAAAAGAAAGCACACTTTACTGTCTCATTTTCCTATAAATAACATGACACTTTATGAAATAAGAATTATCATAAAAGTTTCTCTCTTTTTTTCTCCTATAACTCCAGTTGCAAGCACTGAGCTAATGGCCTTCCTCCAAGTAGCTCAGTGGACTAGTCCAAATATAGGAGCATAATGGGTAGAGGTTAACTGTAGGAAGTCTGAGAAAAATGGTAATCTATAATTTCACCACAATTATAATGTTTCCCTTAAATAATAGTTAAGTCCATGGGGTGAGTGCTAACAAATACCTTTTAAAGATGCTCTTATTACTTTCATTGTTTTGATGCTTTTGCACTTTCCACATATGCTACTAGAAGCAGTAAAAGACCTGAGCTTTGGCGCATGAGATTTAGAGATTGTGGTTAACAATTGAGCAGAGGCCTCAGCCCATCGGCCCATCCTCGAGGGTGGAGTACATTGTTATCTAGAGGGCCAGGCCAGGCCACATTTACAGGAAGCAAAACTATCTGAGTTAAGAGACTCTTTTTGTCAGGATTAACCAGGCCTCCATCTAAGCCCCTCAGAGGAGGAAATAATGTTTGGCTTAATTGGGATGACTCAGAGAAAACTTTCTTTTTTTTCCCAGTAAAGAGATGATAGATAAAAATCCTCAACTTTAGTGGGTTTATGTGTAAATTCTATTTTGTCTTTTTTATACCCCGCCTTTGAGAAAGGAAAGTTTACAAGTAAAACTCTCTCTTGAGTACAGAACCCAATGGGTCATACAGACAGCTGTGTCTTAATCTCCTACGTGGAATATGGTCCAGGTTCCAAGAATCAAAGAAGAACATGTGAGCTCCACATTTAAAACAAATAGTGGGTAGTGAGTGAGATGAGCATCTCTGTAATTAGACCTGTAATTTTAAAGTATGAGATACACTGTTATGTTAGCAGGCTTCAGAATCTCTGTTTATCACATATCTTGGGGACAAAAGAAAGGTTTGTCTGGAGGAAAAATTCTTGGGATCAGTGAACAGAGGGAACAGTAAGACACAGACAATTCTCCCAGGTGGATTTATTGGTTTATTTCAGGAGAGTCCTTCTTCTGTCCCCACTGTCACACACTGTACTATTATGGATTGTGATTAGGGATGGGATCATACGTTTCGCCAAGTTTAAAACCCACACAAAATTGTAGGGTTAGAGTCTGGAACAAAACTCCAACCTCCTGGTGTGGAGTTTTTCTACTTATGGCAAAATGTGGCTTCCGGGAGGGTGAGTTAAGATGCCTCAAAGGGAAAAAATTCTTCCAAAGGAACATTTTGATAATTCAAGTGTAAATAAATATAAATCCAAAACACATTTTTAATTAAAGGGAAATTGCTTAGAAAAACACATTTATATCCACTCCCCTTCCGCACATACTCGCTTACAATCCCCTCCAAATAAAGTTCAAAAGGGGTAGCCTTGGAGAGGGAGGGCTTAGATACCCACACTGGATTGCTTCTTGCAGATAGTGTCTCAGAATCAGGCTTTTTGAATACACTTAAGACTTACTAAAGTAATACAAAAAAATATTTTGTTCCAAATCACAATAAATCATATTAAATAAAATAAACGCAACTGGTTATGAAACTTATATTGTTATTTCCTCATATTAAAAATACCTAAATTTTTGCACTTTTATCTCAAGAACCTGATCTTTCCACGGTGAGATTTTCCACTTCCCAAGAAGTCCCTATACTTTGAAAGCCACAATTCCTTTGCATTTTCACCTGTTTCTGTTACCATTCTACCATACCAAGGCACTTGAATTACTGGATGTAAAATATGAAGATTTAGTTTGTTCTTTCTTTTAGGCTCTCTTTCTTTTCTTGTGGCTTTTGTGGTATCTTGTAATTATGTTTCGTAAAATGCTTTCAGGCCCATCCTCTCCATATATAGATATATAAAAATATATATAATAAGCAACCATTCAGAGGGAAAGAAGACAGGAACAATGAGAAAGGGAAAATATGAAAAGAAGTATTCAGTTACCCTCAAACATTTATACTATCTATCTTTGGTCTAGTATCTTTTCTTTAAACCCGGCTTCAAAAGGAAACCTAAAGACACTGATAACCTCATAGAGAGCTCTCACCAGCTGCCTACAAGGACAAGTAGAATTTAGTATTTGTTTCACTATTTATACAAGAAAGGCCAAAGGAAGTTTCGCTTGTGGAAACGAAGTAATTAAAAGAGCACATAGAAATTAGCCTTGAATTTTTATTCTTAAGTGTGTTTTTTTTTTTAACATCTTTATTGGAGTATAATTGCTTTACAATGGTGTGTTAGTTTCTGCTTTATAACAAAGTGAATCACTTATACATATACATATATCCCCATATCTCCTCCCTCTTGCATCTCCCTCCCACCCTCCATATCCATGTCCCCATACATATCTCCTCCCTCTTGCACCTCCCTCCCACCCTCCATATCCCAACCCCCTTATCCCACCCCTCTAGGTGGTCACAAAGCACCGAGCTGATCTCCCTGTGCTATGCGGCTGCTTCCCACTAGTTTTATAATGTCCTTCTACCCCCATATAGATATCTGTCTCCCCCGCAAAACTGAACTCAAGTGAAGGGGTGTGTCTTATTCATTTTGATATTCTCACTGGACCTGGAACTTATAAGACAAACACTTTTTTGTTCCAGTTTGAAACATATGTAGTCCAAAGGCAAAACCAATAAATAGGTTTGATTCATTTATCTGGACTTTGAATATATTATTTTTATTTATATTTGAATCCCAAGAAGCTCATTAAAGGTACATTTTTAGGGTTTCGAAACTATATTACCTTGCATCAAAAGAAACAAGAAATCAGAGGGCTATATAAGAAATCAGAGCTAAATCTTTATTCTAAATTTTAAATTTCAATCTGTCCTTTATTTATGATGGGGGGAGCCTTTTTATTATTTTAAATAAATATTTGGTATTTAACATCAATTTGCAGAGAAAATCTTAAGCTTTTCTACGTTTAGGGGAAAAAAAAGCTATTTAGGTTTTCTTTTTTCTTTTTTTCTGTTCAGTGCTCACCATCATACTAATTAAGAGATAATTTAGCAATAACAATGAAGACTTATGATTCCTTTTTTCTTTAACTGAATTTCTTCTTTTCAAGTTAACGATTAAACACATGGAGTAGCATAATTGGGGGAAAATGAGATTTCCCAGGCAATGAATGGCTTTCTGATAGGTTACAAATTTATTATGAACAGATAAGCTACTGTATTTTCAATTGGACAATCAAAATATCATTTTACTTCAAAGGAAAAGAAGCAATAATTGAATGACTTGACTTACTTCATATTTATGGCTATTTCCCCATTATAGAATACAGTTGGACATAGTATTACATTCCTGTGAACTGAACCCATTTCTTTCGGCACATGGAACTTACTACGTGAAGAGGCGTATTGTACAGCAGACAAAATGAGAAGCATATAAGAATCAGGTCAATGGCAATAAACCATTCTTGCTAAGTATTCAGTTGCCCCCTCAACAGAATTAAGACTATCTTAAGTTATCTTAGAAACACCTCTTTGCTCCTATAGTTTAGATATCTACAACTTTGTATTTAAAAGCATCTAATTTTTCTTCAGAGAGCCTGAGGAATGTGAGGTTATACATACATATAACACAGTGCTAAAGATGTGAATAACAACCCAAAGTTGTACAAAAAAATAAACTTAAAAATGTTACTTAGAAATTAAGAACTTGATAAAACAATGACATGGCAGACAGATTTGTTAAATTCGTGCTTGCAGATGTTTGGGAGGGTGCTTGAGATGGCAGTGATCAAACCATGTGATCCTACTGTGAAAGTGTCTGTGCCTCAATCACGAGTAGTAATACTCAAGCCAAGAACCATGAATACACTCAAACAGATGCCAGCGGAGACAGAGAGGTTAAATTTTTCCATTCAGCACAGACATATCTAAAACCAGACTTTGATTAGCCTCACTGTTATCATTATTTAACATTTATAAAATGCCAATGATGTACTTCATGATGAATAAAACATCAACTGGTCTTGATGAATCCTACATGTTGTTTTTATGTAAAGGGCAAATCCAGATCTCTACCACTGGGATAAGAACCAAGTTGATATTACTCTTCAAATATAATGCATGAGGTCAAAGAATTCTCCTTGAATCTATGATTAAATAATCCAAATCATACTCCTGCCAAATGTTATGGTGTGTATTGCGGGTACCATAATTTTCTTAGGCTTGTTCTCAGTTTATGTATTTAAGACCTAAGTCTCAAGGAGTCTTACTTTTGGGGAACAGGCTGCTATTAATCCAAAGGAATAGAAAGTCAGTAACTATGAATATTCACATTGATATACAAAAGGCAGGTAGGCCTTGAAGAGCTTCATAGGAACTGATCATTCCTTCATGTGATATTTATTGAGATTATACTCTAAGTGACAAACAAGACATTATTACTGACCTCAAAAACTCACAATCTAGTGGCAGGGGATACCAGGGATACAAATATGTAAAAGAAAACTGCACTGCAGTTTCACAGGGATAGGGAATTGCACACTGGGTACCCCTAACAGCTGGAGCGCAACATAAGGAGAGAGAATTCTTCCCCGAGGAAGAATGTGGTTGAGCTGAGTCCTAAAAGTCTAATGGAAATTAGCCTGTCCAAGGGCTGGAGATAGAGTGTTCAAAGAAGGGACAATGGTATATAGTCAAGTAATAGAAGCAAAGGAGACCTTTGGGCATGAGGGCAACTTGCCATTACAGGTTGGTAGGCTGGGGCATGCACGGGAGTGGTCTGAGATGAGGCTAGAGGCAATTCCAGAGGACTTTGTAGGATACTCTGGGATTTACATTGACAGTACTGGCGCCCTTTTGAAAACCTCCAAGTAGATGAGTGTCAGGAATCAGTTTTACATTAAAAAAAATTTACTGGCACCATGTAGTAAATTTTTAAAGAAGATAAGACTGAAATGATTGGAGAGGAATGACTGGTGTTTTAACTTATTCTGAGATATCACCACGGTTTATCTCTTCAGTTTTAATTCCTGAAAGTACGACTACCATCATGCCTTATTGGAATGCATCTTCACTCAGTCAACTGGCTTATAGGAAAGGCACTAGAACCATGATAATTCCAGACAGTCAAAACAAAGCAGGTAGGAATTCCCTGGTGTTCCAGTGGTTAGGACTCTGCACACTCACAGCCAAGGGCCGGGTTCAGTCCCTGGTCAGGGAACTAAGATCCCACAAGCTGCAGCGCAGCCAAAAAAGAAAAAAAAAAAAAAAAAAAAAATGCTAAAAAGCAGAAAGGCAGATAATGTGTTCTTCCACATGCTATTTGGCAAGTCACTTTGCTTCCCATTTCATCATAAAAATCATTGCCATAGTTTCTCTTTTGGGATTTATTTGTTAAATCTTCTTTTTTTGATGCCACTATAAATCATCAGTATCATGGTCCTTCTTCAACAGTCTTATTATGACCAGCAGCTATTAGTAATATTCATTTTGTTTATCACGTGCTAAGCACTGTGATAAGCATACATGTACATTATTGCCTTAAATCCTCCAGTAACTCTATGAGGCCGATTCCATCATCATCATCATCATATCCCCATTTTACATATGAAGAAACTGAGGCTTAAAGAAATTATGTGATCTGCTCCCTGGCAACACCAGGACATGGCAGAGCCAGGATAGGAACCCAAAGCTGTTTTACACGAAAGCCTGTGTCCTTGATAATTTCTATATCCTGCCTGTTTGAACCAGTTTCCACTAGAAACCAGTTTCCACTAGTTTTAACTTTTAACTCTTGTTTCTAAAATATTTCTCTTCAATATATGATATACTCTCCTTCAAATGAAAATACTTCAGCAACTTTAATAGCATGTTTAAAATGGACTCTTTATAGTTTTGTTTTATTTGTGTCAATTGGCGTTTTAAAAGTCTCTCTCTTGTTTCGTTGCAACTTTGGTTTTATTCGTATTTTAAATCAAGATCTTTCTTCCTGTGGTGTCCACACAGGCCACTCTTGGTTCATCCTTAAGTTGCAGCAGAGGCTAAAAATGGAAAATTCAGGGCCCTTAACTGGACTCTGGCTTTATAATTGCCTCTGTGGTACTCTCACCACATTCCCAGATGTGCAAGAGAGACAGAGGGGATAGTGAGGGAAGTGAAATGTTAAAATAAGGCTAAGCAAACAGTTTGCCCAACAGATGTTAACCCAGTTCAAAATTTAAAAGTTCCTATTTTTGTTCACGACTTAAACAATGGACATTTTACTTTCTCCTCTAAATATTGCCTGTGAATTAGGTTCAGAAAACTAAAATCATCAGTATTTCCATCAAAATTTTTTCCTAGTCATAAATCGAAGAAACAAAAGGAATATGTTTTCTTTTTATTTGAAGCATATAAATATTTTGAATCCTTGTTAATACTTAGACAATTTGTTTAAATATGTCTTCTTAGTTAATATGGTTACCAGGACTAGATTTAATCAAGGTTGAATAACTTATAATACAAATACCACTGGAAAAGCAGTATCCAAGCGTTACATTGACATAATTTTAAACAGAATAATTGAAATCAACTATGATCAGCACTTCTTTTTCCCAAGTCACTCTTCATGGCAACCTTTGTCCTTAGATGGAATTTAGGAAGCATTAGAGAAAACCTGGTAAATTTATTAGACTAAACTTGTATTATCCCCCATAGAGGTATATTAACTGATCATTTATAGCTGTTACAATGAGAAGAGGAAAAGGATACTTGCAAAAACTTTAAAACTATATTTGACAAATTATTTTTCTAGCAGAATCAAGTTTAAAAACATGAAATTTCCTGATCTCTAATCTTTTACTCAAACCAGAAGAAAGTTGCACCCTTATGTCTCCCTACGTGTTGGGTCCTGAAATTGCCCCTGCATCACAGTCAAGCAGACAGGACCAGTTCATGGGTGTAGGAAGATAAAGTTGACACAAGGGCTGGTTAGAATGTTGGTGGTAAAAGTGAAATGTGTATTGGAGGAGCTAAACTAATTGCAAGCCTAGCCCTTGTGCTATAAACGGGCAGTAAATAGAGAACAAAGGTATATGGAAAAGAACAAAGAAAAAATAAAACCTGAGAAAATCTAAAGACTAATTGAATTTTAGGTGAAAACTCAGGATAACAAGAAAGAACATTCTTTCAAAGAGAGAAATTTCTTTTCTGATCCTCTATTAGTACATTGTTGACTTCCGTATTTTTTCTTCCATTTTTTTTGTGGTATCTTAACCATTTTTCATAGGTCAAAGTTATATACTTAAACACTCATGGGCTTTCTACTTAACAGAGGAATGATGATGGAGAACAGAGATGCTACAGAGAGAAGCGAGCATCCCGGTTATAATTGTAGGTGGATATATCTTAAGAAAGAAGTATCTGATGAAGATGATGATTATTTAAGACATTTCATGGAATTATAGGATAAAAAACCTGGATGTGACCTTAGAGACAAAAGCCCCAAAGTCTTAGATTTCACAGATGTAAGGACAACAAAAACAACTAAGGATTAGATATTTTAATGAACTACCATAGGTTACATATTTCAGTTCTGGATTCTCTGTTTTCCTTTCAATTATGTGATATGCCTAGGTGCGTCAGAGATACTGAGGTTGTATGAGGACCTAGAATGTTGGGGTAACATACATGTTGGGCAGAATCACACTTAAAAGTTCAACAACTTTAAAATGTTGCCTTCAACCGTATCAAATTTATAGTTTCTATTATTTTTCCCTGGGAAATTGTCTCTTCTTTCCCAATGAAGATAACTTTACTTTGGAATAATTTGTGTATTATTCATTTTTAAATCATGGTTTCCAACAAGTCTGTGGGTATGAATGTAATTTTTCCCCCTCCCATTTTGAACTTTTGGTGAGAAACTGTAACTGCAAAGATATATATGAGGAAGTTGAGGAATTTCCAAAAACCTATAGCATAAAGTAACTTTTGTTATTAAAATGATACAAATAGGGATTTTACTAAAATTATTTATAACCACAAAAATTTTACAGAGGTAAAAATTTTAACCTTGACTGCAAAATTTATGGACTTAACTATCTGTGAAAATGAAAACAAGTAAGTGACCAATTTTGTTGTATATACTATGCATCAGTTATTGTTATGTTTTCATTACATAATATAATATAAATTATTATATATTATAAGCATATATTGAAACTGATTAGAATGAAGAAATAATATAGATTTCTTTTTCTGACCATTTTTAAGCTTTAAGACTATGTCTCATTATGGTGATTTTGAATCTTATATTAAAAGATAGTCTGAAAACCCAGTGATTTTTTTAATGTCCCCTCAACAGAATTTTTTTTAACTTCATGGCATTTTACTAGTAATACCAATCAAGAGAAAAGTAATATCTATATAACCAAATAGATGGAAAGATTCTTCATACCAAACCTATGTGCCTCTTTACTGGGGTCCTGAGCTAAGGAAAAAAATTAAATCCTAACTTGGCTCTCCTTTGTATGAGGGAATCCAGGGCAAACTTTTATCCCCACAAAGAGTGACATATCCCAGAAACCAAAAACAAACAAAAAGATTCAGTAGAAGGAGGAAACATGCTGTTTTTCTGCTGACTCCTAGGGCTAGGCTGTCACTGAGCAGAAGAGAGGAAAATGGGCAGCTCAGTGCAAGAAAGGGGCACACACATTCAACAAATAAGCCGCATGATTAGAGACTTTGTTACTAATTACAATTAAACTGAAAAATAAACAGTTTCCTTTTGGCTGGAGGATCGAGTGTCTGAAGGACAAAGGCTGTCCTGGATGATGGTCCTTTCATATTGTTATTAACTTAGTGACACAGACTTTTTTCGACAATGAGACCTATGTTCACAATGAAAGTAAAATGAGTATAAAAATTACTTTGAAAAACTCTACTTTCCATGTCTGGATTTATGAGAGAAATGTGAGTTAGGAGCAGAGATGTGAGGGAGAGAGCAAAGAAAATAATATGTTTTAGATCATCAGACATATCGTGACTGCAAGACCTGACAAAAGGCAATGGAACAGAGAGGTTAACATTTAGAATTTCTTTGTAGTACATAAATCTAATTCTTTACAAATTAAAATTTTTAGCTGAATATCTGAATTTCTAAAGAATGCTTTTTCTACATATCTGGGGTCAAAGAACAAATCACAGGTAAGTGTTCAAAGAGAAAGTAAAATGACTATCATTGTGCATGTATATATATATATATATGAATATATATACATATGTTTTCATATATATTCATATAGATATGTCTTTAGCTTCTATATGGTATTGATTTTTAAGAATTATTCAGGTAGTACGTGAAAAGGTATTGTTGATTCAGTAGATGGCAGTCTTCCCACTGAGCCACTAAAAACCATTGTGGAAATCGCATTTTGAGAGAAGGAAAAACTGTTTTTGAAGTTAAAATAGAGCTTTCTGACACTAATTATTAAAGATTACATTTAGTTTAAAAATTCAGTGTCTTTATGTTGATGTCAAACAAATTAATTATTCCTAATACCAAATCAGTGAGACAAGTTGGATCTATTCCTCTAATTATTAGAACAGGAATGACAAGAAAGACAGATGCCTCCCCCCACCCCCATACCTCTGAGTACTCACATGCTAGGTAAGAAAGGAAATTTAGTAATTTAGGCCTCTGGACACTGAACCCAAAGTATTACCTCTTTGACCTTATATTCTCCCATCAAACAAAGAAACGTACAAACAAAAGCAAAACCTTTCGTGTTGTGATGCCCTTCCAGAGTTTCAGAGGTGCATAAGATGGAAAACTTTGGTAGACTCTCTGGAGAGTGATTCATTGTTCTGCCACTTACCTTACAATCCTGGGAAAGTAACTTAAACTCTCCAAGACTGCAGTACTCCCTCTGTGAAAGCAGGGATAATAAAAACAGCATTACAGGATTGCCATGAGGATAAAAAATAACCTTATGCTAGACATTTAATAGAAGTTTGTTTCCTTTCCTTTATGTTCTTTCTCTTCCTAAAAATGATCTTGGGGAGATACATATGTATATATTCAAATAGGTGGATTTTTAATTAAAGTGAGTTAAAATTAATTTTACTCTGATAATTTTAGGCTTCCTCGTGTGAAAATTGGCACTGCTCTTTAAGGATGTGGGCTCAAGAATCCAAAATCAGGGATCTCATCACTATTTTAAATTAGATCTTTTTTTTTTAACTTTATTGTGTATTCACAGTATATTGATCATTAATTATCTTTTGTACTATGTAGAAGCTTGTGCATAAGAGTTAATCTCATCCGAAAATGATATTTTACTCCTACTCTGAAAATGTTATTTAATATTTAGGGTTTGAAAAGAAAAAGTAAAATTAGATCTATTCATCCTGGACAGTAAGCAATACTTAGGAAGTTATTATGAAAAGAAAATTCTAAATCTATCTTCATTTACTGTCTTCTCCATCCAAGTAAGCCGCAAGGACTTATTATTTGTACTCTAGCAAATCAGAATTATTATAAAGCAAGAGAATCCCATTATTCTTAGGTTTCACGGGTTGGTATTATTAATTCAATATCAGATTGACTTCCGATTATGCATGTAGAGTATAAAATACTTGACATTTTATAGTCCATTTGTTCCTAACAAATTTTTAAAAATTTAAAAATTTATTTGCCCAGTGAAATGTCACAGCTTACTCCAATTCATCTATTTCTTCAGTTGCCCGTCCTTACCGCCTTAATTTAGGAAAGCACGTGAACTTTACTGGAATAGCTACCTTAGAAAGCGATGTTCTCCTGAGTTCTGATCTCTTATCCATGAAATAGAAGACACTGATTTATACTTTTGAAAAACAATCCCTCTGCTGTCTACATAATTTGCATAGTTAATGAAAAGACAGATCGAGCTCTGTTACTCTGAGAGTAAAACATTTATTATGGCCCATCTTAGTTTGAAGTGCTGGGGAAAAGAATTGTTTTTTCATGCTGATGCTGCTGTAGCGGAGGGCGCTGGCCAGGGGACTGACTGGCGTGGGCCTGTCACTCAGAAGCACAAACAGAGTTTCCTCTGCTAGTAGAACTTCCACCAGCCCTGTATTGTTTGTCAGAAAGCTAACTGCTTTAAGGAAAGTAGCCATGATTTTGTGGGGGGGGGGGGTTGTTTTGTTTTGTCAAGGTAATATAGATGAGTCATTGCCAATACATTTTTGAAATTTCGTTCATTAAAGGTTTTTCATGTCACTTCTCTTGCTTCTTTAGAGCCGTTGCTTTCAAAGTTGAACATATTTTAAAAGCTATAAAAAGGTGGGACTAAGGGGAACGCTGAGTGCAGATCTGGGAGAACAATATTTCTCCATGTGTTTTCCCAAAGTAGCAGGCGAGAGGAGCAAAATCCTGTAAACAACGGAATAGTTATTAAATGAGATAAATAAAATCTGCTGGAGGAAGCACTTCTGTTGTTGGTATCCCTTTAATTTACTGTATTTCTTATCAAAATAGGCATACTTCAAATGTGTGGTGTTAGTTAACCATATTCAAATCACTGCGAAGAATTGTGACTTTTTGAATGTGAAGAGGTCATCTCATTTTTCTCTGAATTCTCCACCCTAAGCAGAATGACTTACACACTGCAGGCTTTCCAAAGAGTGGCTGCTGATTGCATTATTGAATGAATGAATGAATGATTTCTCTGATCGTAAATTTATCGGGATTAAAATGAACTTAGAGTAGAGATTGCTGATGTAAAGAATCAAATCCTGGTATGTAGCTCTAATGTGAATTGCACAACAATCTTACAAACACCTTGCTATCCCCAGCTACTACCTACAGGCAATCATTCTTATCCACTTATTTCTAAAAATCATTGTAATTTGGATTAACTAACCCAGATAAACCCTATCTCTATGTAAAGGCTTGGCAACACCCATTTAGGTCTATTGGCAAATAAATCCAAAATTCCAGGGCTTTTGCCAAGTTGGGAAAATATTTGATTATAATGATAGTCTTAGTCTCCGGATAATATGTAGAATTTGGGTGATGATGTATTGATACACAGCACTTCTAAGCTCAAAAGTAGCTTCACTCACCTGATTGCTAATTAGGGTCAAGGCCTTCTGTTTCATAAGCCGAATTTCTCATTGTGGCTATTATGATTGATAACAGGATGTGACTTACGCTTATATGTTTAAACAAACACAGGAACAAAGAGACACACCTAAGTAAGCACAGGGAGATCATTCCACAAAGGCACCTGGGAAGTTACTGACCGGATTAGAATGGATTTATGATTAGTGATATGATCATTTGACCCCCTGTCTAACCTAGTGATGTGCACGTTTAATCTCCCCTCATCTGGTTCTGAATTACACTACTTCTACAAAATGATTAATTTTTTGATCCATTTAATCAATACAGTATTTTTTTTAGTTTAATTTACAAAATATGTACACACATTTTTTCAGGCACAAACTCGATAAAATTTCTACCTTTATTGCCATGGCACCAGAAATAATGCTATGAACCCAGAGAAGAAGTGAAAGTGTCCAACGTGCCATGAAATGGTAGCACACTCTTTCCCACATTTCCCATTGAAAAAAAAAGTTTGGAATGGTACTTTTAACTCCCTTTTATGTTATCAACAAGATTGTTTTTTAAACTTATAAATTAAGGACCTTCTCACAAAGGAAACTATACCTAGTATTTCTTATGATGGACACATAATTTTATGCACGTTAACACCCAAGAATTTTAAAAGGGGGGAGGGGAGATATTTCATCGTACTCTGAGAACTGGATGGATGAGGATGACACAAAAAAGGGTTTGTGGGCTTCCCTGGTGGCGCAGTGGTTGAGAATCCGCCTGCCGATGCAGGGGACACGGGTTCGTGCCCCGGTCCGGGAAGATCCCATATGCCGCGGAGCGGCTAGGCCCGTGAGCCTGCGCGTCCGGAGCCTGTGCTCCACAACGGGAGAGGCCGCAGCAGTGAGAGGCCCGCACACCGCAAAAAAAAAAAAAAAAAAAAAAAAAAGGGTTTGTTTTCAGATTAGCAAATCATGTAGGAGAGGGGGATTAAAGAGGGACAGGGGGCTGGAGAGAACACTCCAGCTGAGATCACACCAAGTACTCTTTTCTGTGTTTGGATTTTTCTGCTCAGTGTCATAATGACATGTATGTGATCTTTGTGTTAAGCCAAGGTAAAATGACCAATCTCCACCTTTTTGGATATCAAAAAGAATTCATAGAATGATGGCACCAAGGAGTTCCGTCTGCCATTGTTTTCCTAGCTGTTACTGAGCTGTAGAACAAAAGCAGGCAGGCTAGAAATAGAGATAGTATCTTCGCTTGATTCCTCCAAAAATTAGAATCTCCTCAATGGTATTCAGAGGCTGAGCTATGGCCCTTCTATGCTGTCTAATTGTATAGCTATTTGAGGTTTCACAAGCTGGCTCTGAAGGACCAGATTGAATGCTTCCAGGGGCAGATTTTCGGCAAGCCAGTAGATTACCTGGTGTCACTTAGGAATTTGCCTTGGCTAAGCAGAGCCAAAAGGCATGCTCCATTCATATCTCTTTAAACAACTCAACTTAAACACTAAATGATGCCTACTGTGACTGCGAATTACATTACCCTCATCAGAACTGTGGTATGCAAATACATTTTGAAGAATACTCACAGGTAACTCATAATAGAAGTCTGACTCTACTCTGGTTCTTTCTGCAAATAGTACATTGACAGGACTTCACTCAGCTAGTTTGAAAGCAGATCCTCCCATCAGTCTCATGATCAAGAATATACACTAAATATCTATAAGCCTAATTAAGTGCTTATTGGCTATTAAAATGTTAATAATAAATAACTCATATTCTGATAAAAATATTAATTAAATAAAACTTTCCTTAAAATTGTGTCTTGGGGACTTCCCTGGCGGTCCAGTGGTTAAGACTCTGCACTTCCAATGCAGGGACGTGGGTTCAATTGCTGGTCAGGGAACTAAGATCCCACATGCCACGTGGCTTGGCCAAAAAAAAAAAAAAAAGCAACAAAAAGATTTTTTTTTTCCACAGTTAGGGCCTATTATGTGTTCAATTTTGTCCCCCACAAATTCATATGTTGAAGTCCTAATACCCAGTACTTCAGAATGTGATCTTGTTTGGAAATAGCCTTTGCAGATGTAATTAGTTAAGTTGAAATGAGGTCATCAGCGTGGGCCCTCATCCAGTATGACTAGCGTCCTTATAAAAAGGAGAAATGTGGACGCAGGAACAGGCACACAAACAGGGAAATTGATGTGAAGAAACACAGAGAAAACAGCCAACCGTGAGCCAAGGAGAGAGGCCTGGAACAGATCCTTCCCTCACAGCCTCAGAAGAAACCAACCCTGCCCACACGTTGATCTCAGACTTCCAGCCTCCAGAGCTGTGAGACCATCAGTTCCTGTAGTTCAAGCCACCCAGTCTGGGGTTCTTTATTACAGCAGCCTGAGCAAACTAATCCAGGGCTGTAGCTCTCTGACAGGAAAAGCTTTAACCCACCCTGAAAATAAACAATAACCAGACATATTTATAGCCTAGTGAATTGTCTCAATCCTTTCATTATCTGATGAATAACTACTCACTCCAAATGTGGCTATTCAATAAAATTAGCCAAGTAACACTGAGGACTAAGGATTCCTGATTATTAGGAAACACAGAAATCTTTACAAACATAAAAAGAATTTGCAAAGTAAGGCTTCAAAAGAATCTCTTTATTGTCCATATCGCATGATCAGTCTTAGCAATAGACTGTATACTGAAAGGGAGAGACAAGTAATCAGCAGTCTTTGTCAAATTCCTTCTCATTTGTTTTCAGTTTTAAAATATCTTCAAAATAACTGACTTGAACTTCAAATTCATTGCTCTCCTGACACTGTTAAAAATACCTTTTCAAATCACTTCCTCATTTGCTTTGTCACTTTTTTTAAAAGAAAAAGTTGAAGATTAAAATTTTATATACTTTTATTACCAAGTTTCCAATATATTGGCCTCTTATAAAACCTATCACTGGGGTCCCACCCATAGTTTTTCTAGTTCCAGATCAGCTCAGCTATTGTTTCAGAGGAAAGACCAGCTAGGGTGGACTGTGTTCCCATTACAGGTTCTTTCTCATGCTGAATTTGGATGGTGTTTATGGCATACACCAAGATAGTGTTGAAGGGATCTTGAGGGTTTAATAGGCCACTGACCTCTTGCCCCATTCTCATGAATACCTCATGAAATTATCTCAGATTCTTTTCCATTGGAAAGCAAAATTTATTATAATACTTTATAGGTGTTGACTTTTCCCAATTGCTACTCCCTTCAGTACATTTACCCTCAGAATTCTTACCTATTTTATAAAATAAAAAAGTTTGTTACTTCAATAAAGGTGTAAATACTTTGTGGATTGGACTCCTTTATGAGGTTATTTAAAGTCTGAGCTAAATCAAGTAATCGGCTCCCAGCACTTCCAGGAGGACGCAGCCAAGTAATATACTACTTGCTGGCAGCACTCATTTATTTTTATGAAATTTTCTTTCCATTTCTTTCTTACCCTATTCACTTTAATTCACCAGGCTATATCATATTGTCCTTATTTTGAAGGATATCTGTTAGTAAGATAACTATTTTGAATCCAATTGGAAATAAGTGAAACTGTATATTATTGCATGCTCCTATACAGATAGATAAAAATATTTCAAATATACAGTAGTAAGTAAATAAAAGTTGTTGATAAAATTGGAAACAACCAAACAAACATGAGTTTCCCAAAGGCAGGAGGTTGTGTCTCTTACTTATTTTATTTTCAGCTCCTAGCTCAGAGCTTCACACCGAGTCATCATCATTAAATGTAATTTGTAGAATGAATGTTCTCCCACTAGATATCAGAATGGTCTATAATAGTTTTCTCCTACTCCAGTCCTGGGTAGTATTGTATCCTCTTCAGATACAGATTAAGGGTGGGAGAATTATCACTGTAGTTAAGTGGTTCTCTCCCATCATATTGGCAAGTTTCTAATCTTTGGACTGACTGAAAACATAATCTGATTTGAGACTTCCTTTTTTCTTGAATTGTACTCGTTTTTCCTTTGGTAGAGGACAGAGGTAATAAAGTTAGCGCCAAGAGTTTGAATCCTTGCTAAGCCTCTTACTGGATGGGTGAAGCACAATTTAATTACCTCAAGGACTCTGGCACATCAACAGTACCACTGCAGGAATCAGAAGGACCAGGCTAAGATGGTCCCGCCAAGGGAAGGGACAGTATTTGGGAGAAGTAGCAGCAACTCCCAGGAGAGACAAATTGGTGAGTCACGTATAAGCCCTGTCAGCAGTGGTAAGGCACCTTCACACAGCTTCTCTGGGGCCAGACTCCTCAGCATAGTACACTAAGGCATTGGTCATCAACTTGGGCTGCAGGTAAAAATTATCTGGGGATCTCTTAAGAAATATTCATGCCTGTGACCTCACTCTAGCACAATTAGCTCAAATATCCCCAGCATGGGTCTATTTTTTCACGTTCTCCATGACTCTAATGTTCAGCTGGGGTTGAGAAACAGACACCTAACGATGTCAGAGCAGGAAAAGAGAAATGATACTGGGTCCATTTCCAATGAGACTTCTTTGTCAGCATATGTGGGATGATCCTCCCTGGGATACCCGGGAACGGCAAGTTAGGCAGTGTGCCCTGGGAAAGAGAAAATGGCAAAGGTGCAGCAAACCCTGCAATAGCAAGTTACCGAAATATGAAGCATTCTTTCTTTAAACACAATTTTTCGAATGGGTTACAAGTGTCATAGTTTAAAACTTTAACTCATGCTAATATGTGGAATGATGAGAAAATGTACATTCTTTCTTTAATCTAGAAGTAAACTGGTAAACCTCCTGAGCCTGCATTTGCTAGATTGAAAAAAAAAAAAGCTCCTCCCAAGACTTTTTTAAAAATAAATTTATTTATTTTATTTATTTATTTTGGCGGCATTGGGTCTTCGTTGCTGCGCGCGGGCTTTCTCTAGTTGCGGCGAGTGGGTGCTACTCTTTGTCGCGGTGCGCGGGCTTCTCATTGCGGTGGCTTCTCTTGTTGCGGAGCACGGGCTCTAGGCACGCGGGCTTCAGTAGTTGTGGCACGTGGACTCAGTAGTTTTGGCTCACAGGCTCTAGAGTGCAGGCCCAGTAGTTGTGGCGCACAGGCTTAGTTGCTCCGTGGCACGTGGGATCTTCCCGGACCAGGGCTTGAATCCCCTGCATTGGCAGGCGGATTCTTAACCACCGCGACACCAGGGAAGTCCCTCCTCTCAAGTTTAATATTGGGTTGGTCAAAAAGATCGTTCAGGTTTTTCTGTAAGATGGCACAGGAAAACCCGAACGAACTTTTGGGCCAACCTAATACTTAGGAATTTCCAAAAATGCGAACAGTCCCTTAGATTGGATAAAAAGGCTCAGTAAAAGGCTGTATCCTGTATCCCTTGATGTCTTCCCTAAGGTGAGGATCAGGTGGATGGAATGTTTTCCTACTATCTGCCCTGCTGGTATGCAGTGCTGAAATCTCTGATGAGCTTGTGATCCATTCTTTTATTCATGGCCACCTTGGCACTGAAACGTTTCCCTTCAGTTCACCAGGGTACAGATCTTAAGTCGCCATGTCTCTCATGGGGCTCCCCTGACTTATTGGTCCCTTCCCCTAATCACCAACTAGCTTGTCTGGCCTGCCTGCTCTTCCCTCTTCCTAACTGGACCCTCCTTATGTTGGCATGGCCCTCCTCCTTCCAGAGTCCCATGTGTCCTTCCCCCTCTGGGTTCTAGGTATCACAACACCATTCCAGTACCATAGGACCAAAGTAGAGAGAAAGTAAATCAGAACAAATATTTGATTGCTTTCTCCCTTCTCTTTTACAAACTCACCCAGAGCTTTCTTATTTGTCCTATATCACCCCTCTATAGAAGATCAGTAATAGATTTTTTTTTTCTATGCTGGAGAACATAAATCTTCATTGGGTTTCAAAAAGATGAGATAAATGAACTTATAAAATTCACTCTACAACAACCTGATTTCAAAGCTTTCGTATTGCTATGTGATATCTTAAATGTGAGAAGCTAGGTAGTTTTTCTTTCTTTTGCATTGTCTCAAACAAATCTATAACACTAGAGATTATAACAAATCTCAAACACTATATTTTATTCATTTCAAATGGCTCCCAGGAGGCAAGCTCCCTCTATTTGAGAAAATAAAGAAAGTTGTGACTCAGGAGCTGACTAAAGGAACTGGTGGGATATAGAATACTTGTCCCCTGACTCACCAGTTCAAATGTGACCCCAAATTGCTAACATCTGAGTGTCACTTGCTAGTCTCAGCATGATCACTGAGGAAGAGAAGCCACATCATATGCATACCACAATTGCCTGCTGTTTCCAATAGAGAAGCAAGGTTACAATGAACCCCCAGAACTTACCTTTCCCTCCTCCTATACCTCCCACAGCATTGTCCTAATATAAACTAAGGTTTGAGATTTATTTTCCAAAAGAATCGTGCACTTCTCAATGTATTTTTTTTCCTAAATGAGTTTCAATTAAACCCACAAGACACGGTATTTTTGTTTCATCAAATGTCATTGGCCAGAGAAGATAGTGCAGTGAGTACACTAATTGCCCCAATATCATAAATATGAGTAATAATAATAATCATTAACATTGACTGAGCATCCATGATGTGTTAGAGATTGTGCTAGCATCTTACACAGATTCCAGAATTTAAACTTCAAAACAACACTGAAAAGTAGCTATTATGATCTTCATTTTATAGATGAGGAAACTGAGATGCAGGTAACTTAGGTATCACCCAAGAATATAGCTAGTCAGGTGCAGACTTGAGATTTTTATCCCTGCTCTTCTGGCTCCAAAGCCATGCTACTTCTCTTATGTGCATGTATTTCCCACATCTTGCTTCCAGTGGCTGTTTCTTGGTCAGTTACTTTTGTGCATTTTAGGTGTGTCATTTTGCCTAAGGAAGCTCAGTAGGCTGACCCTTGGAGTATACTACCAATTAGCGACAATAAGATTGTCAAATCTAGTTATATTTTAGACTAATGTAAAAACGTGAAAACTTAAATCTCCTTAAACGTAGTCTTTATCCAAGTTTTCCAAGAGGCTTTTCCACTTTTACTAGCCATTTCAAACTAAATAATTCACAGATAGATAGAAGAATAATTTTATTAAAGTAGGAAATTAGGCAAAAGAAAACTTGACCCATACACTCAGATGACCCATAAAGAAATTAAAATTAAAAGCAAATCTCACGATAAATATTTAATTTTGAATTAGAAGATGGCTTAACTTTCTCTTCATTCAAATGTTCTTATGCTATTGCATGACTATGGAAATAAATCATTTTTTAAGATATTAACTATAAATTTTCTCAGTAATAGAATAGTTATTTCATTTAAAGCAAAATTCACTGGAACTAACCTTCATGTAACAATTTTAGGAGTTCTTGGGGGAGCTAATGTTCTATAAAGTCAGTTTTAATTAGCTAGATCAAGAAAATATTTGTCGCTATGGCAATCAGAGCCTTAAGGTGGAAATAATAGATGGATTCGGGAGTTAAGTTCTCTTTGTATTCCTAAGTATTTTTCTCATGGAGCCATGTTTCTTTGGAGCCATGGAATTCCTGTTTGTGCCCATGGCACAATTTAAAAGAGAACGGACCAGCACCTCAGCTGGTGTTATAATTGTTGATTCCAAGGTTTTCATTCTAGAACCAAGAGTCTGAGAAGTGACCATTGCAAAGAAAAATTTTAGTCAATGGACCTCATCGGACAAATGAATATTGTATGTCTCTGTGTTCTGAGTGGTCATGCACTTGAGGCCAAAGACAAACCCATTTGGATGAAAGGCAAGGTCTAGTGAAAGCCTCCCCCATGTAATTCAAACGTGGCCTAACAAAATTAGGTGGTGCATGGTAACTGCAATAGCACTACTGAACTAGAGAAATCAGCACAAACAACATGGCAAATATGTATTTAGACCCATAGCAACAACCAGCACCAAAAGAATAGCACCAGGTTTATGAGGCATGGGCCATTAAACTTAATAAGTAATAAACTATGATTAAATTACAAACACATTTTTATTATGCCACAATGGTGAGGAGCCATGCTTATTAGGTTTAGTTGCAGGAACCAATATGCACCTATAAACATGCAGTGGGAACAGCGAATCTCCCTGTGAAGGGCCAACCATGGGTTCAGGAACCTGAAGCAGCCTTGCTGGCAGTGCCAGGAAGAAACTGCAGGGTCAGCCTTGTTTCAACCCTCAGAACTCTCTGACCACAGTTTCTAAAAGCAATCCAATTTCCCTCCTATTTGACTGCAGGTAGAAAATCACTTTGTTTTACAAATCCCCAAAAGGAAACTATCTGATAGAATCTAAGAGACTGGTTCATCTTCCTAAGATGTTTGGGCAAAAATACTGAGTAACATTTTTAGACTGGAAAAGTTTAAAGGAACATTCCTGCACACTTTAGCACTTAGAGAGCAATGGATTTCATTTGCTGGATTAAGTCTGAAATCATAGTTTGAAAGCTGCTGTCCTGTAGTCTGGATCTAACTAACAGACAGGCATAGTATTTTTTAAAAATTGTATTGGTTACAACAAAAGCTCTAAGTGAGGCAGGAGATAGATGCGTCTCCCGGGCAAACAGTTGGAGTTTGTTCTCTGTGGACCAATACTCCGAGATGATAATAACAGGACAATTGAGAGAGGAGTCTGGGCCCTGCACAGATAGAAGATAAAAGACCACATATACCTCATTCTCGAAGTCAGGAGACCTCCCTGACTACACATAAGCAGAAAGGCTCTCTGGAGGTCAAAAGGGGAGTGACGCTAAGTGGCTAAGTCTACCCATAGGCCTCTTTGGTAGAATCCATCTAGGCTAAGAGATGCGTGCATAAACGGGAAGATCCTGAGATATACCAAATACGGACTTTGAACCAGGCAAATCAAAATGATTGGCCAAAGGCGGGGTAATATGTGAAACCCAGAAGAAATGCCCCGAGGGTGCGACTCTCTCTCTGAGCCCGCCATGTGTCTATCCACATGTACTGTACTCTTTTTTTCTCCTAATAAATACTTGTTTCACTATTTTCCGTCTTGTGGGAATTCCTTTTCTGCAAAGCATTACGGCCAGGGCCTTGTCACTGACCACTGGCCTAGTGGCTAGGATTCAGTACTCTCACTGCCGCGACCAGACCTCAATCTCTGGAAGGGAACCGAAACCCTGCTTCAAGCCGCTGCAGGCTGAGGCCACCGAAATCAGAAGTACACAATCTTAATCTGACAACAATCTTTTAGAACTGGGTACTGGCTGAACTGCCACTATTGACTATGTGGGATCCAACTGCTCAACGAAGTGCCTTCCTGGTTCCTTCTTTCATATATGCTCCCTGCCTGGATACATGGGAGTTGTTAACCTCTGAATAAATAGATGGCCCACAGAAGAAAATCTCTTTCTATTATTTAATGGCTTTTCCTACCGCATGGATTCAAGAGTTTTACTTGCAACTCCTGCCAGCACACAGCCTGTCCCCTCTCCTACACCTCACCTCCTTGAAAAACTAAAATCTCCTTTAAACAAGGAAATAGTAGCCTAAAATTATCCTTGGAAAAATGTAAGACATAAAGAAAATAGATAAACTATGAAGATATACATCACTTGAATCTCAGGGTGCAAAGTTAATTTTTAATTCACCTGCTCTTGCCAATAAACCAGCACAAAAATTATTACAACCACATCTGTAATAGATGGTGAGTCAGCTTCTTGTCAGTGCCAAGGAGTTTAACTCACAGAAAAGAATTGGTTCTAGTATTGAAAATATTTATGTTAAAATAATATTTCTTAAACAAAGTATATTTACAAACTGTATTTACAGTGTATTAAGCAAACTCAGTATAAGAAACAAATTTGGTATTAGCCTAGAGTGATATGACTTTCTGGCAATGGATTGAATATCGTGATATACTGATTATAGAACCTTTTTGATAAAAATGAGTTATGGGTGTGAAATGAACTTTTACTGCATAATAAGCATTTGCCTGAGTGCTTTTCCTTACATGTTCTTTTATTTTATCTCCACATCTATTCTACAAGTAAGTGTTTAACCTATTTTTAATGAAAGAACTGGAACTGAGATCCAAAGAACACAAAAAACTTGTCCCAGGCCACACAACTAGCACAGAGAATGGCATATTCACCAAGCTGAGAAGTAATTTTTGTTTTAACATCCTTATCGAAGTAAAATTGCTTTACATTGTTTTGTTAGTTTCTGCTGTATAACAAAGTGAATCAGCTGTACGTATACATATATCCCAATATCCCCTCCCTCTTGCGTCTCCCTCCCACCATCTCTATCCCACCCCTCTAGTTGGTCACAAAGCACCGAGCCGATCTCCCTGTGTTATGTGGCTGCTTCCCACTAGCTATCTACTTTACATTTGGTAGTGTATATATGTCCATGCCACTCTGTCACTTCTTCCCAGCTTACCCTTCCCTCTCCCCATGTCCACAAGTCCACTCTCTACGTCTGTGTCTTCATTCCTCTCCTGCCCCTAGGTTCCTGAGAACCATTATACTTTTTTTTAGATTCCATATATATGTATACGGTATACGGTATTTGTTTTTCTCTTTCGGACTTACTTCACTCTGTATGATAGACTCTAGGTCCATCCACCTCACTATAAATAACTCAATTTCAATTTCATTTCTTTTTATGGCTGAGTAATAGTCCATTGTATATATGTGTCACATCTTCTTTATCCATTCATTTGTCAATGGACACTTAGGTTGCTTCCATGTCCTGGCTATTGTAAAGAGTGCTGCAGTGAACATTGTGGTACATGACTCTTTTTGAATTATGCTTTTCTCAGGGTATACGCCCAGGAGTTGGATTGCTGGGTCGTATGGTAGTTCTGTTTTTAGATTTTAAGGAACCTCCATACTGTTCTCCATTGTGACTGTATCAATTTACATTCCCAACAACAGTGCAAGAAGTTTCCCTTTTCTCGATACCCTCTCTAGCATTTATTGTTTGTAGATATTTTGATGATGGCCATTCTGAGCGGTGTGAGGTGATACCTCCTTGTAGTTTTGATGTGCATTTTCTAATGATTAGTGACTTTGAGCATCCTTTCATGTGTTTGTTGGGATTCTGTATATCTTCTTTGGAGATTTAGGTCTTTTATCCATTCTGAGTTTATTTTTGTATATGATGTTAGGTAGTGCTCTAATTTCATTCTTTACAAGTAGCTGTCCAGTTTTCCCAGCACCACTTATTGTCCTTTCTCCATTGTATATTCTTGCCTCATTTATCAACAACGAGGTGACCATATGTGCATGGGTTTATCTCTGGGCTTTCTATCCTGTTGCATTGATCTATATTTCAGTTTTTGTGCCAGTACCATATTGTCTTGATTACTGTAGCTTTGTAATATAGTCTGAAGTCAGGGAGCCTGATTCCTCCAGCTCTGTTTTTCTTTCTCAAGATTACTTTGGCTCTTTTGGGGTCTTTTGTGTTTCCATACAAATTATGAAATTTTGTGTTCTAGTTCTGTGAAAAATGCCATCGGTGGTTTGATAGGGATTGCCTTGAATCTGTAGATTGCTTTGGGTAGTAGAGTCATTTTCACAATGTTGATTCTTCCTATCCGAGAACATGGTATATCTCTCCATCTGCTGGTATCATCTTTAATTTCTTTCATCAGTGTCTTATAGTTTTCTGCATACAGGTCTTTTGTCTCTTTAGGTAGGTTTACTCCTAGGTAATTTATTCTTTTTGTTGCAATGGTAAATGGGAGTGTTTCCTCAATTTCTCTTTCAGATTTTTCATCATTAGTGTATAGGAATGCAAGACATTTCTGTGTATTAATTTTGTATCCTGCTACTTCACCAAATTCATTGATTAGCTCTAGTAGTTTTCTGGTAGCATCCTTAGGATTCTCTATGTATAGTATCATGTCATCTGTAAACAGTGACAGTTTTAGTTCTTCTTTCCGATTTGGATTACTTTTATATCTTTTGCTTCTCTGATTGCTGTGGCTAAAACTTCCAAAACTATGTTGAATAATAGTGGTGAGAGTGGGCAACCTTGTCTTGTTCCTGATCTTAGTGGAATTGGTTCCAGTTTTTCACCATTGAGAATGATGTTGGCTGTGGGTTTGTCATATATGGCCTTTACTATGTTGAGGTAAGTTCCCTCTATGCCTACTTTCTGGAGGGTTTTTATCATAAATGGGTGTTGAATTTTGTCAAAAGCTTTTTCTGCATCTATTGAGATGATCATATGGTTTTTCTCCTTCAACTTGTGAATATGGTTTATCACATTCTTTGATTTGCTTATATTGAAGAATCCTTGCATTCCTGGGATAAACTCCACTTGATCATGGTGTATGATCCTTTTAACGTGCTGTTGGATTCTGTTTCCTAGTATTTTGTTGAGGATATTTGCATCTATGTTCAACAGTGATATTGGTCTGTTGTTTTCTTTGTGACGTCTTTGTCTGGTTTTGGTATCAGGGTAATGGTGGCCTTGTAGAATGAGTTTGGGAGTGTTCCTCCCTCTGCTATATTTTGGAGGAGTTTGAGAAGTATATGTGTTAGCTCTTCTCTAAATGTTTGATAGCATTCGCCTGTGAAGCCATCTGGTCCTGGGCTTTTATTTGTTGGAAGATTTTTAATTACAGTTTCAATTTCAATGTTTGTGATTGGTTTGTTCATATTTTCTCTTTCCTCCTGGTTCAGTCTTGGAAGGTTGTGCTTTTTTAAGAATTTGTCCATTTCTTCCAGGTTGTCCAATTTATTGGCATATAGTTGCTTGTAGTAATCTCTCACAATACTTTGTATTTCTGCAGTGTCAGTTGTTACTTCTCCTTTTTCATTTCTAATTCTGTTGATTTGAGGCTTCTTTGATTTTTTCCTGATGAGTCTGGCTTATGGTTTATCAATTTTGTTTACCTTTTCAAAGAACCAGCTTTTAGTTTTACTGATATTTGCTATCATTTCCTTCATTTCTTTTTCATATATTTCTGATCTGATCTTTATGATTTCTTTCCTTCTGCTAACTTTGGGGTTTTTTTGTTCTTTTTCCTTTAATTGCTTTAGGTGTAAGTTTAGGTTGTTTATCTGAGATATTCCTTTTTTCTTGAGGTAGGATTGTATTGCTATAAACTTCCCTCTTAGAACTGCTTTTGCCGCATTTTATAGGTTTTGGGCCATTGTGTTTTCATTGTCATCTGTTTCTAGGTATTTTTGATTTCCTCTTTGATTTCTTTAGTGATCTCTTGTTATTTAGTAGTGTATTGTTTAGCCTCCATGTGTTTGTAATTTTTACTTTTTTTTTTTCCTGTAATTGATATCTACTCTCATAGCGTTGTGGTTGGAAAAGATACTTGATACGATTTCAATTTTCTTAAATTTATGGAGGCTTGATTTGTGACCCCAGATATGAGTTATCCTGGAGAATGTTCCATGAGCACCTGAGAAGAAAGTGTATTCTGGTGTTTTTGGGTGCAATGTCCTATAAATATCAATTAAATCCATCTTGTTTAATATGTCATTTAAAGTTTGTGTTTCCTTATTTATTTTCATTTTGGTTGATCTGTCCATTGGTGAAAGTGGGGTGTTAAAGTCCCCTGCTATGACTGTGTTACTGTCAATTTCCCCTTTTATGGCTGTTAGCATTTGCCTTATGTATTGAGGTGATCTTATATTGGGTGCATAAATATTTACAATTGTTATATCTTCTTCTTGGATGGATCCCTTGATCATTATGTAGTGTCTTTCTTTGTCTCTTGTAATAGTCTTTATTTTAAAGTGTATTCTTTTCTAATATGAGAATTGCTACTCCAGCTTTCTTTTGATTTCCATTTGCATGGAATATCTTTTTCCATACCCTCCTTTCAGTCTGTATGTGTCCTGAGGTCTGAATTGGTCTCTTGTAGACAGCATATACATGGGTCTTGTTTTTGTATCCATTCAACCATTCTATGTCTTTTGGTTGGAGCATTTAATCCATTTACATTTAAGGTATTTATCGATATGTATGTTCCTATTACCATTTTCTTGTTTTGGGTTTGTTATTGTAGGTCTTTTCCTTCCCTTTTGTTTCCTGCCTAGAGAAGTTCCTTTAGCATTTGTTGTAAAACTGGTTTGGTGGTGCTGAATTCTCTTAGCTTTTGATTGTCTGTAAAGCTTTTAATTTCTCCATCAAATCTGAATGAGATCCTTGCTGGGTAATCTTGGTTGTAGGTTTTTTCCTTTCATCACTTTAGATATGTCCTGCCACTCCCTTCTGGCTTGCAGAATTTCTGCTGAAAGATCAGCTGTTAACATTATGGGGATTCCTTTGTATATTATTTGTTGCTTTTCCCTTGCTCCTTTTAATATTTTTTCTTTGTATTTAATTTTTGATAGTTTGTTAATATGTGTCTCAGAGTGTTTCTCCTTGGATTTATCCTGTATGGGACTCTCTGCACTTCCTGGACTTAATTGACTATTTCCTTTCCCATGTTAGAGAAGTTTTCAACTATAATCTCTTCAAATATTTTCTCAATCCTTTTCTTTTACTCTTCTTCTGGGACCCCTAGTATTTGAATGTTGGTGTGTTTAATGTTGTCCCAGAAGTCTCTGAGACTGTCCAAAATTCTCTTCAGTCTTTTTTCTTTATTCTGCTCTGCAGTAGTTATTTCCGCTATTTTATCTTCCTGGTCACTTATCCGTTCTTCTGCCTCAGTTATTCTGCTATTGATTCCTTCTAGAGAATTTTTAATTTCATTTATCCTGTTGTTCATCACTATTTGCTTGCTCTTTAGTTCTCCTAGGTCCTTGTTAAATGTTTCTTTTATTTTCTCCATTCTATTTCTAAGATTTTGGATCATCTTTACTATCATTA
>NC_041215.1:102620072-102661393 GCF_002837175.3 Physeter macrocephalus
CATTATGGGGATTCCTTTGTATATTATTTGTTGCTTTTCCCTTGCTCCTTTTAATATTTTTTCTTTGTATTTAATTTTTGATAGTTTGTTAATATGTGTCTCAGAGTGTTTCTCCTTGGATTTATCCTGTATGGGACTCTCTGCACTTCCTGGACTTAATTGACTATTTCCTTTCCCATGTTAGAGAAGTTTTCAACTATAATCTCTTCAAATATTTTCTCAATCCTTTTCTTTTACTCTTCTTCTGGGACCCCTAGTATTTGAATGTTGGTGTGTTTAATGTTGTCCCAGAAGTCTCTGAGACTGTCCAAAATTCTCTTCAGTCTTTTTTCTTTATTCTGCTCTGCAGTAGTTATTTCCGCTATTTTATCTTCCTGGTCACTTATCCGTTCTTCTGCCTCAGTTATTCTGCTATTGATTCCTTCTAGAGAATTTTTAATTTCATTTATCCTGTTGTTCATCACTATTTGCTTGCTCTTTAGTTCTCCTAGGTCCTTGTTAAATGTTTCTTTTATTTTCTCCATTCTATTTCTAAGATTTTGGATCATCTTTACTATCATTACTCTGAATTCTTTTTCAGGTAGACTGCCTATTTCCTCTTCATTTATTTGGTCTGGTGAGTTTTTACCTTGCTCCTTCATCTGCTATTTCTCTGTTTTGTCATTTTGCTTAACTGACTGTGTTTGGCGTCTCCTTTTTGCATGCTGCAGGTTCATAATTCCCATTGTTTTTGGTGTCTGCTCCCAGTGGGTAAGGTTGGTTCAGTGGGTTTTGTAGGCTCCCTGGTGGAGGGGACTGGTGCATGTGTTCTGGTGGATAAAGCTGGATCTTGTCTTTCTAGTTGGCAGGATAGGGTCCAGTGGTGTGTTTTGGGGTGTCTGTGAACTTATTATGATTTTAGTCAACCTCTCTGTTAATGGGTGGGGGTTGTGTTCCTGTCCTGCTAATTGTTTGGTATGAGGTGTCCAGCACTGGAGCTTGCTGGTCATTGAGTGGAGCTGGGTCTTAGCATTGAGACAGATGTCTGTGAGAGCTCTCGCCGATTGATATTATGTGGGGCCTGATGTCTCTGGTGGTCCAGTGTCCTGAACTCAGCTCTCTCACCTCTGAAGCTCAGGCCTGACACTGGCCGGAGCACTAAAATCCTGTTAGACACATGGCTCAGAAGAAAAGGGAGAACAAAAAAGAAAGGATGAAAAATTTTTTAAAAAAGAAAATAATGTTATTAAAATAAAAAATTAAAAATATATTATTAAAAATAAAAACTAATAAAAGAAGAGAGCAATCAAACCAATAAATAAATCCACCAATGATAAGAAGTGCTACAAACTTAACTAAGGTAAACATATAAATCAGAAACTAGTCAGTCACATACAGCAAACCCCAAGTCTACAGTTGCCCCCAAAGTCCACTGCCTCAATTTTGGGATGATTCGTTGTCTATTCAGGTATTCCACAGATGCAGGGTACATCAAGTTGATTGTGGAGATTTAATCCACTGCTCTTGAGGCTGCTGGGAGAGATTTCCCTTTCTCTTCTTTGTTCGCACAGCTCCCGGGGTTCAACTTTGGATTTGTCCCCGCCTCTGTGTGTAGGTCGTCTGAGGTCACCTGTTCCTGCCCAGACAGGACGGGGTTAAAGTAGCAGCTCATTGGCGGGCTCTGGCTCACTCAGGCTAGGGGGAGGGAGAGGTACAAAATGCAGGGCAAGCCTGAGGTGGCAGAGGCCAGCGTGATGTTGCAACAGCCTGCGGCACACTATGTGTTCTCCCAGAGAAGCTGTCTCTGGATCACAGGACCTTGGCAGTGGTGGGCTGCACAGGCTCCCGGGAGGGGAGGTGTGGATAGTGACCTGTGTTTGCACACAGGCTTCTTGGTGGCTGTAGCAGCCGCCTTAGCGTTTCATGCCTGTCTCTCATGTCCACACTGATAGCCATGGCTCGCGTCCATCTGTGGAGCTTGTTTAGGTGGTGCTCTGAGTCTCCTCTCCTCACGCACCACGAAACAATGGTCTCTTGCCTCTTTGGCAGTTCCAGACATTTTCCCGGACTCCCTGACCGCTAGCTGTGGTGCACTAACCCCTTCAGGCTGTGTTCACGCCGCCAACCCCAGTCCTCTCCCTGGGATCCGACCTCCGAAGCCCGAGACTCAGCTCCCAGCTCCCGCCCACCCCGGCGGGTGAGCAGACAAGCCTCTCGGGCTGGTGAATGCCGGTTGGCACTGATCCTCTGTGCGGGAATCTCTCCGCTTTGCCCTCCTCACCCCTGGTTGCTGCGCTCTCCTCCGTGGCTCCGAACCTTCCCCCCTCCGCCACCTGCAGTCTCCGCCCGCGAAGGGGCTTCCTAGTTTGTGGAAACCTTTCCTCCTTCACAGCTCCTTCCCACTGGTGCAGGTCCCGTCCCTATTCTTTTGTCTCTGTTTTTCCTTTTTTCTTTTGCCCTACCCAGGTACGGGGGGAGTTTCTTGCCTTTTGGGAAGTCTGAGGTCTTCTGCCAGCGTTCAGTAGGTGTTCTTTAGGAGTGTGCCACATGTAGATGTATTTTTGATGTATTTGTGGCGAGGAAAGTGATCTCCATGTCTTACTCCTCTGCCATCTTGAAGGTCCATCCTCATAAGGGATTTTGAATGGTTTAAGCAACAGAACCTGGACCTGTCACTGAGCATTCTCACACTATACCATAACTTTCTGATTTTGGCAGAAGGAAGGAGTGTTAAGGTGTTGGACATTAGAAGTCATAATACTATGATCCACTTTTCATAGTAATATGATCCATCTTAATTGCTGGCCTGTGGGCAGGATTTTGATAGATCTTAGTGAGACAAATTTGGTGATAAATGATACTCAGACCTCTTATGTTTGATTGTCTTTTATCAACTCAGCATTGTTTCTGTCCCCCAAAGCCACACTTCCCAGAGTTCCTTTCCATATTGTTCTAAGTCAGAGTTTGTCAATGAAAGGAATACAAGTAGATGGAAGATGAAAGTGAGGAGAGGTCATTATTTTTCGGAGTTATGGCATGTCACACGGTTGAAATGAGGTCATAGAGACTTTCCAGGTTACTGGGGGTACCCACGATGCTATACAGACTCATATGTTTAGTGTGAGCCTTTGCAGATTCTTTTGAGAATTTCAGTAGTTTCCCCATGAAACTTTTGAGAACTACTCAATTTGAGTCTTCAAAGGAGGTCTGCAGTGACCATTTCTCCAATCTTCAGCTGCAGCCTTCGTGACCTTTAGTCATGCAGCTCTTTCCCACATACCTGCATTTCCTTATTTCTATATCACCCCCTTCATTCCCATAAGACATGGAATGGTTTTGTTTTCCTGTGTGAAGCTTAACTGACACACCATCCCTGTTCCTGATCTTTGACCAACCCAGGACACAGGATCAACTTTGTAAAACTTGGAGCCACCAGGGGATGAGCCCACTAAGGCAGACACTATTGGCTGTGCTCCAAAATCAGTTCTATTCTTCTTCCTTTGTAAAAGCAGCTCCTTGTAGCTAAGAAGACCCACGTGAGTGATTTCAAGTCAACGGGATGTAGTAAGTGGAAATGATGTGTGTAATTTCAGAAAATGTCCATAAAGGAAAGGGCTGTTCCCTTCTTCATACTTCCTCCTTATTATTTTCCTGGCTGGAAAATAATAGTTGGAGTTCCAGCAACCGTTTTGAACCATCATGGAATTTGGGTTATTGAAGCGTCACACAATAGAACAGAAAGCTGAAAAGAGACTGGGCCCCTAATATTGTGAGCAAGCCTGCAAGAACTAGATAGCTAAATCTAGACACTTATATATAAGGGAATGAAACTTCTATTTGATTTAAGTCACTGATATTTTGATATTGCTGTCACTTGTGGTTATAACAAGTACTGATACATCAACCTTACCAGATATTTTCAGACTGTTAGGTTGGAGGAAGGGAGAGAAAACTCAGTGGACCCTTCAGGGGAGGAGCCTACAACTGCCAGGACAAGAGTAAGAGAGGGTGTGAGCAGGACTCATCAGATGTGTCTTACCCACCTGAAGACAAAAAGATATCTTAACAACTGGTTATTCTGGTTAGAAGGAAGCTGAAGTAATCTTGAAATGCATAGAGCAGAAAGGGAATCACTGTGACTTGATCTTCTTTTAAAACTGCTATTTTACTCCAACGTATGTTTATTTATAATTTGTCTATGTCCCACTTTTCCAGAAAAATAATTTTTTAACAGCTTAGTTACATATATACAAGATTACAAAAATAATAAATGAGGCCATTAGAAAAAAAAAATGTTATGAAGAAATAATGTGCAAAATGCCTAACGTGAGATGTGGTCTGTTTTGTTCAACATCGTATTTCCAGAACCTAAAATGTTGCTAAATAAATATTTGGTTAAAAATATGCACATTCTGAATAGACATTTATTGGTTTTGCCTGTCCAACTTCTTTACATCCCTTCTTTTCCTACAACAAGCACTTCATTTGTCTTTTGTAGTTTAGGCAGTGTTGACCATACCACTGGCTCCGGAAGGCTCCTCACATAATCTGACAATGAGAGCCTCACCTGGAACTTTCGAGAGAGATATGCAGAAAGAGGTACTCTTCCCACTCTCCACAACCCTTGGAGTTGTTGAGCTGGTGGAAAATAAGCCTATCCTGGGTCACTCTTTTTTGGATATGAGTGTGATCCTGTTTGAAGCTAATTTAATACCTGGACTTTTCAGTTTTCTGACCCAGTCATTTTTAACTGGGACCCTTTTGCTCCTCAAAGGACATTTAGCACTTAGAACCAAGAGTCCTGACTACTACAGAGTGGATAAAAATTTGATTCTTAACTTCTTAGCAGTTAGAGTAAACAGCAAACTAGCATGAGCTAGTTCCTCAGGAGGTGCATAGCTGTCCTAAGCAGCAGTACTTAAGATGAATGTCACCGACACATCCTTAGAAGGGAAATAAGAACCTTCTTTTTGTAATTATATCCTGACCTTCTTAGAAGCAACTGACACTAATAATAGTCTGTAAATAAATAACATATATTGCCAGTCATCAAGACTGTATTTAAATATGTTTGCATGGTCACTGCTCATTGTTGTGGAGTTTGTGCAATACACAAAGGTGCACTGCCAGGAAGACCCTCTTTCCAATTTGTCGGCTTAGAAGAAGTACCTTTTCTAATTTGCATAAAGACATTTTACAAGCTCACGCAACTCTACATGTTCACATGTGTAATTTCAAAGGAAGCAGAAAATGGTTCTGATCTGTAGTCATAATAAAGCTATCACCCTTAATTTACTTCAAAGAACCTCTTGGAATAAGGTTTGCTCCATCCAGAATGGTAAGAGTTGCCACTGCAGATATTAATAAATGAGTGTGTGTCTCAATTGTCATGTGGTAACATGTACAATATGTTGCTCAGAGCAACTGATGACTTTGGGATCTTTTTCCATAGCACTCAAAATGCAAATTTTTCTTCTGTTTTCTATTAATATAATAAATAAGAGCTTTTATGTAAGGAAGTATTTTTATGCAAAAAGACTGTCAGTTTCCAAGCAGGAAAATCTTGAAGTTCTTTCCCTTGATATGTCATAAAATTGACATAACTTTAGAAGATGGAAAGATCAATAGGTCAAATAAAGCATGTTGGGTCAGATTAGGTCTGAGTCAGGCAATCTATTTGACGGTTGGAGATAAAATAAATGTCAAAGAATTTTGCCAGTTTCTCAAAAAATTCTACAGATTTTAATGAGAGAGTGGAGGCTGAAATAACATGGGAGTGCAGCTCAATAGGAAAGTTCATTTTGTACATTAGTTGATACTTTTAAAGGCTAAACAGTTACTAGGTAAAAGAAGCCAATCTGTAAAGGCTGCATACTGCATGATTCCAACTGCATGACATTCTGGAAAAAGCAAAATTATGGAGAAAGTAAAAGGATCATTTGTTTTCAAGGGTCAGGGGAGAGGGAATGGAGGGCTGAATATGTGGACCACAGATTTTTAAGGCAGTGAGACTACTCTGTATAATAGTATAATGGTGGATAGATGTATTATATATTTGTCAAAACCTATAAAATGTACAACAAAGCTTGGACCCTAATGTAAACTATAGACTTTGGGTGATAATGATGTGTCCGTGTACGTTTATCAAGTGTAACAAATGTGCCACTCTGCGGGATGTTAATAATGGCAGAGGCTGTGCATATGTGGAGGCCGAAGGTATATGTGAAACCTCTGGACCTTCCACCAATTTTGCTGTGAACCTAAAACTGCTCTAAAAAACAAATACTATTTTTTTTAAAATTAGGATTCATTTTAGGCCACCAAAATATGGCAGACATCATCTGAGCATGTAGCCCATCTTTCCTTATTAGTCTTAAACCCTTAAACTAAAAAAGAATTATTTATTTATATTTTATATTACGTGTATATTTATATATGTATCTACACACACACACAAACACACATGTTAATGTGGAAAACAAGAACTGTGACAGTCTTAAACTCTAGTAAAATCATATACACAAACACTACCCCTCTTCCACACACACACACACACACACACACACAGACATATTAGCATTGAAAAACAAGAAAAGTGCCTTCCTTGAGGCAGAAGCCATGAACTGTTCTGGCATGAGAGGAGATAACTGGTGTCAGATCGAAAATGAATCCACAGATCCCAATCTGTGTAGTCGGCTTTTACAATAGGTAACAGCATGTGCAAAGGTGACATGTGGGAAGGAAAAGTGACTCGTGGGGTGATATCAGGATGATTTATTGGGGGATCATAGTAAGAGTAGCCAAATTAATCAGCCTCTTTTGCAAAGAAACAGGTAGCTGTTTGGAACAGAAATTGTAGTTTAGGCTAAAGAAGTTTTGTGCTCTGGGTGGCTGGAAATACCCCAAAATAATTTGGATCTCTCATATACTAGAGACAGGTAACTGGTAAACTCTACCATTAGTACAACCACTCTGTTCCTAAAAATCATTAAGAGCAGGCTTTTGTAATATTTACAGCAGTCAAACACAGAGCCAATAGGGAATCACAGTTGAGAATATGGGTATACAACCAAAAATCATCAACTATTTGAAGGAGAACACCTCTAAAATTAGTATCTAAGTCAAAAAATAGAAGAGCTAATATTTGATGAAACAAAGTTAACAGAGCAAAATGAAGGGGAAATTTGAATAATGATACCGAATGTAATTATAAAAATACAAGAGGATTTAGCAACAAAGAAAAAGTCAGCTAGAAATTTTGGAAATTAAAAAAAAACAGTGAAATTAAAACAAACAAAACCTCACTACATGGCAGCACTGATAGAATTCAAAAAGTAATCTGTGGAGCTGAAAGCTTAATCTGCTTGATTCTCCAAGAATACAGCAACAAAATGGACAAAGAAATTGCTAGTACGAAAGAAAATGTTAAAAATTAGAGTATAAACCCAGAAGTGCTAATGTCCTTTGATTGGGAGTTCCAGAAAAAAAGAAAACAAAATGAAATGGAGGAAGTACCAAAGAAATTTAGAGAACTAAATGTCTGACCTAAATAAATATACAAGTCTTCAGATTACAGAAGTGTACCAAGTGCTAAGTTGAATGAATGGAAAGGATCCACTCCTAGACATATAAATAATGAAATTTCAAAACAGCAAGAATAAAGACAAAGCATCTTGTGAAAGAAAGAAATATAATCTGCAGAAAAATGAGAATAAGATTGGAAACAATTCCCAACCTATAAAACTGAACATATTAAAACATTATTACTAAAGAATCAAAGTTCTGAGGAAAAATGGTTTTGAACCTTTAATTAAATACCTAGCCAATCAACCATTCAAATATGAGGGGAAAATAAAATGTTTCATACTGCAAGGATTCAGAACATGTATCACCCAAGAAACCATTTTGAAAGGATTACTTGTGAATATAATACAACACACAACAAAATAATAAATGGACCCAAGAGAAAACTTTGGATTATAAAAAAAAAGGAAACAGTAGTGTGCAACTTAAATTCATTTCAATCACAAAACTGAAATAGTAATATACAGTTAAAATCCTAGACTATATCACTCAGGAGGTTGACAGCTTGGGTGGGGTAAGGTAGATTTCAAGAAGGAACAATAGAAGTAAACACAAGCTAAGTGTCTTATTTTGTTAAGGAAAAGATTTAAAGTCACATTACTTCTAGATATTTAGAAAATAAAATTTAACTAAATGCTTTTAAATTTCAAGGCTATAAGATTGAGAAAACTCAATTAATAAAAGAAAATGCTGAAAATGGGGGTGGGGTAACAAATGTTTATAGTTTCAACTTTTTATCATTTGTTCCTTCTGTCCATATGTGTACCTCTCCAGCTTTTTTGGAATTTGACTTAACCTATCAAGGAATTTCACATCTGCAGCTCAGGTATCTCAAGGCGCCACCCAGACCAGAACACTTGTATCTAGTTATTTTCTTCTAGTCCTTCCTAGTTTAGTTTTCCTGCTTCTTCTTTCAGATCTAGAAAGGATTGTCCAGACTACTTCACAAACTCTTTCTTACCCCTGGTCTTTGAGTGAAACCCCAGTTTCCTTTCTGTGCTCCCCTCAAACATTAGTCAGAAATCAGGCAGCCCAGACTGCTCTAGAAAATTTGCTTCTACTTTTTCTAGTTTTGCTAAATGCCTGAGTTCATGGGTCACTTTTCTTCGATCTCCTATAGTGCTGCTTTTGAAAACCACGAAGGATGTCCTTACTGATAAATGATTTATAAATATTGAGGTTACATACTTGATAAAATAATACTTTAAAAATCAAGCTTGAATCAAAATTATTAGAAAAATAATTAGAATAAAATTACAGAAAAAAAAATTACAGGATTTTAAGGCTCAATATTTTTCAACCTGATAGGAATATGAAGAGGCTCTTTCAGGAAAATAAACTTTCAAGAATTGATCCTAAATCTTTTTAGAAAGGAGATCACTTTGATTTTCCAATGTAGTTCCTCTTATTAACAGTGGAAGAAAAATTTATGTCCATTTCTCATTTAAAATGGTCTCATTGGCATTGTTATTTTGATTTTTTGTTCTTGATCTGAAGCTTGATTTTAAAATTTAATTTAGACATGAGCAAAAACACACGGCTTCTTCACCAGTATTAAGTAATTTCCAGAACCATGTGGCTTTCCTTGAATGGCTTGTGGAGATAATCTTTGCTTAGGTTGGGTGTGAATAGGAGAAAAGCAATATCCTGAATTTGTAGGAGCTGTTCATATGGCCACTGTTACTAATATATGCCAAACTCCAGCTTGAAACTAAAGAGCTGCATGCAGCTGTCACTATTAATAAATAATGAAACAAAAATTGTAGTAGTAGCTATGTAGAGAGTATCAATTTCAAATAAAAAATAGATTTTGAAAATTGTATAATGTATAAGAAAATAATGCTAGATATTTGCAAAAGGTCTGTATATAAAACAGACTTTATATAAAATAGATTATGCAAAGATTATATTCAAATTTAATTGATGAGAAAGGCATGTAAAAAATAAAAGAAAAATAAATAAAGAAAAAGCCTGGGTTACCAGCTATGTAACCCCTCTTGCCTACATATACCTACACACCAAAGGACCAAGACAATCAATTTCCACAGGGGAATCCACCCAAACATTTTAAGAAAGAGAAAACTTCAATACTACTTAAGTTGTTCTAGACCCTAGAAAAAGAAAAAAAAAGTTGCAAATTTTTAAATAAGGTTAATAAAACAAAATATGAATACTGAAAAATGTAACATAAAAATTACATACTAATTTCACTTATGAATTTTGATACAAAAATCCTAAACAAAATATTAGCAAATAGACTCTAACTGAATATTAAAATAATACATCACTGTCAACTGGATGTTCCAAGTTAGAAAAATTATTAATATAATTTACCATATTAAGAGTTCAAAGAGGAAATCTATAATCATCTTCATAGATACTAAAAAAGCAGTTTTAAAAAAATCAATTGGCCAAAATCTCAACAAAATACTAGCAAACTGAATCCAGCAACATGTAAAAAAGGATTATACTCCTTGACCAAATATGAATTCTTCAAAGAAAGCAAAGTTGGTTTAACATCTGAAAAGCAATTCATATAACCCACTCATCAATAGAATGACAGAAAAAAACAATACCTGATCATCTCAATAACTGCAGAAAAAGCATTTCAGAATATCCAATACGCTTTCATGATAAAAACAATAAGCTAGGAAAAGAAGGGAACTTCCTTAATCTGATAAAGAGCATCTAGGAAAAACCCATAGCTAACAACATACTTAATGGTGAAAGATTGGATATTTTCCCTCTAAGATCAGGAAAAAGATATGGATGTCCACACCTCAACATTTTACTAGAGGTTCTAATCAGGATAATTAGGCAAGAAAATGAAATAAAAGGCATCTAGATTGGAAAGGAAGTTAAACTATCTCTATTCAAAGAGGCCATGATCAAATATGTAGAAAAAATGAATAGAAAATCCTAAGTAACACTGTGTAATCATCACCACTATCTATCACAAAATATTTTCATTATCCTCAACCAAAACTTTGTACCCATTAAACAATAACTGTCCTCTGCCCTCAGCTCCTAGTACCCATGAATTTTTTTATCTTCATGAATGTATCTGTTCTAGGCAACCTAATATAAGTGGTATCATACAACATTTGTCCTACTGTGTCTGAATTATTTTTCTAAGCATAGTGTTTACAAAATCCACTCATGTTATAGCATATATGAAAATTTCATTCTTTTTATGGCTGAATAATATTCCATCGTGTATACTTACATTTTGTTTGTCCATTCATCTAACGATGGACATTTGGACTGTTTACACATTTTGGCTATTGTGAATAATGCTGCTATGAATATTGGTGTCCAAATATCTGTTGGAGTCCTTGCTTTCAATTCTTTGGACATATAACTAAAAGTGAACTTGCAGGGTCTAATGGTAATCCTATGATTGATTTTCTGAGAAACCACCTAACTGTCTTCCACAGTGGCCACATCATTTTACATTCCCATCAGCAGTGCATGAGGTTATAAGCCTTGTCCAATTCCTGCACAAGTCTTGTTATTTTCTGTTTTGGTTTTGCTTTTTCTAATTATAGCCATTCTAGTAGGTGCGAAGTGGTACCCCACTGTAGTTTTGATTTGCATTTACCCACTGACTAATGATGTTGAGCATATTTTCATGTGCTTATTGGTCTGTTTTTTCTAGGTCTCACCTTCTGGATAGTGATGCTATCAGGAATGAGGGGTCACCACATCTGGGCCCACACTACTTGTGGCTAGACCCACACAGACACCTCCCTGACCAGAGCCAATACTGTGGCCGGACAGGAACTTGTAATTCTTACTATGCTTGCAAGAGGCACCTCAGCAACAATCATCAGGGAACTTTGAAAAAAAAAAAAGATTTATTATTCACAAGTCCTAGAGGGTACACAGCATACCCAATGGCCACATAACAAGATGGCAGGGAAAGGGTTAGGGATGCAAGCACAGGAACAGACCTGGGGCTCTGCTATTATTGGGGTCTGAGGGAGGAGTGCGAAGGTTTTTGTGAGTCCACTCTTTATTGGCTAATTTAAAACGTAAGAGGTGGAATTAGGGTGCAGGAAGGGAAAAGTGGGCTCTCTCAAGTAGTCAGTTATCTAGGTTACTCAGGGCTTTCTAAAAAGTAAACTTCATGGGTGGGGTGACCTTGTTTCTCACCTAGTTATTTTACTAGCAGCTGAGTCATACAACTGGCAATGCATTTATTTGAGATGGATGTCTCTGAAATGGATGCCTTGGCAATCTAAAGTTTAATGTCAGGCACTTACATTACAATCAAAAACTTAATGTCAGGCATTTATACTATGTGGTTATTTGTCTGTCTTCTCTGGAGAAATAAATATTTGAAAACTTTGATCATTTTTAAAAATTGGGCTTTTTTGTTGTTGTTGTTGCTGAGTTGATGGTTTCTTAAATATGACAGAAAGCACAAGCAACAAAATTTCTAAATACAGATAAATTGGACTATAGTAAAATTAAAAACGTTTGTGTTTTAGAACATACCATTGAAAAAAGTGAAAATTCAACCCACAGAATGGGAGAAAATATTTGCAAATAATATTTTTGATAAGGGATTTGTATCTAGAATAAGTAAAAAACTCTTACTACTCAATAATAAAAGGAGAAATAATCCAATTATAAAAGGGGAAAAGGACCTAAATAGATTTTTCTCCAAAAATGATATACAAATGGTCAATAAGCAAATGAAAAGATGTTCAACATCATTAGCCCTCAGGGAATGAAAATCAAAGCCACAATGAGATACCATAACTATGAGGATGACTAAAATTAAAAATTCAGACAACAATTGCTGGCAAGGATATGAAGAAATCAGAACCCTCCTATACTGCTGGTGGGCATGTAAAATGGTGCAGTAACTTTGGAAAATGGTCCCATAGTTCTTCAGATAATAAGACAGAGTTATCTTATGACTAAGCAATTCCATTCCTAGGTATATGCTCTAACACAAAAACTTGTATACCAATGTTTATAACAGTATTAGTCATCATAGCCAAAAGATGGAAACAAAAGTGCTCCTCAACCAATAAACAGATAAATGAAATGTGGTATATCCATATAATGGAATATTAATGAGCCACAAAAGAAATGAAATACTGATATATACTATAACATGAATAAACTTTGAAAACATCATGCTACATGAAATAAGCCAATTATAAAGAACCACATATTATATGATTCCATTTATATGAAATTCCAGAATAGGCAAATCTATGGAGAAAGAGAGTAGATCAGTGGTTGCCCAGGGAGGGAGAGAGTGGGGGAAATGCTAATGGTAATGGAGTTTCATTCTGAGATGATATTCTAAAGTTGATTATGGTGGTGGTTGCACAACTCTGTGAATATATACTAAAAACTATCGAATTGGGCTTCCCTGGGGTGGTGCAGTGGTTGAGAGTCTGCCTGCCAATGCAGGGGACACGGGTTCGAGCCCTGGTCTGGGAGGATCCCACATGCCGCAGAGCGACTGGGCCCGCAAGCCACAACTACTGAGCCTGCGTGTGTGGAGCCTGTGCTCTGCAACAAGAGAGGCCGCGATAGTGAGAGGCCCGCGCACCATGATGAAGAGTGGCCCCCGCTTGCCGCAACTAGAGAAGGCCCTCGCACAGAAACGAAGCCCCAACATAGCCAAAAAAAATTTTTTTTAATAAATAAATAAATAACAAAAACAAAAAACTATCGAATTGTACACTTTAAATGTACACATAGGGAGTTCCCTGGCAGTCCAGTGGTTAGGACTCTGATCTTCCACTGCAGGGGGCACGGGTTCAATCCCTGGTCGGGGAATTAAGATCCTGCATGCCACGCAGCATGGCCAAACAAAAACAAAACCCTATACATATAAATTATATGGTATGTTAATTATATCTCAGTAAAAATATTTGTCAAAAAATGAGTAGCTACCTTTAATTTTAAAATAATAAAAACAGAATGAGAAAACTTTAAAGGTAATAGATAAGCTTCTTATCTTGACCGTGATGATGGTTTCACAGGTATATACCTATTTAATAACTCAAAAAATTGTACACTTTAAATAAATGTATTGTATATCAAATATAGGTCAATAAAGCTTTGGAAAGATATGATAATAGAAAAACTCATAAAATATGAATACATATTACTTATGGGCCAGGATTAAGATGATCATTAATGGGATATATAAGAAGCATTTCCACTAATTTCAGAAAAAAAGACTTTTTAAAAACTTGCTATAACATTATTTAACCATATTCTAGAGGTGGTATAAGCCAACAAATTAGATGAGAAAAAGCAAAATAAAACTTATAGATATTATAATTGTTTAAAAAAATAAATGTAAAAAAAAGTAAACCAAACCTTAGCAATAAAAGACTCACTGAGTCATTGGGCCTTAAATTAATACTTGAAAGTCAATAACTTTTATCTATGCAAACATCAATCAGTTAGAAAATATAGTGGAAGTAATACCACATTTTAAACTGCAACAAAAACAATGATATACCAGAAATGTGAAAGGTTCATAAGAAAAAAAATGCAGATTTAAACAAATGAAAAGCACATACAATTCTTACTTAGAACAATGTAACATCATACATCAATTATCCTTGAATTAATCTGTAATTTAATGGATCCATAATTTAATGGATTCTAATAAAACAGAAACAGGGTTGTTTTGAAATTAAAGAAGCTGAATCTGAAGTTCATGTAAAAATTCAAAGTGCATATGAAAATTTCACATTTAAGAATTTATCCTACAGATATATTTTCATATGTGTGAAATGGCATATATGCAAAGTTATTTATGTCACATTATAATTGCAAAGGAGTCTATATAGTCTAAATAACCATCAAAAGAATTGGTTAACTATTTTTTGGTATATTTATATAATTAAATACTATGCAACCATAAAAAAGCAAGCATACTGATATTGAAAAATCTCCCAAATATACTGTTAAATCTAAAAAGCAAACTGCAAGCAGAGTGAGTAAAGTAACCTAAAGAGTATGTTACCTCTGTGTTAAAAAATAAAGAAGTATGTATAATTATTTTGTGGGCATAGAATAGCTCTGGAAGTATATGCAAAAACCCGGTAATAGAGGTTGCTTCTGGTGCTAGAGAAGCAGAGTTTGTGGGAGGTATAATTTTACATACGTATACCCATTTACTCTATACTCATTTGTACCTTTGGAATTTTGTGAAAACATATATGTTTTCACAAAATAAAAGAAAATAGTCTAAAGAGGAAATTAGATATAAAAAGTGAAGAACCATTTCATCCTCCTTCCCAACAGGTTAAGAAGAGACACATTTTATGCTTTTGGGTAAAAAGGGGGAAATAAGGTAGCTAAACCTAAACAAATTGTATTTAAAATGTCCAAATGCATATCTATGGGAACACAACAAAAAATGGAATTAATTCTGCTTTGAATTTGGGCAAAAATCCTTTACCTGGACCTCAAAGCTTGGGAAAGTGATGGTAGAGGAGTCTGGGAGACAGGAAGAATGAAATCAAGGTGACAAAGGTTCTTTGTGTTTGAAAGTGGTGAGTGGTTTAGCTAAACTGTAGCACATGGAAAACAAGGTGAAGTTGTTAGAAGAAAAAAGCAAAGGTGATTTTCAACCAGGTCTTGTAGAGCCCTGTGTCATTCTTGGAAGAGTCTGGACACATTTTCCTGGTTTTAGTGGTCTTTGAAAGTCTGTGAGCAAAGGATTTTCTGGATGAAGATAAAACTTTGGGAGGATTATCACAGTTACTTTAGGACATAAAATTAACTAGCTCTCATTCATTCATTCATCCATTCATTGTACAAATATTTGTTCAGTGTAACTATGAGTCAGGTAGGCCTCGTATAAAATCCACTGTATTTTAGAACTTGTATGTATTAATTTGTTTTTCCTGATGCTAAACATAATGTATGTTTATTATTGACAATTTTGGAAATATGCAGAATTACAAAGAAGAATGACTCAAAATTCTACTACCTAAAATAAACCTCCATAAGATTCTGATGTGTGCATATGTGCATGCATGTGTGAGGTCATTTTATACGCACACACACACACGTCAATGCGCCGTTTTATTTATTTAATCTTAAATCATGAATATTTCCTATATTTTCAAAGATAATAATAACTATTTTCAAAATTTATAGAAAGCTTAGTCTGTGTCAGACACTGAGAGAAGCATTTTTTTATGCAATCATATTATTTAATTCTTAAACCTATGACATCTTTTGCTTTTAATCTCTATTTTACAGGTTAGGAGAGGGTACCAAGAACACCTGGTTCAGCGAGTAATGGAGAGAGGATTTAATCCCAGGAATAACTGCAGACACTGGGCTCCAAATAACCAAATGCAACTGTTTCATCAGCAACATGACATTGATAGCCATGCAATCTCCATCATGTGAATGCACTATAGGTCCCTTGTTTGGTTTTAGATTTTTAAGCAATTATACTGTTTTTAATTATATGCCAATATATCCTGTGTCTCATCGAGGGGCCAGAGAGCATAAGAAGGAAAAAAAAAATGTTTTATTTCTGTTTTTCAAGCTAGAGGGGGCTGCTCCATAATAAAAAGCTCTTGGAAGTTCCTGGCTTCAGGTTGATGAAATTTCCTTCAAAGTTATTTCCTAGTTTACCTGTAAGACTTCATTTTTGGTGCTGATGTCGCTTTATTTTTTTCCTGTGTCTTCAGAAGTATTTAAATAAGATTTGAGAGAGGGCTGCCCTGGTGGCGCAGTGGTTGAGAGTCCGCCTGCCAATGCAGGGGACGAGGGTTCGTGCCCCGGTCCGGGAAGATCCCACATGCCGCGGAGCGGCTGGGCCCGTGAGCCATGGCCGCTGAGCCTGCGCGTCCGGGGCCTGTGCCCCGCAATGGGACAGGCCACAACGGTGAGAGGCCCGCGTACCGCAAAGATTTGAAGAGAAATTAATTAAGGGATTGCTAGCTATCGGAAAATGGGACACTGATATTAAGCTACAATTAGTATAATCATTCCAAATTGTTTCCTTTAATTGAAATGTGCTCGTGTTTATTTTGCCACTCTTATTAATGTCATACTTTTCTATTAAATTACCACATTCCACCAGTTTCTACAACTCAAAATATTTCAGTTAATGGGAGGAACATTAACTTTTCATGGGGATTGTGATGCTTAAAACATTTCATTTAATTATTAAAAAAAACTAAAAAAATAAAATATTTATTTACTATCTCTTATGGGCTGTCTACTGCTATTTAATTCCCACAATTAATCCCATTTTACAGTATATAAACCAAAAAATAAGCAGTTTTTTTAAGGTAAGTAATGGTAAATAATGTAGCCAGGACTTGAACCCAGGTCTCACAGGATTTTTTTCAACACATCACGTAGCCTTCTCAAGAATGTAAGAAAAGCAGAGTAGCTTGCATAATTATATAATAAACAGAAGCTTTAACAGGAATTTTACAGAATGAGAAATTTATTTTGAGTCTTTAAACTTACAGAAAAGGGTGCAAAAGTTGAATCAACACAGGTTTTTTTTGTTTTTTCGGTACGCGGGCCTCTCACTGCCGTGGCCTCTCCCGTTGCGGAGCACAGGCTCCGGACGCGCAGGCTCAGCAGCCATGGCTCACGGGCCCAGCTGCTCCGCGGCACGCGGGATCGGGGCACGAACCCGTGACCCCTGCATCGGCAGGCGGACTCTCAACCACTGCGCCACCAGGGAAGCCCAACACAGGTTTTTGTTAAAAATTACTTACTGGGGCCTCTTCAGTTGGTCATTTCTCCTCAGTGATAATCTCAAATCTACTGGGAGGGTCAGATTTTCGAAGATTTTATCTATTTATTTCACCCATATAAGCATACAGATGAACAAGGTCTTGAAACTTTCTAATTTATATTTCCTTTTACATAACTGTCCTTTTACTGCCAAGGGCATTTATATAAGGGTTAACAAGATAATGAAAGTTAAAGGAATGAATAACTCTGGTGCTATATTATGCTCAATGAAGTGTGTTTGTGTGTGTTGTTTTGTTTTTTAGTTTTATAAGGTAAATTCTGCCTTCTAGAAGTTTCTGGGTTTTGTCATTTGATAATGTCACTGTAGGTAGTTGAGACAACTTGAAGAATTTACTGAAAGTGGAATTTTGTTTGTTTTATTTTAAAAAAAATACTGAAATTTCTCCTTACCAAATCAATGGCAATGTCAAGGATAAAACAACTGTGAGTTTAATGCATAAAAGAAAGACTTGAAAGTCATATATTTAAAAACAGGATCATTATTTAAATACCAATGAGATTACATACGAGGACTGAAATAAATAAGCCATCATCAGTGACTTGAGTAGCAAAGTTTGTTTTCTCTGGGGAGAAAGCTTGCTTGCTGCCACAGTCCTCGAAACATAATTTATAAGAGAATTTGAAGAAAAAAAGTTAACATGTTACGCTTCCCATCTTAAAGGCTTAAAGACATTAGGGAAATAAAATAACATTGGGATTAATTTAGAAATCAAGTCAATGTATTGTCTTAAGCCAGCATATGTTAAAATGTGCTGTCTGTTAGATTATCTTTGAGCGTCCACAGGAATTGTATAGACATAGAACTTATAGCATTGACTGCAAATTTTTACAGGGAAGTAGACTCACCCTCCAGCATTTGATGACACAATTCAACTTGCAAAATTTTAGAATTATTTGAAAGCCAAAACAATCAGAGATAGGAATGAAGTTGACTCTCCTGGTAAACTTTCTTATAACAATGTTTGTTTGCATATTCTTTTACGAAATTATAGTTTTTATCTAAATTCTCTGGTATGGTCTCAGTGAAAATATTCAGTGCATATGTTGTGAAAAACCAAATTTCCCTTTGGGGAATACCTATATCATGGAGTAATTCTGAAGTGTGAGGTGTTAAGGATTTCTGCTTTACATTTTTAGCCTGAAGGAATAATGGAATAATGTATTAAAATATTAGCTTACTAATTTCGATTTTTGTTTAGTGCTTTAGAATAGGCTTAGAGGAGGAAAAAGTAGGTTTTTGTTTGTTTGTTTGTTTAATTTCTCTATCAGATAAGAACTTTCACCCAAGGTGGTATTAGGAGATGCACAGACTAAGCCCTCCCCTTTGAGAATACAGCTAAACACATGATTTCCCACCTCTTCTAACTCCTGCTCAAAACTTTTTGGTTTCTAGGAGTTAAAAGACCTTTGCAATACTGTGTGCAGTTTCTTTGTAGTCACTGACACCAATTCTGCAATTTTTTTATGCTGGTGCTTTTGCTATTTATGCACCCACAGGCAATGGCATCCACTTCACCACTGCCCCCAGCCAATAATAATAGTCAGACACCAGTTATAAGATGTATCCTGTTTTCAGATACATTCAAATGGGAAAATGTGTGCCTCTTGGAATCAATGAAACACAGTACATGTTTGCTGTTCATTTGTTTATTTTCTCTCCCCCTGACTAGAGTGTCTGCTTTTTGAGGGTAAGAACCTTTATCTGCTTTAACTACATATATATGTCATATATATGTATGTGTGTATATATATATATATATGACACAGAGTAGTATATATATATGACACATAATAGCATTCCAATAAATACTCTTAAATCAATGAATTAATGAAAATTGTCTTAATGCAAACAACGCTTAAGACTGGAAAATGACAACAGAAATGTAGGCATTAAGAAAACAAAATATTTTGCAACTCACAGTGCAGAAAACTAAAACTTAAGTCAGGCAGGTTAATTATTGATGGGATCCTCTTACTATTGATTTATAGTTATTGAATAAAAAAATCAGAGTCCAAAAAGGAGAAAAACAGAACACTTCAAAATATAAATATTTTGTTAATGAACACATACATTTCAGAGTACAGAAATATTTGCCACTTCAAGATAATATCTAGAATATATAGATCTTATTCTTTAAATTCTCTGTTCACTCTTTGTTCTTTTGGCATTATCCAATGAATGAAAAAGGCCTTTAAACTCTTAACACACATCATTAGGAAGAACATGAACATATCCTAAAGACTAGCTTAAATATGGGAGTGGGGGGCTACTAATTGAAAGATTTAAGTGATTATACTTGATTTATAAATAGGCTGTCCCAGACAAAAAGGAGCCAGGAATCAATGTGCCAGGTTAGAAGAGACCAGATGCTAAGAAAAGTAGCCCTATTTTCTAGAAAGGCCCTTCAGTGGGAGACAGTGGGGGAAACACAGTTGTGCCTTGTGAGCCATATTTTCAATCATTTCTCTGAGTGGAAACTGGAAAAAATCAAATGTTCCACACCCTTATTTTGGTATTGCTGAAGATTTAAATATAAATTATTTATATCTAAGCATGAACAAATGAGAAAGCCCCTATATTTTCAATAACATTCAAATATCTTGAGAAAATCTAAAACTCCTTTTTTTTTTTAGAAGAAAAAGTAGTTCAATAGAGGTGAAGATCACATACTAGCTGGAAGTAAACATTTGCAAAAATACATCTCTGCGAATCGACTTACAGAAAATTCCTTTTGAAATCTAATTCAAGTTACATATTACAAATCACATTACAGAACTTTTTCTTTTCCTATGGTATTCAGTCTCTTGATTATTAGGGACCATGAGCCCTGGCTTGGAAGTAGAAACTTAAGTCAGTGACCTTATTTTTATTGCCAAACAGAGATCTGAATTCACATAATAAGAGAGCAGTGGAGATGAGATATGACAGAATTCATTAATGTGCCAAGGATGTGGCCAACTTGTCTACAACTAGTTAAAAGGCAAATACACAGATTGATCATTTTTCTTTCCAGGACTGTACGTCACAATACACATGGCCTGTTTCCTAAAACCTTCTGTCTAATGTTTAATAGATTGATGGAACTTCAAAAACAACACTCTCTACAATCCTGCTAGACAAGAAGGGACATGAAGATACTCTAGGTTAGAGGAGAGATTATTTGCAATCCGAGCTGGAAATTACTTCACATTTTCTACCTTTATACTAAAAATTTGGCTTCAGAAGGGGTTGTGTCTTGAATCTGAGATAAAAATGACTGGCAAACAATTTTCATTCAATTTTTACTTTTAAAAAAGATTTTATCTTCAGCTTTTAAAACACAAAGTAGTTACTAGCTTTATCAGATGGATATCTATGTCAAAGAGGCAAAGCTCAGTTATAAATGGTCCTTTTCCTTTTTTTTTTTTTATTTGTTTTGGAGTATAGTTGATTTACAATGTTGTGTTGATTTCTGCTGTACAGCAAAGTGAGTTAGAATCAGTTGTATATATATATTATATAATACATATATATATAATATATATATTATACCACTTCACATCAACTAGGATGGCTGTAATAAAAAAGACAGACAGGGACTTCCCTGGTGGCGCAGTGGTTCAGAATCCGCCTGCCCATGCAGCAGACACGAGTTCGAGCCCTGGCCCGGGAAGATCCCACATTTTTAGATTCTTTTCCCATATAGGTCATTACAGAGTATTGAAGAGAGTTCCCTGTGCTATACAGTAGGTCCTTATTAGTTATCTATTTTATATATAGTAGTGTGTATATGTCATTCCCAGTCTCCCAATTTATCCCTCCCTTCCGTTCCCCCCCGGTAACCAAAAGTTTGTTTTCTACATCTGTGACTCTATTTCTGTTTTGTAAATAAGTTCTTTTGTACCATTTTTTTAGATTCCACATATAAGAGATATCATATGATTTAAATGCTCCTTTTCTTAAAGAAACAAGCATGGTATAGTTTTTAGGAGTCAAAATTCTCAAGCTCTGACACCTGCTGCCTCTACACTATTAGGTAGAATGCACATGCTGAGTCCCATGCCCAGGTGTTAAAATGGTGCGACCTGCCTTGCCTGCTTCCCAGGATTACCTTAAAGAGAAAAATGAGATTAATGCATGGTAAACCTTTCAAATAAGAGTTATTCTAAGGCAGGATATTATCTTCAAAGCTCTAGTTAAATTTTCAGGGGACTTCATAAAACATCATCTTCCTGGACCATGTGTTCTTTTAAAGAAATTTAATGCATTACTCAGTGAACTGAAAGTTAATAAATTATGCTTTAGTCCCTAATTGTCCAACCTTCTCTACATGTTAGTCTGTAATTGTTCCACTTTCCATCCTTGGTCAGATCACTTAACTTTTACCTGCTCTGTATTTGTGTACTTCATCACCTCTTGTTTTCAGAATTTTAAAGATTCTATCTGGCAAAAACAAATAAATTAGCTAAATTAACTGTACTTTGAAGATCTACATTAAGAATAGTTAGATCACTGCTGAGAAGAATTTCTTGTTCTTCCTTTTGCACAAATGCACAGAAACTGATATAGGCCTAGAGAACCCATATTGCCCTCCTCAAACTAGAATTTTATGATATTACACAAAAATGGGAGTTGTCAAATAGGGGCTGGGTATCTTAACTTCTGGGGATGCCCTGAGCTACCCAGAGAGAGTCCCTTCATCACTTTCTGAGGTCTGATAACCAAATTTGACTTGACTTGTGCAGCAGTCAGCCACCTTTTTTTGGCCCGTGAAGACTAATTGGTATGTCGCATATCATTTCCCTGAATGGCTTACATTGTAAAGTTTACTGCATATTCTGTGTGCTTTGAACTATGTACCTTTAAACGCACACTACTATGGATCTTAAATGATTTACATTATAAGGTGTTCCATAATTTGCAAAGTAATTTTTAAATATATTACCTCATTTGATGTTTGTAACAGCTCTCTAAGGCAGGAAGCTCACTATGACTCCCATTAAAGAAATGGAGAATCAGAGCCACAAAGAGGTTATGCAACATGCTCAAAGTCACATGGGTCATAAAAGGCAGAACAGGCCAAAAGCCTGGTATCCTGACTCCTGGTTTAGTGCTCTATGTATTGTATGCCTCCCATTATCATCCTCTGTCCGTTCATTCATTCAGTCACTCAGTCCCTGCAGTTTGCTTCACGTTGGCAGCAAAGTGGAAAATGCTCTCAGAGTCTCAGGTCCTGGATAATTCACAATAACAACCTATGCCTCAGTTTCTTCATGTGTAAACAGGAAAAGTTTGAACTAGATGATTTCCAAAATAAAATCATGGATAGCATGATATAGTGGAAAGAGCAGAGCACAGACCATGTACTAAAACAATTCCAGATTTGAATTTTGGTCCTTCTGGCTATATGATTCGGGGAATTTTATATAACCTCTTTGGTTATTAGTTTCCGCACATGTAAAGCCAGAGATGTTAACATTAACTTTGAAACAATCTTGTGAAAAATAAATAATATATGCAAAGGAATTTGCCAAGTGGCAAGAACTCAATAAATATCAGTTATTCCTCTTAGTGTTAACACTTGTCATATTCTAAAGGCATATACATTATTTTTAATAGCAGTTTTATCCTTATCTATAAAGGCTTTGATAGCTTTACTAACTTTAAAGGGAAAAGCATTAAATATACTAACATTCATATGATCAAAAACAGCTTCAGGAAACAATATTTTTATCAAGCAGTTAATCTGTAGGAATTTAGCATTGATTATTTTCCTCAGGATTCAACTCAGAAAAGAAAACCTCAGATCAATGATAAAAAATGGGAGCACATTTTAATATAACTCTCATCTTTTGTTTTAATAGGAATATAAAAATTAAGTAGATGAATTCTACACAACAGAGAAGATGGAATCTTATTGCATAGGCTTATCCTTTAAACCAGTAAATAAAAAGAAGCAGGTTCATGTGGAAAAAAAAAATTATTAATGATCTCAAAAAAATGGAGCATAGATAGTAGGTGTAAATAATTCTGCTTGCCCAAATGTTTCATTAAAACTGGGAAATAAAAGTACATAATTTATTTTTCAAATTATTTAGGCTTACTATTAAACAGTAACATCTTTGGAAAAATTAAAGCACAATTATTATCAGCAATAAGGGTAAGAAACCACACAGTTACATCTCCGAAAAGAGTAACTTACCAGTTACAATGAATTTGAAGGTTTTAATGGAGTTCTGGCAGGGCTGAGTCAGATTATAGAGAAAAACCATACAGACATATGAGGATCTTTCTCTTTTTGTCTCTCTTGTTACAAAGTAAGAAGCATTTGGGTAACTTTTTTAAATTTAAAATTTTTATTTTTAACATATATTAATTTGAAGCATCATTTCAGGTCCAGGTGCCGTGTGGAAAGTGATTGATGTCTCAGGGATGGGAAAAGGGTGGATACTGGGAGACATCCAAATTATAAACATTTAAAAATCCTGGAAAAATACACATTTCCTCTAAGAATAGATCCACACAAAAAATCTAATTTTAATTTGTTTGTTTGTTGCTGCATGCATCCAAAGTAATATTATAAGCAGTTTTCAAATAAACATAATTAATCTTTGACCCTATCAAATTAACTATCCATTTAGCTTATCTATATTTTTTTCATGAAAAATATCAACACCATATTTTAATGTATGTGGTTTAATACCATTTATATTCTAAATGTGTCCTACTTCAGTATAAAAGGAATTTTTAAATTTTTATTTTTTATAAAATGTTAAATGAAATATTTTACTTTAGAAAATATTAGAAAGTGAGCTTTAGAAGAGAATGAAATTAAGTTTTTTATAAAATTCACATTTAATTTAATAAGTTAGTGTACATTTCTTGATACACTGACTTGAAAACAGCATCTAAGCTTTGTAGTATGCAACCTAATAAAATAAGACAACTGATAAATATGACTGATGATATCAAGTTAATCATTGGGTATCATGTTCAGAAAAAAAATTTTTCAAGCCATCATTCTAACATCAATTTTTGGGTGCTCAGACATGTTACAGGTTCACTGAGAAAAGTTATTTTTAAGATATTGCATTTCTATTCTTCACCTTGTATATATATATTTTTTACATAAGGTTTGTACTAAAAAAAGTGGTTAACATTATCAAAATCTATTATAAATCACCAACAACTGTGAGATGCTGCAATTCCCAAAGATACTATATGCCTACTTTATTGATGTGCCTCTTTGAACAGACTCCATTTTAGATCAAGCTTGAGATGGTGCCCACTTTTGGATCTGAAGTTGCTAAACTTTATTATAACATTAATAATAAAACCTCACAGACAGAGCATCAACAAAGGAAAAAAATCAATAAAAGCACCAGAAATACCCAACTCCTATGAGGAATCAAGTTTAGTTTGGTTTTTCTCCTTAATGTAATTTCTCAAGAGATAAATTCAGAAACTCATCAGGTTCATATTCAGGGTCCTGATAGCAGTAAAAATTAATAAAAGCCCAGCTATTTGAAACACAAACTTAAAGAATCTAAACAAGCCTAATGAACTTTACTTGTAATAAGTAAAGTCAGAAATAAAGATAAAGGTGTGAGTAAATGGTGATGATTTAACTCCTTAAAACTTCCAGTAACTATCTTGACCTTCGATTACCTCTACCAAGATAAGCAATATTATGATCATGCCAGTATTTAAAGGCAGTAAAAGTTACACAGTCATAAACTTATAGATCTCATGATTCTTCATTATCCATTTATTATTGGTTCAAGTTTATACAACCTACAGTAGATTAGCTCAATTGATTAGGGAATGGTGTCAATGAGAGCAGAGGATCATTTTGGTCTGTGGAGTTAAAGTTAGCTGTATTCTGTGCTTTTGTATAGCACAAGAGTAGAGTTAATTCTATCAAGGCATCTACAAGGATACGTCACTGCCTCAAAGGGAAGAAGATCAAAACAACATAGACTGATCATCATTAATCTATGCATCACTTCTGGAAAAATAATTCCCATGCCTTCATGGTAGTGGGTCAGTGGTATCTTCTTTGGCACCATTCAATACATATTTAGGTCATTTATAGGAGCTGAACAACTGTTAGTCTGAATTTAAAATGTAAACTTGTGTTATATTTATTTTCTTTAGCTCTATTATATCAATTTGCTATAATTTTGTTTGTTTTTTTAATCTACCTCCTTTATATCAATTGTGGGTTTTTTTTCAATTGCGTTTTAATAAATTCTATCCAGAAAGTATATTACTATGTACAAATTACTCTTTGTCTTACATGGTATCCTGTATAGACATTTTCCATTCCCAGTACTCAATTTAGCACTCTTATGATTCAATGATAATGAAAGCTTATACTATTAAATGATTCAAGAGAGCTTTATAAATTTTTTATTATGAAATTTTGTTAAATAAAATGATTTTCATTTTTTGTTCATTCATTCATTTATTCATTAACTATTTACTGAGTGCCTACTATGAGCCAGGTTTTGTCTTAGTGGTAAAAAGACAGACGGAGTTCTAACACTCACAGCCAATTCATAAACACATCTACTTCCTACCAACCTTAAACAAACACAATGTTATTATATTACAAATCACAAGTGGAGGAAAACTTTTCTTGAGCCTAACTGTTCCTCTAGCAAGCTATAGCATATTATTTTGGGAAAAGGATTGAACCTTATGTGTCACACCCCAGAGTTGACAACAGCTGTTAAAAAGTCTCTAGTTACACAGCTTTGGTTTCTGTTCATTTTGTGATTATTATTATAAGTCAAAAGTCTATAGCAATAAAAATGACATCAACAGGAACAACAATAAACATAATATGTGCCAAATATTATCTACATCTATATAAACAGTGCATATTCATTGCAGGAGGAACGGTTGGGAAGTCTTGGGGACTAGCTGACTCAATAAAAGGCCAATAAGGAACAAATCATAGTAGCCTTTCAACTTCCATCAGGTCACAAGGCACTCAGAGTAGAAATTAAAACCTGGTTTACAACTTGAAAAATGAACTTCAGGTCATGGTAAGAAGATCACTCAATAGCATGTTGAAAAAAGACTTTAAAAAAACTGTTTAGGCCATAAAGAGAACATGACACTTTATTACTGCAAACCACAACAAAAAATCCAACTTTCACTAAAGTAGGTAACATATTAGGCCAATAAAGGAGGGGTAAAAGACAAGGCTCTGTGCTTGACTAGCAAACATTTTATTGTCTCTTAGGGAAGGAAATAACATTTACAAAATACAAGAGAAATAAATGTGGATATTTGAATGTAACATCTGAGAGAAAGCTTGGCTCATCATCCTTGAAACCTCTTTACATAAAATAAATATTTAAGTTGTTACCCTCGATGGACTTCAACTTACACATTTATAAATGACAAACATACAGTAAATACTATACAAATATGTTATGTACATTAAAAATATACACAAAAGAGAAAAATGTAAGGGATTAGATAAAACTGTACCCAAGTAGCAATTCTAATATTTTCTTTTTGAAAAAAGATAGTATTGCTCACACCCTGGATTCTGGACATTCCACTTTGGTGATCACTTTGTAGAAATAAAATTGGCTGAAGACAAAGTCAAAAGAAATAGCAGCTTAGCATGTATTATTCATGAGCACATTCCATAGGACAGTGAGTTTTAAGCTAATAAATTAGGACAACATTGCAAATCTATGAATAGAAGGATTCTGGTATGTTACTAAAACCATACTAACTCCATAGTTAAATTCCTTAGAATCACTGAATATCAGACAGGCCTAGCCTTGAACAAAATCAAGAGCATGATACGTATGTTTTTGAGCAATAACAATGCTAATAATGCAGAAAATTTGAAGTTATAATTCTCAACACTCTCAGCACCTCATGTGTCACTTGATTATCAGGATACTAAAATCTTGTTAATATAAACTTTTAAAACTCTTAAATTCTGAACTAGGGACCATTTAGCATTGGTGCTAACATTTATCTTCCTTACTCTTTCTTCTTAGGTAATATAAAATAGAGATTATTCAGAGGGTTGCTTTTAAAGAATTAAACAGACTACCTCTCAGCACTTGAGAAGCCCTTATTTACATAATGAAACATATTTACTAATTAAACAGACTTGTCTATTGATGAAAGCAATAAGCAAGAAACACTTTTTAAGCCTAATTTGAGCTATTGTGTACATCTGAAATAAAATTTCATTTATTTAAAATATTATTTAATTATTGTCCACCAATTCTGCCCAGCTTTTTTCAATTTTGTTTAATTAGTGAGGTTTCTCTTATTCAAAGTGTCATTGATGCATGCATTGTGATATTATTCTTCATATTTCAACCCTTAAAAACATTTATTTAGAAAGTATTTAGCTATAAGAGGAATAGTAAAGGCTTTAAAAGACACGTTTTATATACTGATTCAATTATTGACAATCAAGCATCACCTAGAGGAATTATATAAATAAATGTCTTTGTTTTATCAGGGTTCTACAAGTACGTAAAATAGAAGTGATATTGTCACATTTCTTAATGAGATTGAGGATCCTTGAGGTTTTTATGAAACCTTGAGAAGAGAGTGTATAGGAAAGAGATTGTACATTTTACAAGTATAAGTACTTGATCTAAAAAAAAGTTGTATGGCCTAAGATTAATGCAAAAATATTATGGACTGAGATTTAAACCAAATTGGTTGTGTATGCATTTACTTATCACCCAGTAGGCATGGCAGAACTCCATCTTATTATGTTTAAAAGTATAAATCTCAAATTTGTACGTCATATGGATGGAATGTATCCAGCAATAAATATGCAGTTTAGAGGAACCTTTGCAATGCTGTAGAATAATTTGGACAGCTGGTGTTATTGGTTGATCTACAAGGTTTTTGGTGTTCTTATCAATCTGCTCTTTTACACTTAATTTAAATTTAGTATAAATATTCACTGTCAAAAAAATTAAATTGGGGGAGAATAATCTCACATTTTAACTCAGGATATAAAACCAAAATATTAGCAGATGAAGTACATGGATAGGTGAGTTTTTGTGGTTCAGATGGTATGTAGACAAAGAAAGTGGTAATTTGTTTTTGTTTATGCAGACTTAGATAGACTTCTAAAATGAAAAAGAGGAATTCTTGTAGCTGCCAGTTCTGTGGCATACGTGCTCTTTTTATTAGAAAAAGTTGTTAAATTACTAATAACACATAACATTTGTTGAGTACTTTCTCAAAGCATTTCCACATATTATTGTCTCACAATTTTAGGGGATTAAAAGTAACAAAATATAGCAAAAGGAAGTTATGGTAGGTAATTTGGAATGTTATATACCAATCTTGGATTTATACAGGTAGAGGAAGAAAGTCTTTAATCATTTACCTTTCATATTTGAGAATACAAACTAGCATATTAGTATCTATAGTTTCAGAGTTACTTGTACAAGGAATACTAAGTGGTTTTGTCTCTTTTGCATTCCTTGTATGTGTATTATTATTACTTGGAGTAGAGTTGACCTTGTGTGGTTTTTGCAGCCCTAATGGACTGTCTTCATGAAATCCAAATCATATTGTTTCTGTCTTTTCCACCCAACACAACAATGTACACCTAAGCGGCTATGGTCATATTAGCCCTACATGAGACTCTAACTTAATGGTATTTAACTCCCTCTTCAAATAAGGCAGCATTTCTAAAGTACCTTTAAAGTAACTCCTACATCGGAGGACAACAAAAGAACAAGGCCTGAGTATGTTTTACATGGATTCTGCCAGACTCAACAAAAGGATCATATTTGGCCACTTGGAGCATAGAGGAACATAATATATGATTGTATGAATGTGTAAAAGGGCAATCCATCAGAAAAATTCTAGATATTATCTAGCAAGTAATAAATGAAAAGCAAGCTATTTGCAAACATGAGGGCAGGTGAAAATATGGGAGGCCTCATCAGGAACTTAGGAGAGCCAGAAAGTATATGAAGCTTTAATTTCTTAAAAGGTAAAAGAAATTTCCAATTATCAAATCACCAGTTATCAAAGTCAAGAAAGGTAAAAATTCTTCAAGCGAGGAGAGAAGAGACCACAGGAACAGAATGTCACATTCTACTCATACCCTAACACAAAAGTATCTGTAGTTTTCTACACTTTACTAAATATATCTGACACATCACTCGGCTCTAAATTGAGTTGATATGTCACGACAGTGTAAGTACTGAGTATGTATATGATTGGAATTATAATATAACTCTATCAGGAGACTAGGTTGGGAGATGACAAGGGTGCATGTGTGGTGGGCATAGGAGAGTAAAGATGCTAAATCCCTAACAGTATATTTTTCCCATAGTGAGACATCACTACAATAGAAAATTCAAGAACTTGAATGATTTAGAGAAAAGAATCAACACAATAATATCTTACTATAACTCATATTGGTCAAGTGCATAGAATTTATCTTTTTAATCTAATGTTTTTAAGGGTTCAGAATTTTAAGAGTAGTTTTAAGCAAAAAGAAGTTATCCCTGGTTTTAATTCTGACAAAATAAAGTGATATTGATCCAGACACTAAATAACAAAAATTTGAAAAGGAATTGAGAAAAGGCCAATGCCTAAAAGACAACAACTTGGCCTAATATAAAATCTGTAAAATCCACTTGATCATTACAGAAGGATAGAGGATTATGGGTAAGAAAAATGATTTAAAGAGTAATTAAATATCTCAGCCCTTCTTGGAAAATATTATTTACCACATTACAGATAAATAAAACAAAGAACATTTTAGTATACTCCCCCCACTCAAAAAAATTAGTGTTGAACTTCCCTGGTGGTGCAGTGGTTAAGAGTCCGCCTGCCAATGCAGGGGACATGGTTCGAGCCCTGGTCTGGGAAGATCCCACATGCCGCGGAGCAACTAAGCCCGTGCGCCACAACTACTGAGTCTGCACTCTAGAGCCCGCAAGCCACAACTACTGAGCCCATGTGCTGCAACTACTGAAGCCTGTGCACCTAGAGTCCGCGCTCTGCAACAAGAGAAGCCACTGCAGTGAGAAACCCACACACTGCAATGAGGAGTAGCCCTTGCTTGCCACAACTAGAGAAAGCCTGTGCACAGCAATGAAGACCCAACACAGCCAAAAACTAAATAAATAAAATAAATAAATAAGTAAATAAAATGTCATATGTTCATACAGTGGAATATCATTAAAAAAATTATTGTCACTGTTCAGAGTCTATTTCTAATTCATATGTCTTACTTTTTATAATATTTTATTCCATCATCTAATTTTTCTATTTTTTGCTTTATATAATGTATCTCTTGCCTGACCAGATGGCAGTGAATCAGCCAATAATCACGGAAGGCACATCGTAATATGTTAACATCCTAATGAATTATTGCAGATCTGTTTCCAAAAGTCACAACCAATAATTAAAATACCGAGTTGACCTGGAAACAAGATGGCAAGATCTGAAAACATCCTGGTATGGCATTCTTATTGTCCATCTGTAATGGACACTCCCTTTGCTTACCCAGTTTCCATTACCAAGGTCTCCCTACTAGAACTTCAAATTTGTTCAGGTAATCACTTCTTCCCAAATAGCCCAAGTGCTTCATGTGAAGTAGCCCCACCCTCCACTCATTAGGTAAGAGGTTACAATGGTAATCACTCTGCTAATGATTAGTTTAGAAATGGGAAGATGACTAGAAAGTTCTTCATTGTTCTTCTGGCAGAATGATAAGATCTCTTTCTCTTCTCTCCTGTCAAAGGTGAACAACATATAAAGTGGCTCTGATTGCCCTTGGCAGCCATCTAATCTCCAGGAATTTAACCAGGCTTAGCATGAAGCCAAAGCAGAACAGACAGATGGAAATGCACCTTGATGGTAATGGTGCACCATGGGATGAATTAATTGTACCTTTCCCATAATCTGAACTTCCTGTTATATGTGCTAATGGTTTCTTACAAGCCACTCTTAATTGTGTTTTCTATTACATGTATCTAACAAAATCTTAACTAAATTTAAACTGATATTTCTTAGAATCATTAAAATTTGTAAACTCAAAAGTAACTGAATTTCATTCTTTTTTTTTCTCTCATTTTACATAATTCCAGAATTTCAGGCTCAAATAAACCATGAAAAATGCCACTCTTTTGTGTGTGGGTGCACATGCACACACACACATAGTGTTACAAATGTATATGTGAGTGTGTAGTTGTGTACTGTAAGGCAGTAAAACATCCAGAATTCAGGGGGAGTGTTCTGGAGCTTATACAGCAACCAGGGAAGGCACAGTGAGTGATAGAAATATTGTCAGGGAGGCAACAGGGATAGTGGGGAGAGGAGCTGGCTTGTGTAAAGGCTTGTAAGTAGAATCTCAGACACACTCTAAGGCACACTATTACTATTTTGAAACATTAGTATTTCTGCTCAGTGTTAGTTTGCAAACAATTTGTAAATAAAAAGTATGAATATTCACAATCTATTTACTTTTTTATTTTCAGTCTTTAAATTTATTTTCTAAGATAGAAACCCAAATGGTTTAAAGAATCAGATAGTTCTGTAAGTTTTTTAAATGAAGAATTAGAGTTCTCCATCCTCCTTCCTTTCCATTTCTTCTTCTGTAGAGGTAGCCACTTTTGCTTCTTCTAGCTGGTTCTTTCTCTAAAACATTCAAATTCTTTGAATTTTCATTTTAGACATTACCTATTGAATTCCTGCCATGTGAGAAGTTAAAGATTTAGCTTCCCCTACTCCCTTGCTGCTACCACACATGCACTACCTTATCACCCCCACCCCATCTTCCCATTATCATTTTGATTAGATTAACATTCAGTATTTACACTGTAGTGACTATATAAATTCAACTCAGATTTGGGTCATGTACTAGTGGTGTGCTGGTAAACCGACTCTATGAAAAGAAAAAAAAAAATCTTGATTTATACAGTTTGCTAATTTTCATGGTGTAAATACTCCCACCTTGGCCAGTTTCAAATTACTGACTTGAGGTCACTAAATGAAAATTTGAAAGAGATGGGCATATTTAATTCTCAAGGGCTCTTTTCCTTTGGGTTAACAATTGTTTTGTTTGTATTTGTTTCTTTGCTACATTTTCTATGTACTTATAAATTATGAAACAGCAAGCTCCCTTAACCATGTAACTCCCTTCTTAAGATGTACAGATATATCAGATATGCCTTTGAAAGAGTCTCTCCTGGCACCTTCTGTTCCAGTTGCCTTCTATACATGGTACACCATCCTGGCATCTCTTTTCACTATCACCCCAAGATTCTCTTTCCCATCTTGGATCCCCTGTGTCCTTGACCTCATGTGTTATAGCCTAAATGTTTGTGTCTCCCTAAAATTCATGTGTTGAAATGTTAACCCCAAAAGTTATGGTATTAGGAGACAGTGCTTCTGGTGTTTGATTAAGCCACAAGGGTGGAACTCTCATGAACAGGATTAGTTCCCTTATAAAAGTGACCACAGAGGGCTCCCTCGCCCCTTGCAGCACATGAGGATACAATGAAAAGACCGCCATCTGCAAACAAGGAAGTGGGCTTTCAGCAGAACTGAATCTGCTAGCACTTTGATCTTGGACTTTCCAGCCACCAGAACTGTGAGAAATAAATTTGTTGTTTAAGTTATTCAGTCTATGGTACTTTGTTATAGCAGCCTGAGCTAAGACACCATGTCTTTCTCTTTCCTGGCTTACTGCTTCATTTTGGTGGAGCACTTCCTCCAGTATCTTCTGAAAAAAATTTTTTAGACTCTGCATATCTGAAAATGCCTTTATTCTCCCATCACACCTGAATGATAGTAGGAATGACCCTATGACTCCAGTTTGTAAGTAATTTCCTTCAGAATGTTGAAGGCTTTACTTCATATTGTTTTAGCTTTTAATATGGGTATTGAGAAGCCCAATGGGCTTCTGATTCCAGATCCTTTGCAGGTAATCTGTTTTTCCTCTGTTGAAAACTCTAAGGACTCTGTCCAAAATATTAATGTTTTTAAAATTAGAATGCATTAAAGTATCACTCTAATAACATTAGTTTCACTTGTATTCCAAAATGGTCTTATGAGTAAGAAGAAAAAGGATGGACTACTGCATACCCTAGAGACAACATGACAGTCTATATCTGAATGTGCCCATAAGAGTGTAACATATATAAATATGTATGTTAAAGTAGAAAAAATAAAAATGTCTCCTAAAAGCGACTGATTAGGAGCTTTCATTAATTTCATATTGTGTGTATGTGTGTTTATGTGTGTGGGGGGCTGAAATTAAAGGAGGGAAAAAGCAGAAAATCTTGGAATGGAAAAGGGGAAAGTGACTTTGCTGCTTGGCCTTGAGAATAGGTAGTTTAAAAATACTTTAATGAATTTCTATTACTGAGAAGGATAAAGAGAAAAACAAGCAAAATGAACTGTAATGTTACCTTGCAGATTAATTATCCTCATATTTTAAATAATACTAATAATCAAAGTAACACATGAGCAAGAACAAAAATTCAAGTGGTCATAAAGTGATACTGTGAAAGTAAAATTCTTCCTTCCTAATCTGCAGTCACACATTTCACAGGCTTTAATTATCTTACTAGAAGAAGGTTAACAGTATATTAAGAATGAAAAAAAATTACCAAAGGTATAATGCCATAATACCTTTCTGTCCTTACTTTAATAAATAATAATGTATTCCATGTTAGTTTATACAAGCTTACTCAGTTCTCTTTAATGGCTGCATGGTATTCCATGTATTGACAAGGGTTAGCGAACTATGGCTTAAGGGCCAAATCTGACCCACTGCTTGTTTTTTGTATAATCCATGAGCTAAGAATAATTTTTACATTTTTAAATGATTAAGGAAAATAAAAAGAAGAATACTGTTTTTGCAACATGAGAAAATTATATGAAATTCAAATTCCAGTGTCCACAAATGATGTTTTATTAGTACATAGCTGGGCTCATTCAATTTATGTATTGTCTGGGGCTGCTTTTGCACTACAGCAGAGTTAAGTGTTGTGACAGAGACAGTGTAGCCTGCAAAGCCTAAACAATTCACTATCTGGCCCTTTACAGGAAAAGTTTTCCTGACCTCTTACATAGACCATTTAATTTATTTAACTCAACATTCAAATTTCATAGGCTTTTTAATTCTATGAGTGAAGGGGGTAAAAGTGGCAGAATGAGCAAAGATAAAGAAGATGTAAATATGGTGAACAATTAAGAAATTCTTCACTGTGGATTTGGGTAGGAAAGTGATAAGAGACAGAACAGAAAGATAGGTTGTGGCCATACCATGCCATCATTAGAATGCCAGTTTAAGGAATCTGCCATTCATCTGGAAGGAAACTGGGAAACCTCCAAGGATTTTGAGCAGGGGTGGGGAGTAGCATGAACAGGATCTATTTTAGAAGATTAATCTGGCTAGGTAATGTGGAATTAATATAGAGGGTACTGCTAATAGGTAAGGATTCTATTTATAGGATTATTTTAATAACCCACAAAAAGGTCATGAATTCATGTGAAGATATATTCTAAAGTGTAAATGTATCACTGAAATAATTTCTACAGTTCTAAAAAATCAAGGAAAGGTATCTCTCTGTTTATGTATGTGAGTTATTTGTAAAAAAAACCTTCAAGTATATCCTACCACTGAAGTTTTGGCCTACTCTCTTTCAGTACACTCAGCTACAATTTTAAAATGTGTTTTCCATGTAACAAACAAACCAAAAAACTAGTTGAGTCATCCACTAGTTGCTGAATTAAGCTGGACAATGGTAACTGATTATCTGATTATTTCTTAATGTATTACTTATAAGCTTATGGCTCAAAATATGGCAATGGAAGACAAACAGGATTGTCTGTTAATTCAAAGGGATAATGTGAAGTGCTCATCATAATCTGATTAAAAATCCTAAATAGTAAGAATGCTGGTCTCCTAGACGGAGTAATCCTAATTAACCTTATAAAAATAAGATTTGTACAGTATGTGGAAAATTAAGGATATAAACAACCATTAAAAGAAAAGCTTAACCACATTATAATAATTATATTCAACTGACACAAGAGACAATAGTCACATAGCAGTACCATATTTTATTTTATTTTTTTAACATCTTTATTGGAGTATAATTGCTCTACAATGATGTGTTATTTTCTGCTTTACAACAAAGTGAATGAGCCAAACATATACACATATCCCCATATCTCCTCCCTCTTGCATCTCCCTCCCACTCTCCCTATCCCACCCTTCTAGGTGGTCACAAAGCACCGAACTGATCTCCCTGTGCTATGTGGCTGCTTCCCACTGGCTATCTATTTTACATTTGGTAGTGTATATGTGTCCATGCCATTCTCTCACTTGGTCCCAGCTTACCCTTCCGCCTCCCCGTATCCTCAAGTCCATTCTCTACGTCTGCATCTTTATACCTGTCCTGCCCCTAGGTCCTTCAGAACCTTTTTTTATTTTTTTTAGATTCTATATATATGTGTTAGCATATGGTATTTGTTTTTCTCTTTCTGACTTACTTCACTCTGTATGACAGACTCTAAGTCCATCAACCTCACTACAAATAATTTCGATTCTTTTTATGGCTGAGTACTATTCCATTGTATATATGTGCCACATCTTCTTTATCCGTTCATCTGTCGATGGACACTTAGGTTGCTTCCATGTCCTGGATATTGTAAATAGAACTGCAATGAACATTGTGGTACATGACTCTTTTTGAATTATGGTTTTATCAGAGTATATGCCCAGTAGTGGGATTTCTGGGTCGTAGGGTAGTTCTATTTTTTGTTTTTTAAGGAACATCCATAATGTTCTCCATAGTGGCTGTATCAGTTTACATTCACACCAACAGTGCAAGAGGGTTCCCTTTTCTCCACACCCTCTCCAGCATTTATTGTTTGTAGATTTTCTGATGATGGCTATTCTGACTGGTGTGAGGTGATACCTCATTGTAGTTTTGATATGCATTTCTCTAATGATTAGTGATGTTGAGCATCCTTTCATGTGTTTGTTGGCAATTTGTATATCTTCTTTGGAGAAATGTCTATTTAGGTCTTCTGCCCATTTTTGGATTGGGTTGTTTGTTTCTTTGGTATTGAGCTGCATGAGCTGCTTGTATAGTTTGGAGATTAATCCTTTGTCAGTTGCTTCATTTGCAAATATGTTATCCCATTCTGAGGGTTGTCTTTGCATCTTGTTTATGGTTTCCTTTGCTATGAAAAAGCTTTTAAGTGTCATTAGGTCCCATTTGCTTATTTCTGTTTTTATTTCCATTTCTCTAGGAGGTGGGCCAAAGAGGATCTTACTGTGATTTATGTCCTAGAGTGTTCTGCCTATGTTTTGCTCTAAGAGTTTGATAGTGTCTGGCCTTACATTTAGGTCTTCAATCCATTTTGAGTTTATTTTTGTGTATGGTGTTAAGGAATGTTCTAATTTCATTCTTTTACAAGTAGCTGTCCAGTTTTCCGAGCACCAATTATTGAAGAGGCAGTCTTTTCTCCATTGTATATTCTTGCCTCCTTTAACAAAGATAAGGTGACCATAGGTGCATGGGTTTACCTCTGGGCTTTCAATCCTGTTCCATTGATCTATATTCTAGTTTTGTGCCAGTACCATACTGTCCTGATTACTGTAGCTTTGTAGTATAGTCTGAAGTCCAGGAGCCTGATTCCTCCCGCTCCGTTTTTCTTTCTCAAGATGCCTTTGGCTATTCAGGGTCTTCTGTGTTTCAATACAAATTGTGTAGTTCTTTGTTCTAGTTCTGTGAAAAATGCCATTGCTACTTTGATAGGGATTGCATTGAATGTGTAGATTGCTTTGCATAGTATAGTCATTTTCACAATGTTGATTCTTCCAATCCAAGAACATGGTATGTCTCTCCATCTGTTTGTATCATATTTAATTTATTTCATCAGTATCTTATATTTTTCTGCATACAGGTCTTTTGACTCCTTAGGTAGGGTTATTCCTCGTTATTTTATTTTTTTGTTGCAATGGTAAATGGGAGTGTTTCTTTAATTTCTTTTTCATATTTTTCATCATTAGTGTTTAGGAATGCAAGAGATTTCTGTGCATTAATTTTGTATCCTGCTACTTTACCAAATTTCTTGACTCGCTCTAGTAATTTTCCAGTAGCATCTTTAGGATTCTCTATGTATAGTATCATGTCATCTGCAAACAGTGACAGCTTTACTTCTTTTCCAATTCAGATTCCTTTTATTTCTTTTTCTTCTCTGATTGCTGTGGCTAAAACTTGCAAAACTATATTGAATAATAGTGGTGAGAGTGGACAACATTGTATTGTTCCTGATCTTATGGGACATGGTTTCAGTTTTTCACCATTGAGAACAATATTGGCTGTGGGTTTGTCATATATGGCCTTTACTAGGTTGAGGTAAGTTCCCTCTATGCCTACTTTCTGGAGGGTTTTTATCATAAATTGGTGTTGAATTTTGTCAAAAGGTTTTTCTGCAGCTATTGAGATAATCACATGGTTTCTATCCTTCAATTTGTTAATATGATGTATCACATGGATTGATTTTCATGTATTGAAGAATCCTTGCATCCCTGGGATAAACCCCACTTGATCATGGTGTATGATCCTTTCAGTGTGCTGTTGGATTCTGTTTCCTAGTATTTTGTTGAGGATATTTTCGCCTACGTTCATCAGTCATATTGGCCTGTAGTTTTCTTTCTTTGTGACATCTTTGTCTGGTTTTGGTATCAGGGTGATGGTGGCCTTGTAGAATGAGCTTGGGAGTGTTCCTCCTTCTGCTATATTTTGGAAGAGTTTGAGAAGGGTAGGTGTTAACTATTCTCTAAAAGTTTGATAGAATTCGCTTGTGAAGCCATCTGGTCCTGTGTTTTTGTTTGTTGTTAAGATTTTTAATCACAGTCTCAATTCCAGGGCTTGTGATTGGTCTGTTTATATTTTCTATTTATTCACTGTTCAGTCTTGGAAGGTTGTGCTTTTTTAAGAATTTGTTCATTTCTTCCAGGATTTCCATTTTAATGGCATATCGTTGCTTGTATTAATCTCTCACAATCCTTTGTATTTCTGCAGCCTCACTTGTTACTTCTCCTTTTTCATTTCTAATTCTACTGATTTTAGTCTTCTCCCTTTTTTTCCTGATGAGTCAGGTTAATGGTTTATCGATTTTGTTTACCTTCTCAAAGAAGCAGTTTTTAGTTTTATTGATCTTTGCTATTGTTTCCTTCATTTCTTTCTCATTTATTTTTGATCTGAATTTTATGATTTCTTTCCTTCTCCTAACTTTGGAGTTTTTTTTGTTCTTCTTTCTCTAATTGCTTTAGGTGTATGGTTAGGTTTTTAATTTGAGATGTTTCTTGTTTCTTCAGGTAGGATTGTATTGCTATAAACTTCCCTCTTAGAAGTGTTTTTGCTGCATCCCATAGGTTTTAGGTCGTCGTGTTTTCATTGTCATTTGTTTCTAGATATTTTTTGATTCCCTCTTTGATTTCTTCAGTGATCTCTTGGTTACTAAGTAGTGTATTGTTTAGTCTCCATGTGTTTGTATTTTTTACAGATTTTTTTCCAGTAATTGATATCTAGTCTCATAGCAGTGTGGTCGATTGATACGATTTCAATTTTCTTAACTTTACCAAGGCTTGATTTGTGACCAAGATATGATCTATTCTAGAGAATGTTCCATGAGCACTTGAAAAGAAAGTGTATTCTGTTGTTTTTGGATGGAATATCCTATAAATATCAATGAAGTCCATCTTGTTTAATGTATCATTTAAAGCTTGTGTTTCCCTATTTATTTTCCTATTTTATTTTCCCTATTTTATTTTCATTTTAGATGATCTGTCCACTGGTGAAAGTGGCGTGTTAAAGTCCCCTACTATGACTGTGTTACTGTCGATTTCCCCTTTTATCACTGTTAACATTTGCCTTTTGTATTGAGGTGCTCCTATTTTGGGTGCACAAATATTTACAATTGTTTTATCTTCTTCTTGGATGGATCCCTTGATCATTATGTCATGTCCTTCTCTGTCTCTTATAATAGTCTTTATTTTAAAGTCTATTTTGTCTGATATGAGAATTGCTACTCCAGCTTTCTTTTTATTTCCATTTGCATGGAATATCTTTTTCCATACCCTCACTTTCAGTCAGTATGTGTCCTAAGGTCTGAATTGGTCTCTTGTAGGCAGTATATATACGGGTCTTATGTTTGTATCCATTCAGCCAGTCTATGTCTTCTTGCTTGGAGCATTTAATCCATTTACATTTAAGGTAGTTTTTGATATGTATGTTCCTATTGCCATATTCTTAATTGTTTGGGGTTTGTTAATGTACGTCTTTTCCTTCTCTTGTGTTTCCTGCCTAGAGAAGTTCCTTTAGCATTTGTTGTAAAGCTGGTTTGGTGGTGCTAATTCTCTTAGCTTTTGCATGTCTGAAAAGGTTTTAATTTCTCCATCAAATCTGAATGAGATCCTCGCTGGGTAGAGTAATCTTAGCTGTAGTTATTTCCCTTTTATCACTTTAGATATGTCCCACCACTCCTTCCGGCTGCAGAGTTTCTGCTGAAAGATCAAGTGTTAACCTTATGAGGATTCCCTTGTATGTTGTTGTTTTTCCCTTGCTGCTTTTAATATGTTTTCTTTGTATTTAATTTTTGATAGTTTGATGAATATGTGCCTCGGCATGTTTCTCCTTGGATTTTTCCTGTATGGGACTCTCTGCACTTCCTGGACTTGATTGACTATTTCTTTTCCCATGTTAGGGAAGTTTTCAACTATAATCTCTTCAAATATTTTCTCAATCCTTTTCTTTTTCTCTTCTACTTCTGGGACCCCTATAATTCGAATGTTGGTGTGTTTATTGTTGTTCCAGATGTCTCTGAGACTGTCCTCAATTCTTTTCATTCTTTTTTCTTTATTCTGCTCTGTGGTAGCAATTTCCAGTACTTTATCTTCCAGGTCACTTATCCTTTTTTCTGCCTCATTTGTTCTGCCATTGATTCCTTCTAGAGCATTTTTAATTTCATTTATTGTTTTGTTCATCATTGCTTGATTGCTGTTTAGTTCTTGTAGGTCTGTGTTAAACGTTTCTTTTATTTTCTCCATTCTATTTCCAAGATTTTGGATCATCATTATTATAATTACTCTGAATTCTTTTTCAGGTAGACTGCGTATTTCCTCTTCATTTGCTTGGTCTGGTGGGTTTTTGACTTTCTCTTTCATATGCTGTGTGTTTATTTGTCTTCTTATTTTGCTTAATTTACTGTATTAGGGGTCTCCTTTTCACAGGCTGCAGGTTCATAATTTCCGTTGTTTCTGGTGTCTGCCCCCAGTGGCTAAGGTTTGTTCAGTGGGTTGTGTAGGCTTCCTGGTGGAGAGGATTAGTGCCTGTTTTCTGGAGGGTGAGGCTGGATCTTGTCTTTCTGGTGGGCAGGACCATGTCCAGTGGTGTGTTTTCAGGTGTCTGTGACCTTATTACGATTTTAGGCAACTTCTCTGCTAATGGGTGGGGTTGTGTTCCTGTCTTGCTAGTTGTTTGGCATAGGGTGTCCAGCACTGTAGCTTGCTGGTTATTGATTGGAGCTGGTCCTAGCGTTGAGATGGAGATCTGTGGGAGAGCTTTCACTGTTTGATAGTACGTGGAGCTGGGAGGTCTTTTGTGGACCAATGTCCTGTACTCGGCTCTCCCACCTCAGAAGCACAGGCCTGACACCTGGCCAGAGCACAGAGACCCTGTCAGCCACATGGCTCAGAAGAAAAAGGAGGAAAAAAAGAAAGAAATAAATAAAATAAAATAAATTAAAATAAAGTTATTAAAATAAAAAAAATATAAAAAGAAATTTAAAAGTAATATAAAGAAAGAAGGGAGCAACCAAACCAAAAAACAAATCCACCAGTGATAACAATCACTAAAACCTATACTAAAAAAAAAAAAAAAAAACAAATAATTGTCAGACTGAACCCTAGGAAAAATGGTAAAAGCAAAGCTAT
>NC_041215.1:102662803-102736243 GCF_002837175.3 Physeter macrocephalus
TAAACGTTTCTTTTATTTTCTCCATTCTATTTCCAAGATTTTGGATCATCATTATTATAATTACTCTGAATTCTTTTTCAGGTAGACTGCGTATTTCCTCTTCATTTGCTTGGTCTGGTGGGTTTTTGACTTTCTCTTTCATATGCTGTGTGTTTATTTGTCTTCTTATTTTGCTTAATTTACTGTATTAGGGGTCTCCTTTTCACAGGCTGCAGGTTCATAATTTCCGTTGTTTCTGGTGTCTGCCCCCAGTGGCTAAGGTTTGTTCAGTGGGTTGTGTAGGCTTCCTGGTGGAGAGGATTAGTGCCTGTTTTCTGGAGGGTGAGGCTGGATCTTGTCTTTCTGGTGGGCAGGACCATGTCCAGTGGTGTGTTTTCAGGTGTCTGTGACCTTATTACGATTTTAGGCAACTTCTCTGCTAATGGGTGGGGTTGTGTTCCTGTCTTGCTAGTTGTTTGGCATAGGGTGTCCAGCACTGTAGCTTGCTGGTTATTGATTGGAGCTGGTCCTAGCGTTGAGATGGAGATCTGTGGGAGAGCTTTCACTGTTTGATAGTACGTGGAGCTGGGAGGTCTTTTGTGGACCAATGTCCTGTACTCGGCTCTCCCACCTCAGAAGCACAGGCCTGACACCTGGCCAGAGCACAGAGACCCTGTCAGCCACATGGCTCAGAAGAAAAAGGAGGAAAAAAAGAAAGAAATAAATAAAATAAAATAAATTAAAATAAAGTTATTAAAATAAAAAAAATATAAAAAGAAATTTAAAAGTAATATAAAGAAAGAAGGGAGCAACCAAACCAAAAAACAAATCCACCAGTGATAACAATCACTAAAACCTATACTAAAAAAAAAAAAAAAAAACAAATAATTGTCAGACTGAACCCTAGGACAAATGGTAAAAGCAAAGCTATACAGATAAACTCACACAAAGAAGTATACACATACACACTGACAAAAAGAGAAAAAGGAAAAATATATATGTATCTATATATATATAAAAAGGAAGAGAGCAACCAAATCAATAAACAAATCTACCAATGATAATAAGCTGTAAACACTAAAGTAAGATAAACATAAAACTGAAAACAAATTAGATGCAGAAAGCAAACCCCAAGTCTACATTTGCTCCCAAAGTCCACCACCTCAATTGTGGGATGATTCGCTGTCTATTCAGGTATTCCACAGATGCAGGGTACATCAAGTTGATTGTGGAGATTTAATCCAATGCTCCTGAGGCTGCTGGGAGAAATTTCCCTTTCTCTTCTTTGTTTGCACAGCTCCTGGGGTTCAGCTCTGGGTTTGGCCCTGCCTCTGCATGTAGGTCGCCTGAGGGCATCTGTTCTTTGCCCAGATAGGATGGGGTTAAAGTAGCAGATGATTAGGGAACTCTGGCTCACTCAGGCCAGGGAGATGGAGGGGTACAGAATGCAAGGCAAGCCTGTGGCGGCAGAGGCCAACATGACATTGCAACAGCCTGAGGCGTGCCATGTGTTCTCCCAGAGAAGTTGTCCCTGGATCTCGGGACCCTGGCAGTGGAGGGTTGCACAGCTTCCGGGTAGGGGAGATAGGTGTGGACAGTTACCTGTGCTCGCACACAGGCTTCTTGGTGGCTGCAGCAGAAGCCTTAGCATTTCATAGCCGTCTCTGTTGTCCCCCCTGATAGCCTCAGCTTGCGCCCATCTCTGGAGCTTGTTTAGGCAGTGCTCTGAATCCCCTCTCCTTGCGCACCCCGAAACAATGGTCTCTTACCTCTTTGGCAGTTCCAGACTTTTTCCCAGACTCCCTCCCAGCTAGCTGTGTTGCACTAGCCCCCTTCAGGCTGTGTTCACGCAGCCAACCCCAGTCCTCTCCCTGGGATCTGACCTCCAAAGGCTGAGCCTCAGCTCCCAGCCCCCACCCGCCCCTGCGGGTGAGCAGACAAGCCTCTCGGGCTGGTGAGTGCTGGTCAGCACCAATCCTCTGTGCAGGAATCTCTCTGCTTTGCCCTCTGCACCCCTGTTGCTGCGCTCTCCTCCATGGTCCCGAAGCTTCCCCCCCACTGCTAGGCCCCATCTCTGCCAGTGAAGGGGCTTCCTAGTGTGTGGAAACTTTTCCTCCTTCACAGCTCCCTCCCCAAGGTGCAGGTCCTGTCCCTGTTCTTTTCTCTCTGTTTTTTCTTTTTTGTTTTGCCCTACCCAGGTACGTGGGAAGTTTGCCTTTTGGAAAGCCTGAGGTCTTCTGCCAGCACTCAGTAGGTGTTCTGTAGGACTTGTTCCACATGTAGATGTAGTTCTGATGTATCTGTGGGGAGGAAGATGATCTCCACGTCTTTCTCCTCCACCTTCTTGAATGTTTCCCCCCAGTACCATATTTTAAATGCCATCATAAATAATATAAAATTATAATGTTATACTGTTATTATTCAAAATAATATATTAAATTATTCTTTTAAACATCCAAATAAGTTGTTCTGTTAACATAGGGATTTGAATGCATACTCTGTACTTAAAAACAAAAAAAGAGTCAGCTAGACATTAAGTTAAATTCTATTAGAAAATGAACAAATAAAGTAAAAATAAGTTAACACTTATAGTAGAAGTTTACATATATCAGTATGTCTTAGTATTGGGGCACTAATATGAAGAATTAAAAGGAAATTTGGTTTAGTTCTGTTTAGAAGAGGTTTTTTTTTTTTAGATTGTTTATGGTTAATAACTGGCCATTCTAGTCATAAAAGTAAGCATAGTGGTTTAGAACTTGGACTCCAGTGACAGGAAGAACTGAATTTCTAATTATGTGATTTTGGCAAGTTCCTTAACCACTTCAAGCCTCATCTATTATAATGATAATATCTACCCTGAGCTCAAAGGTTTGTTGGTAGGTTTAAATGTGCTTATGAACTTAGCATTTGCCATTGTAAGAATACTAAGCATTAAATAAGTGATAGCTATTGTTTTTATTATAAATATTACTTTCCATCTTAAGTTTTTCCTTTCATTGCATGTTGGCATGTTAGAAAGATGGAAGAGAAAGAATTGAAAATAAAGAGTAACAATATAATTACTTCCAATCCCATTCCCACTCACCTACTCAAGCATTGGCTTGGAAGAAATGTTAACATTAGTCAATTATTATTGTGGTTCATGGCCTTTAATGGATACTTAAAAGACATGTTATGGAGACTGTTATTAGAACACAAAACAAAAAATTACTCAGAAGGTCTGTCTAGAGAATACCTCTGAATTCCCGTCAGAACCACTGGACTTTGAATCTCCCATCTTCCTGCTTACTAGAAACCCTTGTGAGTGTGACATTGTCAGAAACATCTGACCTGAATATTTCTCTGAGGCATTCTTGCAATATGCTGCCATATTTAATGGTCTATTTACAAGCTTAAAGAGCTATGTTTGCTAAGACACATCTCCATAAATATGTAATAGACAGGGAAATAATTGTGCACACCTGAAAGAAAATTTGACAACACTAGCCCTACTTTGCTTGTTCTGGAAAACTGCTTTGCACAAATGAATTTCCTAGAAAACTTCATTAATCAACACATACTATTCCTTTACTGAAAAGATGGTGATTTATTTTACATTATTGTATTGTGGTAATTGTTCTCATATATATTTTTAAAACTTCAGATAAATTGGGTGGTTGGTAAGAAAATTTCTTGGTCATATAAAAGATGTGCAGAAGAAATGAGCACATGACCAGTTACAATGAATGCCCCAGTTGATAAAAGTATTTGTTTAGCAGTCATATAACCACCCCAACTCTTCTGTGATAATTTGCTTTGCCTTAAATAATATATTTTTCACTGATTGATATGCAGGAATGCATCACTAAACTAGTGAGTGAATCTAGCCAGCTACCTATCTCCCATATCCCAGCGTGGCCTTGTTTCTCTGATCTGACATCAAGCATGGAAGAAATTGCCATGAACTGATAAAAAATATGTTGCTTTAAAAAAAGTTACCTGGTACCCTAAGTCAAGTTTTAGGGCTAGAGACAGAAGTAAAGAGAAAACAAAGTGGGTTATTTTTGTTTTGTTTTGTTTTTTAAGAAATGAACACTGAAATCATAAACTAATCAAAGAACAGAATGCTGTTCTGTCCATGACAACTTGGAGAGCATATCCAAAATACATATACAAAATGAAAGACTGAATCAGGAAACTGCTTTAATCAATACAAGTGCCTTATCAAATAAGGGATAACAGTTTAGTCAAGGTCAGACTTCAGTTGATTGTGGTTTGAGTATATGCACAGCATGATTAGAATTCTACATGGATACGTGATTCAGAAAAAAAAAATGTCAAGTGCCTGCAAACTGCAGCAATAAGAGATGAAGTCAACGGTCTACAAAATTAATCTTTACCACAAGTAAAAACTGGTTGATAAATCTTGAGGAGTTTGTTTATTTATTTTCACAAACATGAAGTTAACAGGAGAAGCAGCATCAGCTACCACATTTCCACACAGGGATTTTTCTTGAGAACTGAAAAGTCACAGAGGAGAAAGGTTAGAGCGAGGAAAGTGTCTTGAAAGCAAATGAAACTGGCCTATCATACAAGAAAATGCCTTCAAGAAAATTCATATCCAAGAATTAGAAGAATGGGTTAGATATCTGGTAGCCCTGGGCAGACCAACGTGTATTTGATAACAACCTAGCAAGCTTTAAGATTAAGTTATATTTATTCTACATAAAATCTCCAGGACATGGGCTTTCCTGGTGGGGCAGTGGTTGCGCGTCCGCCTGCCGATGCAGGGGAACCGGGTTCGCGCCTCGGTCTGGGAGGATCCCGCATGCCGCGGAGCGGCTGGGCCCGTGAGCCGTGGCCGCTGGGCCTGCGCGTCCGGAGCCTGTGCTCCGCAACGGGAGAGGCCGCAACAGAAGGAGGCCCGCAAACCACAAAAAAAAAAAAAAAAAAAAAAAAATCTCCAGGACATTGAGGTGCAAGAAAACATTTCTTTAACTATATACACTCAATCAAATAAAAATCCAGGAGCAGGGCAAGACTGGCTGCACTGTTTCTAATAATGTTGGTGCTTTAGTGATTTTCATAAATTTCCAATGTTTGAAAGACTCAGTCTACAGCCTTTGCAAATGTAAAAGTTCTGCTGTATTTACCTTCAAATATATTTGTCATGTTGTAGTAAAAAAAAAAATCAGGCTTGTTTTCAAATGGTGCACACCTTACATTTAATTGATTTCATTCTTAAGCTGTAAATATATTTAGATAAGGCTATTTGTTACTATTATTTGAACTAGATTCATTAAGCATAATTCATTGAAGTAGATATCCATTAACTTCAGGTCAAATTGAAATTTCATTTGGAAATGTACAATACTTTGACTGATTCCATGATCTAAGTCAGTGGCAACAGGTAAAAATGTGTTTTCAAGAACATGTTTTAAAATTTACTTAATATTTCTTTCCTAAAAGGAGTGCACAGAGTTATTCAAGGTGGCCACATTTCCTCCCTGACCTCCACCCATATTATTATTAACTACTAGAATGTGATGGCATAAGGAGGAGAGTGTGATGTCAAGTTGACAGGCTTAGCATATGAGATCTACAGACTCAGTTGAATAATGAACATTTATTCTATAAAGTGTGCTGTTAATGTTTCATATTAATAAAAAGGAATCATATAGAGTGTGTTATATGTCTTGAGAACTCTGAATAAATGTTTTATACATATTTTCAAAAAGCTGCATTTTCTCATAGAGTTCGTTAGTTAACAATGATCTGATTTATTTCATTGCCTCAGTGTGACTGACCACAAAGTGTGTATATAGTGGTAAATACATTGACTTACTTTTTTTCTAATTCTTCCCAAATGGCATAAGTGACCTAGAAATAAATATATTTTTGATGAAAAATTTGTTTCCATAGTAATATGTTAAGATGTCATTCTTTGCGATAATGTAGAGAATATGAAAGTAAACAGTTGAAGTCCACTTGAAACGTAACAATTGTAAATGTAAAACGGGATGACTGAAACATGTAAAGGGTAGATAAAATGACTTATATTGTCAAAAGTTGATCTCTGGAAGAATGATTCTTTGAAAGCTTCTCTGTATATCCATTACTTGATATGATATTGCTTCAAAACTTAATGGGCATTACTGAAATGTTACACTACCTTGGCAGTCATTACTGAATTTTATTTTTGTTGCTTTCTTCCCTGTGGTTCTGTTTGTTGGGATAGATAGTTAGAAGTATTTTTAATGCCAGCTAACAGATTTGTTTTGTGAGTCTAACATCATTAGGAAAGTATTGATTTCACCTGCTGACTAAATAGGACATTCAATGTAAAACTATGTTCACCTTCCAGAAGAATTATTTACCTCTGGAAAACTATCCAAATGATTGTTTTAGTATTTGTGAATATGCTTTGACAGCTTTTAAAATGTTGCATCATTATATTCTATGATTCTAGTAATGTTTCCCTTTTGAGTATTTCAAGATGCTGTCATTTAGGTTTATCTTCATCTTTCAATCTATGTCTAGGATGAGACCTCCATGAGCACAGGGACTTTATTCCACTTATTGCTACAACACTAGGGCCTATGTGCCTGGCACATAGGAGCCATTTGACTGAATGATGGTTGCTTTGAGACTATATGATCATTATAGATGTAGCATCTTTAATATTTTAGTTCTTGGCCAAAATGCAATATCCTTTATAAACGACTATGAAAATTCTGCATTAGAGTTTGCACATGCTCTTAAAGTAATATTAAGAGTTAAACTCTGGGTTCTACTTTCATCATTCTTCTGAAAGAGTTTTTGTCATAGTGACAAATTAATAGCCAAATCCTTCGGAGTAGCTTTGGTCCTCACTCTAATTGCACTTATTCCACCTATTGACAGTCTAGGTCATCTTTTCCATGTTAAAACTCTCTGCATCATTTTTTCCCCATTTTCTCCTGGTTCTCCTCCTGCTTTTGCAGCTTCTTGACTGACTCCTTCTCTGTAGGTCCTTGTAGGTATAATTTCTAGATACTTATTATTTTCTTTATTCTCCTCTCTTATTATAAACTTTATTTAAAGCATCTTATTAAGTCCCATATTTTCAGCTGTCATCTCTATGTTTATGGTTCTTTCATCTATACTTCAAGTCATCTTCTCTTTCCTAAGATACAAACCCATACTTTTATGCTCATGTTCTGCAGGCACCTCAAACTTGGTAAGTTTAAAATAAACTAATTCTTTTTCTCCCCAAACGTGTTTTCATTCCTTTATTCCTTATTTTAGTTGTTTGTAAATGAGTTGAGTGTTGAATGAAAACTGTTTTGGTATGGTAGGCTGATAACAGAAAGAGAATGCCCCTGATGTTCATTGTGGTGCCAAGAAAACAAAATCTTTCCCAGTGAATCTAGGTTAACTTTGTTTTCAGTTTTTTAAATTGAAAATTTTGTACTCTTTTATATGCTTTAGGATATTGATTTATCTGTGGTAAGAGGCAGAGTGACACTGCTCATAGAATCTCACCTATGAACACAAGCTTAGTGAAAGGGAGTAAACATAATGGCAAATAGTTCATTAGCAGCAATCAAACAACAGAAATGGCACAAGTGAGAAATATATATTTAAGAACTGGCACCCAAGTACTAAAGAGGAGGAATGAGTGAGTCAAGATAAACCAGGTTATGTCAGAGTAATCCCAGATTTTTAAAAAATATTCATTACTCATTCACACGGTCTGTTGTAAATTGGCTGATTCTCTAAGGCAGTTTCTTCTTTATTCATTGGTTGAGCATTCAATTGACTGCTTCGATCCTGTGACCCTACATATCAACACGTGCTCTCTCAACTGCTATAGCAGGGAAGAAGGAATGATACATTGAGCAATAGCCATTAAATGCTTCCACCTAGAAGTGGCACACATCACTCCGCTAACACTTGATTGGTCAAATTAAGGCATATGGCCCTCTCTAATACAAAGTAATGGGAAATACACTCTATCTGTGTATCTGTGTGCTCAGAAGTAGAAAAGAACTGGATATAGTAAATAGTAGCAATATGTGCCACAATAATTTCCATTAAAGAAAGCACAATCTTACTTCTATTTCTACAGAAGCATTCAAGAAGGAGAAGGCAGCATTTAGGGGTGAGAAAGGAAAAAGGAAAATACTGAGTTCAGTAAAAGCTCGATAGCCTTTGCAGAATATTAGTTCCGGAATGGATGCCTCCCCTTCTACCATTCTGAGTTAATAAATGAGGAAAAATTACAAGCTCTCGCCATTGTGCTCCCCTGGCCAAAAGGCAGATGAGAGAGGAATAATCATAATCCAGAGCTATCAGAAGACAAATGAGAAAATAAATATTATAAGAATATAAAGAGAGAAAAAAAGCAGACAGAGCGCCACAGATGATATATTACCCACAGAGCAGGAAGTTTCCTGGTCAAAATCCACATGCCTACCATTTCTGCCCTTTATCTGGAAGAGGAGTGGGAGAGTGTTCTGGGTGGAAATTAGTATTATTGGAGGAAGAAAAACAGCCTATGAAAATTTGTTCCAGCAAGAGATTAAGTAGCAATAATGCCACATACAGGAAACTGGCCTCAACAGGGGATGAGGGTGGGGGGTGGAGGAGAGCCATTTTGCCTACTTTAACTATTGCCTCTTCCAAACTGGTGAGATCTGATTACCAGAAGGCAACAGATCCACCCAGAATTAGGGGAACAATTTTATGGCAATATATTTGATAACTTACATGAAAAGGAGAAATTCCTTAAAAAATACTACTACTTACCAAAAGAGAAATAAGAAATTAGCCTTATGTCTTTTGAAGAAACTGTATGCATTATATATTTTAATGCATTCAATTTCTTCAAAATATATAGGGAAATGAATTAATATACAAAACAGAAACAGACTCACAAACATAGGAAAAAAACTTATGCTCACCAAAAGGGAGGGGAGGGGAGAGGGACAAATTAGGAGTATGGGATTAACAAATACAAACTACTATACCTAAAATAGATAAACAACAAGGACTTACTATATAGCACAGGAAATTATATTCAATATCTTATAATAACATATAATGGAATATAATCTGCAAAAAAAACCCCAACTGAATCACTATGCTGTACACCTGAAATTAACAAAATCTTGTAAATCAACTATACTTCATTAAAAGTTACAATAGCAAAAAAAAAAAAATAAAAAGGAAAAGAAAAGAAAGAAAAAGAAAATGATAACTAGGAATAGAAAAGAACTTCCTCAAGCTGGTAAAGGTAATATTCCAGAAAATCTATGGCTGGCATCGTACTAATGACAAAGTATTTCACATTTCTCCTTAAAATTGGAAATAGGTCATGAATAGGAAAGAAATGAGTAGAATTGTTTCTACTTACAGATTGTATTATTGTTGATGTAGAAAATCAATTGTATTTTTGTAATCAAGCAGCAAACAATTTAAAAATAAAATGAAATCCATTTGTAATGCATCAAAACTATAAAATAGGAATACATTTAACAAAAATATTCAAGACCTTCTACATTAAAAACTACAGAATGTTACTAATGGAAGTTAAAGATAACTCAAATAAATGGATATATATACTATGTTTTTGGATTGGCAGATCAATATTGTTGAGATGTAGTTTATTAAATAGTATTGTACCAATGTTAATTTCCTGGGTTTGACCATTGCAGAATGGAGATGTAAGATGTTAGTATTAGGAGAAACTGTGTTAAAAGATGTATGAGAATTCTTTCATGTTTTGGTGAACTGTCTGTAACTTTAAAAGTATTTCAAAATAAAGAGGTTTTAAAAGTCAATTATCTCAAAATTGATCTGTAGATTCAACATAGACTAATTATAATCCCAGTAAAACCGTTTGCAGGATTTAATAAGCTGATGCTAAAATTTATATGAAGCCCGGGTTGCAGGGAGTGTTGCACCAGGTCCCCACTGAGAGGGTCTCCGCGGAAGGGGGTGTGCCACCACTCCAGGGTTTGAGAAGCTGGGAGAGTGTGAGGCACTTGATTCTTCTCCACCACTCCAGGCTGCTTACCTGGGTCACACTGAGAAACTCTGGAAGGTTCCATCTTCTCCAGGATGTTCATCAGGGTGTCAAGGTCTATGCTTCTGATGTGGAAGAGCCGAGTTCAGGACATTGGTCCACCAGAGACCTCCCAGCTCCACATACTATCAAACAGCAAAAGCTCTCCCAGAGATCTCCATCTCAACACCAAGACACAGCTCCACTCAACGACCAGCAAGCGACAGTGCTGGACACCCCATGTGAAACAACTAGCAAGACAGGAACACAACCTCACCCATTAGCAGAGAGGCTGCCTAAAATCATAATAAGGTCACAGAAACCCTAAAACACACCACCAGGCATGGCCTTGCCTACCAGAAAGACAAGATGCAGCCTCACCCACAAGAACACAGGCACCAGTCCCCTCAACCAGGAAGCTACACAACCCACTGAACCAACCTTACCCACTGGGGGCATACACCAAAAACAATGTGAACTACGAACCTGCAGCTTGAGAAAAGGAGACTCCAAACACAGTAAGTTACACAAAATGAGAAGACAGAGAAATACACAGCATATGAAGGAGGAAGGCAAAAACTGACCAGACCAAACAAATGAAGAGGAAATAGGCAGTCTACCTGAAAAAGAATTCAGAGTAATGACAGTAACTTTGACCCAAAATCTTGGAAATAAAATGGAGAAAACACAAGAAACGTTTAACAAGGACACAGAAGAACTAAAAAGCAAACAAACAATGATGAACAACACAATAAATGAAAATTAAAATTCTCTAAAAGGAATCAATAGCAGAAAAAATGAAACAGAAGAAAGGATAAGTGACTTGGAAGATAAAGTAGTGGAAATAACTACTGCAGAACAGAATAAAGAAAAAGAATGAAAAGAATTGAGGAAAGTCTCAGAGACCACTGGGACAACATTAAACAAACCAACATTCGAATTATAGGGGTCTCAGAAGTAGAAGAGAAAAAGAAAGGGACTGAGAAAATATTGAAAGAGATTATAGTGGAAAACTTCCCTAATAAGGGCAAGTAAATAGTCAATCAACTCCAGGAAGCACAGAGAGTCTGATACAGGATAAATCTAAGGGGAAACACACCAACACATATTAATCAAACTATCAAAAATTAAATACAAAGAACAAATATTAAAAGCAGCAAGGGAAAAAACAACAAATAACATACAAGGGAATCCCCATAAGGTTAACAGCTTATATTTCAGCAGAAACTGCAAGCCAGAAGGGAGTGGCAGGACATATCTAAAGTATGAAAGGGAAAAACCTACAAACAAGATTACTCTACCCAGCAGGATCTCATTCAGATGCGATGGAGAAATTAAAACCTTTAGAGACAAGCAAAAGTTAAGAGAATTCAGCACCACCAAACAAGCTTTACAACAAATGCTAAAGGAACTTCTCTAGGCAGGAAACATAAGAGAAGGAAAAGACCTACAATAAAAAAAACCTAAAACAATTAAGAAAATGGTAATAGGAACATATATATCAATAACGACCTTAAATGTAAATGGATTAAATGCTCCAACCAAAAGACACAGACTGGCTGAATGGAAACAAAAATAAGAACCGTATATATTCTGTCCACAAGAGGCCCACTTCAGACCTCAGGACACATACAGATTGAAAGTGAGGGGATGGAAAAAGATATTCCATGCAAATGGAAGTCAAAAGAAAGCTGGAGTAGCAATTCTCGTATCAGAAAAAATAGACTTTAAAATAAAGACAGGAGACAGAGAAGGACACGACATAATGATCAAGGGATCAACCCAAGAAGAAGATAGCGCAATTGTAAATATTTTTGCACCCAACATAGGAGCACCTCATTACATCAGGCAAATGCGAAAAGCCATAAAAGGGGAAATCGACAGTAACAAAATCATAGTAGGGGACTTTAACACCTAACTTTCACCAATGGACAGATCACCCAAAATGAAAATATAAAAGGAAACACTAGCTTTAAATGATATATTAAACAAGATGGACTTAATTGATATTTATAGAACATTTCATCCAAATATAACAGAATACACTTTCTTCTCAAGTGCTCATGGAACATTCTATAGGATAGATCATATCTTGGGCCACAAATCAAGCCTTGGTAAATTTGAGAAAATTGAAATGGTATCAAGTATCTTTTATGACCACAATGCTATGAGACTAGATATCAATTACAGGAAAAAAATCTGTGAGAAATAGAAACACATGGAGGCTAAACAACACACTGCTTAATAACCAAGAGATCACTGAAGAAATCAAAGAGGAAATCAAAAACTACCTAGAAACAAATGACAATGAAAACACGACGACCCAAAACCTATGAGATGCAGCAAAAGCAGTTCTAACAGAGAAGTTTATAGCAGTACAAACCTACCTCAAGAAACAAGAAATATCTCAAAAAAACAACCTAACCCTACACCTAAAACAATTAGAGAAAGAACAAAAAAACCCGAAGTTAGCAGAAGGAAAGAAATCATAAATATCAGATCAGAAATAAATGAAAAAGAAATGAAGGAAACAATAGCAAAGATCAATAAAACTAAAAGCTGGTTCTTTGAGAAGATAAACAAAATTGATAAACCATTAGCCAGACTCATCAAGAAAAAAAAGGGGGAGAGGAGTCAAATCAATAAAATTAGAATGAAAAAGGAGAAGTTACAACAGACACGGCAGAAATACAAAGCATCCCAAGAGACTACTACAAGCAACTATATGCCAATAAAATGGACAACCTGGAAGAAATGGACAAATTCTTAGAGACTGAACCAGGAATAAATAGAAAATATAAAAAGACCAATCAAAAGCACTGGAATTGAGACAGTGACTAAAAATCTTACAACAAACAAAAGCCCAGGACCAGATGGCTTCACGGGTGAATTCTATCAAACATTTAGACAAGGGCTAACACCAATCCTTCTCAAACTCTTCCAAAGTATAGCAGAGGGAAGACACTCCCAAACTCATTCTATGAGGCCACCAACACCCTGATACCAAAACCAGACAAAGATGTCACAAAGAAAGAAAACTACAGGCCAATATCACTGATGAACATAGATGCAAAAATCCTCAACAAAATACTAGCAAACAGAATCCAACAGCACATTAAAAGGATCACATATCATGATCAAGTGGGGTTTATCCCAGTGATGAAAGGATTCTTCAATATATGCAAATCAATCAATGTGATAAACCATATTAACAAAATGAAGGATAAAACCATGTGATCATCTCAATAGATACAGAAAAAGCTTTCAACAAATTCAATAACCATTTATGATAAATACCCTCCAGAAAGAAGGCATAGAGGGAACTTATCTCAACATAATAAAGGCCATATATGACAAACCCACAGCCAACATCATTCTCAATGGTGAAAAACTGAAACCATTTCCTCTAAGATCAGAAACCAGACAAGGTTGTCCACTGTCACCACTATTATTCAACAAAGATTTGCAAGTTTTAGCTACAGAAATCAGAGAAGGAAAAGAAATAAAAAGAATCCAAATCGGAAAAGAAGTAAAGCTGTCACTGTTTGCAGATGATATGATACTATACATAGAGAATCCTAAAGATGCTACCAGAAAACTACTAGAGCTAATCAATGAATTTGGTAAAGTTGCAGGATACAAAATTAATGCACAGAAATCTCTTGCATTCCTATACACTAATGATGAAAAATCTGAAAGAGAAATTAAGGAAACACTCCCATTTACCATAGCAACAAAAAGAATTCAACATTGTGAAAATGACTATACTACCCAAAGGAATCTACAGATTCAATGCTATCCCTATCAAATTACCAATGGCATATTTCACAGAACTAGAACAAAAAATTTCACAATTTGTATGGAAACACAAAAGAACCCGAATAGCCAAAGCCATCTTGAGAAAGAAAAACGGAGCTGCAGGAATCAGGCTCCCTGCCTTCAGATTATACTGCAAAGCTACAATAATCAAGACAGTATGGTAATGGCACAAAAACAGAAATATAGATCAAAGGAACAGGACAGAAAGCCCAGAGATAAACCCACGCACATATGGTCACCTTATCTTTGATAAAGGAGGAAAGACTATTCAATGGAGAAAAGACAACCTCTTCAATAAGTGGTGCTCAGAAAACTGGACAGCTACATGTAAAAGGATGAAATGAAGGCTCCTTAACACCACACACACAAATAAACCCAAAATGGATTAAAGACCTAAATGTAAGGCCAGACAGTATAAAACTCTTAGAGGAAAACATAGGCAGAACACTCTATGACATAAATCACGGCAAGATCTTTTTTGATCCACCTCCTAGAGAAATAGAAATAAAAGCAAAAATAAACAAATTGCATGTAATGAAACTTAAAAGCTTTTGCACAGCAAAGGAAACCATAAACAAGACTAAAAGACAACCCTCAGAATGGGAGAAAATATTTGCAAATGAAGCAACTGACAAAGGATTAATCTCCAAAATATACAAGCAGTGCATGCAGCTCAATATCAAAAAAACAAACAACCCAATCCATAAATAGGCAGATGACCTTAATAGACATTTCTCCAAAGAAGATATACAGAATCCCAACAAACACATGAAAGGATGCTCAACATCACTAATCATTAGAGAAATGCAAATCAAAACTACAGTGAGGTATCACCTCACACCAGTCAGAATGGCCATCATCAGAAAATCTACAAACAATAAATGCTGGAGAGGGTGTGGAGAAAAGGGAACCCTCTTGCACTGTTGGTGGGAATGTAAATTGATACAGCCACTATGGAGAACAGTATGGAGGTTCCTTAAAAAACTAAAAATAGAACTACCATATGACCCAGCAATAAAAAACAAAAAATAGAACTACCATACGACCCAGCAATCGCACTACTGGGCATATACCCTGAGAAAACCATAATTCCAAAAGAGTCTTGTTCTACAATGTTCGTTGCACCTCTATTTACAATAGCCAGGACATGGAAGCAACCTAAGTGTCCATTGACAGATGAATGGATAAAGAAGATGAGGCACATATATACAATGGAATATTACTCAGCCATAAAAGAAACAAAATTGAGTTATTTGTAATGAGGTGGATGGACCTAGAGTCTGTCATACAGAGTGAAGTAAGTCAGAAAGAGAAAAACAAATACAGTATGCTAACACATATATAAGGAATCTAAAAAAAAAGAAAAAAAAAAAGATTCTGAAGAACCTAGTGGCAGGACAGGAATAAAGACGCAGACATAGAAAATGGACTTCAGGACAAAGTGCAGGGAAAGGGTAAATTGGGACAAAGTGAGAGAGTGTCATGGACATATATACACTACCAAATGTAAAATAGATAGAGCTCAGGTGTTCATCAATAGGAGAATGAGTGAACTAAAAAGTAGGATATTCATGCAATGGAATATTCCTCAGCAGCAAAAAAGAGCAAAAGTAGTGACACATACAAACATGAATAAACCTCAGAAATGTTATGCTGAGTCAAGGAAAACTTACGTACATGAGCATATATTGTATGAGTCCAACTATATTAAATTCTAGAGCTGAAAAAGCTACTCTATGGAGGAAAAAATTAGAACAGTGGTTTCCTTTGTGAGTTTAAGAGCAGGAATTGGGAAGGGACATGAACTTTTCAGGGAGATGGTAATAGTATATTTCTGATAGTGGTTTAGGTTACACAGATGTATGCATTTATCAAAATTCAGAGTATGTATACTTAAGATTTATGTATTTCACTGCGTGTAAATTTTACATCAAGAGACAAACTGTAAACAATTATTGAACACTTACTAATTATATGTACAGTGAAATACATAGGGAGAACTGAACTTATATCTGCAATTTAACTTGAAATGCATCAAAAATAAGATGGATTCCTGAATGGATAGAGTAATGATAGAGAATGTGATAAAGCAAGTATAGTAATGTCATTAACTGCATCATTGGACGTTAGTATATTGGTGTTTACTATAAAATTCCTTTCAACATTGCTGCATGTTTAAAAATTTTCTTTAAAAATTTGGAGATTTAAAAGAATCAATTATCTACACTTGGCTAGTTTCAGTAACTGGTGACTCAAACTCATACTCCAATATTGTAAGTGAAAACATTCTGAGAAGCTACTTAAAGTTCCTATCCGTGAACAGCAACTATCACTATCTAGATATGGAACATCAAGAGACAGTTCAAAGCAAGATGCCAGCAAATGCCTCTCTCTTCTCCCTCTTCTTCCTCTTCCTCCACTTTCTATTTTTACTGGCAAGTGGACCCTCTGTTCAGGCCAAAATGAGCAGTTAAGATGGGAATGTTTATTTATTTGTTAGTACAACAGTATTTGGGGGGGGGGAAGAAAACAGATCACGATGCTAGCATCCTTTGTCAGCATGTGTTATCGTTAAAAATACCAACAAAAAGAAGTAGGATATGATGGTTTCCCAGAGTTAAATGATGCAGAGTGATAGGGGAGGGCAGAAACTTACCTTCAACAGCTAGTTTACCTTTCTCTTCTGGCTTTTTGCTCTCACTGTCTACCCTACTAACAAAACTTATTTTCCTGATTGAACTAAAAAATGTATTTCCAGGACTATGTAAATTACTGTTAATAGTATTAAAGTATCTGCCTTCCCAGAAGCATTTCACACAATTCAAAGGCTACACGTAAAAGAAGACTTAGGTATGAGTAGATAAGGTTTATTTTTTTAACTTTGTTTCTTGCAATTAAATTATATATGTCTGCCGACACACTCACACTGTGTATCAGGCTAGGATTCAGAGAGATGTGAGGAAATTTCAAATTTGCCAGTGTTCCACATATCCCAAATAAAAGAATATGTGGCAAGATTTCTCCATGATTGAGCAATAAACACAAGGAGATCGTAATGGCAGCTCATAAAGAGTTTCCCTAGGAGCGAGGAGAACCAAATTCTAGAAACAATCATCTGTATAACTTCAGCAAATCGCTCAGTTCCCTGGAGTCTCTAATTTTCTGAGGCCTCAAACACTTCAGCACATAGAGAATCCTGGGTTTATGCCTTGGAGGGTGGCAGCCATAGATCAGACTTTATTGTAGAAGGAGAAGACTCTCCTAAAAGAACTTTGAACTATTGCATGGAAGAAGTAACTACCTGAATCAACAGTGTCCTTAGAAAAACAACAATAATAATAGGTTATAATGTATATTCACAATATAACCAATTAAGCAATGAAAATAATTAGGAATTGTATGAAGGCAGGAAGTGTGAGGACATTTTTTTTTCCACTGCCCAAATTACTTCCTGAAATAAAGTGGATTTGTTTAATCCACGGGATACTAGACACCTAACTTAATAATTTACCATTGAACACTCAGTTAGCCTTGACTTTTAGCTTACAGACCTTCTTACTCTCTAACTTTGAAAGCTCACCTCAAATTCATCTAAACTGCACAAATGTTTCAGTAGGAGTCATTGCATTACCACCTGTGGACAGAGTCAATGTGTTCCACAAAGGCAACCATCTCAAGTCCAAGTCTCTGAAGAGTCATCATTTATTTGAGTCATGTCTGCTGGAATCTGTGATTCAGCTCTGGTTAAGAGAAGCTGAGCGGTCAACCAACATGCTTACCCCCATCAAGTCTTTGAACCGGCATCTTGATTTATTATGTAAATTTACTTAAGAAGTTAGACAAATCATAAGTAACTTGAATGTTTTCACTTAAAATACTTAGCAACCTAATTCAACAATAATTTATGATACTTTTTTAACTAACCATAATATAAACATGAAGAAAAGTAATTCTCTTATACCTTTGGCTTGTTAGAAAGTCATTCTATTTTCTACTCTATCCCAAACTTGCTGTATTCGATTAATTTATGGAACATAATCTTTTGGGTTAAAAAAAAAAAGAAGCAAAACACCAGAGGAGCATATACCAGTGGGATTATGGAACTTCCTTTTGCTCCAAAAAGGAATTCTTGCTGAAGCCTGATCTAATGTGATGATTAATTTTACAGAACTGTCCCTGAGCAATGTCACTATAGCAATGAAAATAAACTATAAGACCAGGATACAGCCAGAAGGGAAAAGTTCATTAAGAAATAAAAGTAAGTACAAAATTGCTCATTAAAGTGGCTAACCAGGGTTGTTTTATGAGAAGACGGTTTAAAAAATAATAATAGAGGGTTGCAATGTATTTTAAAGAGATGAATTCAAATGTGACTCATAGATTCCGGTTTCAATAAAATTCTGTGGAATATAACAGTTTAGCTCCATGGAAAAAAAGAATAGTTAGTGGACCCTATTATAATATTTGAAGTTTCTAACATGAAACCTGACTTGCCCACAACTGCAAGAAGTATACCATTAACTTCAGAATTGTGAAAAAAAGAAAAAGAAAGAAAAGAGTATAATTATTTTCTTAGCATTGGATCTGGTCCAAGGAGAAGAAATTCCCACTTAAAATGTTTCTAAATGTGAATGCAAAGAAATTTTCTTTTTAGAAAATTGGAAATCATTTTTAACAGCTTCTAGAACTTCAGTGAACTTCTGAAGAGATTGTTTTAAACAGTTTGGTCCATTAGAAACTAGTCAACACACTTAAGAGTTGGGTGTTTCCCTTATCTACAAACAGAAAGTAATTCTAAAGTTTATCCTTAAAAATAGTGCCATATCTTCCACGTAGATAGATAGATAGATATAGGTATCCTAGATATTGAAATCTGAATAGACACCTAAAGCATGTATGATATGTTAGATCCTGTTTTCCAAAGGGAAAACATTTCCATTATTTTTTCTCATAGAAAACTGATTAGCCCATTTCAAAATGCAAGCCAAAACTGTATCTCATTATAGTGTCTTTTAATGAGGACAACAATGGTTGTGAGTACAGCTACTTTACCCCAAAATGCAATCTGATATTTGGAAGGGTTTTGAATGAAGAAGTCAAGAGTCTGAGAAATCTAGTATTTACAATAATGGTTCAGATTAGCCAATCTAGCCAGTTTGGAACTAAATCGACAATTCACTCAAGTATTGTTTGCCCATCCTGAGGTCAGCATTGTGCTAGATTATAGAAAAGTTTCTGTCTCGGAAACTTATGGTAATAGCAAAGATGTAGGAGGGGGAAAAAAGTTACCATTAAGCAATTGGTAAATAAAGCAATAAAGTTTCATTTTTGCAGCACAGACTTTGAGTATGGAAAAGAATTTTGGTGTTTCTTAGGACATTTGGGAAGACTTCATATATAGTAAGACTGAAATGGGACTTTTAATGCTAGCTGGGCTACAGCAGGAGAAAAATCCAGAAAGCTTCCAGTTTGGAGCTAATCCCAGGGTCCATAGCAAGAGCTATGTTTGTTGAACAAATGTTCTATGTTAGTGAACAACCTTGGCAAAAACAAAAAGCAGGTTAGAGAAAATAGTCTAAGTAAAGTGATTTAGATAAATTAATGGGATAAAAGTTAAGCCACTAATGACAAATTCATGGTAGCTGCCATTTATTAATTACTTATTATGTAAAAGAAACTCTATTTAAATACAAGTATTGCATCATTTAATTTTTATAAAAACTCTATGAAGTGGTTATTATCACCCCTTTTAGAGATAAGAACATAGGAACTTAAAGAGACTAAGCAACTTGCCCAAGGACACAACTAAAAAGTGACCACAGGGGCTTCCCTGGTGGCGCAGTGGTTGCGCGTCCGCCTGCCGATGCAGGGGAACCGGGTTCGCGCCCCGGTCTGGGAGGATCCCACATGCCGCGGAGCGGCTGGGCCCGTGAGCCATGGCCGCTGGGCCTGCGCGTCCGGAGCCTGTGCCCCGCAACGGGAGAGGCCACAGCAGACGGAGGCCCGCATACCACAAAAATAAATAAATAAATAAAATGGTCTAGGCTGACTACTATTAGCAGGGCTATAAAGTGGAATATAAGGTAGACGTGGGATAAAATATGAGACTAACAGAAGAAAGACTAAAATTGTTCTAGGGTAAAAGTAAGGAGGTTCAACATGATATGTTTTTTTAGAAGGGGTTTATGGGCAGGCAGTAAGGACCAGATTCAATTCCATTAGTAATAGAGCTGAACCTAGGAGAAATTTATTTTGTCAATTAGCCCATTTTATCTCACTGACTTCTACTTTTGTGCTGTTTTCTTTGAGTTATTCATATTGCAAGTTAATTATATTTATTTTTTCTCAGTTGAGTAGCATGATGAAAATGACACTGGATCTCAATCAGAAACCCTGGTTGGAAGCTTTGTTGGTCACTGGTTGCTTGTCTAGGTTTATCTTGGGCACAACTCCCTTCCTAAGGCCCCTTCCAGCTCACTACATTATTATTACATTCCGTGCCAACCACAGTTGCCTAATATTAACTGATTGTGTCACTTCTGAATTACTGCTTGGGAAGCAGGACCTACTGATTTTATTTCTTTTATTACCCATGACCCCACAGAAAGGCAGATTGGCTAGGAAAAATAAATAAATAATGTGGGCTAGTAAACGCTCTTGGTGCTATTTACCCTTTTACTCTTTTGCTCACCCCTCTTTATCCTCACAGTCTCAATCCCAATTTCCATCTATTTTGGTTTCAGCTGATTATATTGTTCTTTTATTTAATTTTTCCCTTGTATTTTCCATTCACTTAGAACAGGATCCCACATTAAATGAGGCTCCAGTCTCACTTAAGGATGCATTTTGCAAACCAAATAAAGTAAAATCATCAGTAAATTCCAAATGCTTTATGATGCTCCTCTACACATGTACAAATTCCAGTAAGGCTTTTGTTATGAAAACAATTCTAAGACAAGGATTCCAGATGCAATTAATAATTTTTTTTCTAGCCATGCCATTTATTTAAAGTCTATTACAAGGATCTAATATGTTCAACTTTGGGGAAAAAAAAACATTTATAGAGATCTTGGACCGACAGAAGCCAAACCAGAATTTGTCATAAATTGCTTAGCATATTAAAAAATGCTGAAATAAGAATAAATCAGGATCTACCAGAGAAAATAAAGGAGAGTGGCAAGATAAATAGTTTAGCAACTCTCAAAGTCACCTGATACGATGATGTTCTGTCATCAAAAATCATACAATAGGAAAAAGATTTCAGTAGTTACACTGCCAGATCCCTTTACTTTGAAAGTGAGAAAACTCAGGGTCAGGGACATAACTTGCTGGTTAACGACAGAGCAGAGACCATAACTCAGACGTTGAGACACAAGTCTCTAAACAATTAGAGCCATCACTAACATTTCACACTGATTTGCCTTTTTGATTTAAGAATAATACAGTCCAGTCAATATTTCTTGCTTTTTTCCTTGATTGTTTTATATATTGGACTTCTATTCTATTGGTCCTTGTTGTCTTCTAGGTTTGACAAACTAATTTTCTTCCTTATTTAAAGCACTAACTGCATTCTCGACACTCTCTGAGAAAGCTGGGTAAGGCAGGATGCTTAGTCAGGGAAGTCTCCACTGTAAATGTCTCCATTGCTTTGGGGCAGCTTCCCTGGAACTACCAGGAAGATGTTCCTTGTCCTGACATAGTGGTCAGGATGGTGAAAACACCAGGGACGGGAACACTTGGCTTCTGCTCTTCCTTGGTAAGAAGATTGCTTCCAGAACACCATCTACGGAGAAATGATTCTTCCTCTAAGCTGACAGCATCTGTCTTCAGGCCAAGGGAGTATTTCTGGATTCTCACAGGAATATATAATGTGCATATTTGTATGTATGTATGTGTATATACATATGTGTATATATATATATGTGTGTGTGTGTTTGAAGTAATTTTTTTAAATACTGGATTACTTTTTTCCTCTCTATATTTCCATGCCCCAAAGTATGAAAATAAAAAATAGATCTTAACTCATGGAAGAAAATAAACAATTTAACCAATATATACACATTCTAGATAGTCACAAAAGCTGTGTTCACTATCTATTATTAGATTTTAAGATTATTATACCCACTTATATATAAAACTCTCCTTCTCAAACCTCTTTCCCTCTTACTTTCTCACTCTCTCTCCTTTTCTATCTCTATTTCTATCTCTATATCTCTTGAATGAGTGTACATACACATACATACATACATTCCTATCTCATTCAATCCCCATAAGCTTAATTCCACCCCCATCAGTTTATGGTGGACAAAGAACCAATGGCCTATAATATTGCTGTAATATTCAGCTCTCCTAACTTGGTGCCTCAAACTTTCACATGACTCTTTTGAGTGGCTTTTAAGAACAGAGGAAGTGATAAAATTAAAGAATTTATTATGCCTTCACTCTACCATCAAAAGAGTCAAAAGGAATCGGACACAGGACAGGGAAGTTTTGATAAATTTTAGAGATGGAGAACTGGTATGAAGGGCAAAGCCAGTTGAGAAGCTGGTAGGTTATGAGTTAATATTAGATTGGTTGGGGATGGGTCTGGGAGAAGGAGAGATTTCTAAAAGTGAGGAAGTGCCAGAATTATATCCAATAGAAATTCATCCACTACATAGTTTTTTCTTGAGGAGGTGTTAGATAATATGTCCAATCAAAACTCATCCATTTCATCATTTCTCTTGAATTGTGTCTAAATATGAGATTTAACTATGTACTAAAAGATACATCTATGATTAATAACTTTGGGGTATAGGTTACGTGACTCAATGTATAAAATGTACACTAACCTACAATAGCATTCATGAACATGAACCCAGACAGTTAATAGCCCTGCCTTGCTCAAGTTAAAGTTTGAGTAGATTTAAGCCATTAACACACAATCTAAAGCTATTTTTAAATTAATTATGACTACCCACAGGTATGTACTTCATCATGGTGATAGGCTTCTTTTCAAAATTGTGCTATCTTAACCTCAGTAGAATCTTTAAGAATGGCATGATTTTAAAACATATGGAATAATAGAGATGTCATATATGCATTTTCTATTTCATTAAACTTGTAGTTATATTTTCTTAACTGAGTTTTATATTTCTAAAAGTTTAAAATATTCTCTTGAGCAACAGCTAGACGCCATTGACCAATTGATGTTAGATACTAAGTAATATTTCTTCAAATTTATGAATTGTTCACATTAATTTCTCCCAGATTTCAAAATACTTTGATGTATTCTGAGAGATTTGGTAATTTCTACCGCCTGCTATATGTTAGAGACTCTTCTATTTATGCTATTCATTCAGATACCACAAAAAAGTGTAACCTTTTAAAAGACCTTTACAGTCACTGCTGGGGATTCAAATTTAATTCAACTTCATATGGAGTTACCAATGCAAATAATTAAAAAGACAATAGAAGAGACAGATAATTTCTACACATAGGTAAATTTTCACATAACAGAAAAATGGCAACAGTATTAAAGCTAACTTTTCCTCCTTGGGATTAGCAAATTTCTTTTGACATTGATTGTAAACTACACATATTCCAATTTCAGAAACATGAAAATGTTAAAACTGTACATTTTATTAAATCTTTTTAAAAAATTAATTAATTTATTTTTTTATTTATTTTTGGCTGTGTTGGGTCTTCGTTTCTGTGCGAGGGCTTTCTCTAGTTGTGGCAAGCGGGGACCACTCTTCATCGCTGTGCAGGGGCCTCTCACTATCGTGGCCTCTCTTGTTGCGGAGCACAGGCTCCAGATGCGCAGGCTCTGTAGTTGTGGCTCACGGGCCTAGTTGCTCCGCTGCATGTGGGATCTTCCCAGACCAGGGCTTGAACCCATGTCCCCTGCATTGGCAGGCAGATCCTCAACCACTGCGCCACCAGGGAAGCCCAAAACTGTATATTTTAATTTCAATAACATATAGTACTGATCGGGGTCCCCAACCCAGTCTGTGGCCTGTTAGGAACCAGGCCGCACAGCAGGAGGTGAGCAGCGGGCAAGCGAGCAAAGCTTTATCTGCCGCTCCCCATGCCCCCTATTGCTTGCATTACCTCCTGAACCATTCCTCCGCTCCCGTGGAAAAATTGTCTTCCATGAAACTGGTCCCTGGTACCAAAAAAGGGTGGGGACTGCTGGAGATGACCTCCTTTCTTTTACTTTTATATAGTTAAATACTCCTGTGCTCTTGACACTTTATCATCCTTCACTTTTGTATGTTCTTAATCTCAGCTTCTCCTACTTGTTCCTACACTCCAGTGTACCCAATAGATATCTCAACAAATTTGCTCTCCCACCCTTCAGTAGCCTTCTGTGTCCAATCACTTTTGTCTTATTACTTTTTCCCCTTAAAAATGTTCAGATATTGCATCTCATTACTTCTTTAAGCTACTCACCATAGCTATCCATCTTTTCACTGAAAAACTTTTCAAAGGTTAGCTCCTGCCTCTACTTTCTTACTATCCATAAGCCATTTAAATCCTCATGACCTGGCTTTAGGCTCCACCATTCTAATGAAATCATTCTCTTTTTAGGTCTGTTGAATTTCTAATTATCAGAACCCACTGAGTTTCTTCATCCTTTATCCTATTAGACCTCGAACCTTTGGTCTCTTGATTTGTTATTAGTAACTTGATACCCTTTCCTTCTTAGCTTCCAAGTCTCTATACTTTTCCCTTAACACCTTCTTCCCTTAATCGTTTACTTATTCCTCTTCTGCCCAACTCTCCTCCCATAAAATGTAACCGTTTCTATGTGCACTCTTTATCTAAATCTCACACTTGACATCAGCCCTTCTCATAGCTTCAACAATCACTTTAGGTCAATGATCCCCAAATTGTGATGGTCATGTCACACTTCTTCTGCATTTTCAGTTTTCTGTTTATCTAGCATTGATTGTCACGGCTGCATCTCAAATTGGACATACCCAACACCAAACCCACCATTACCTCTCCCCAACCTTATTATGTCTCCTGCTTTTTTTGAAGGTCCATGCCATTCTCCCAATCATCTATACATGAAACCTTGGATTCACCACCAACTTTTTCTTTTCTCTTACCTTCATTAAGTCAATGATTGAAGCTTGTAGACATCACTATTTAAAAACAGTTTGTGTCTGCTCCTGTTCTTTTTTTATTTCCACTTTTCTGATACGGATGAAATTATTTCTTGCTCAATTATATAAATAGTCCCTTACATTTGGTCCCTTCTTGGCCCTAATTCACCATTCCCCCAATATAGCCTCCTGAAAACTGCATGACTCTGATCACACCACTCCCTAGTGAAAAGTCTTATCAAACCCTCATTAATAACTACCCAATAATTTAGCCTTAGCCTAGAATTTAGAACATCCCATGAGTGAGCCTAACTTACCCTCTCTTCAAAACCAATCTCACTGGGCTTCCCTGGTGGTGCAGTGGTTGAGAATCTGCCTGCTAATGCAGGGGACACGGGTTTGAGCCCTGGTCTGGGAGGATCCCACGTGCCGCGGAGCTACTAGGCCCGTGAGCCACAACTACCGAGCCTGCGCGTCTGGAGCCTGTGCTCCGCAACAAGAGAGGCCGCGATAGTGAGAGGCCCGCGCACCGCGATGAAGAGTGGCCTCTGCTTGCCACAACTAGAGAAAACCCTGGCACAGAAACGAAGACCCAACACAGCAAAAATAAATAAATTAATTAATAAACTCCTACCCCCAACATCTTCTTTAAAAAAAAACAACATCTCACATTAGAGACTAGTGTTATTCAATTTAAAACCAGCCAAAGCAGTCTTAACCATCATCTGGATTTTCAGCTCTGCCCAGAAATCCTTTATGTCCCCACTCTCTACTAACCTTTATTCTCTAATGCTAATATTTCAACTCTTTCTTGACTCTTCTTACCCACCCTTCACAATTCCTGTCTTACAGCAGAAGACTTCACCTCCTGCTTCAATAAAAAATAGAGGCATTGGACAGGGACTTTCAAATACTCCCTTCTCCCTCACATAAAATTTATCCCCATCCTTACTTATTACCTATTCTTCCCCTATAGCTCCAAAAGAGGAGTGATTTCTTCCTGTCCAGCATCTATCCCTCCATCTTCCTCTGCATCCCATATCTTCCAATTTCTTAACTGTCTTGTTATGCCCTCTTTATCCTATATCTTCAGCCTTTCACTGTCTATTATTCACCTGCTCTTCTGTCTTATAATCAAGTGCATTTCTCTTCTATAAAGTGGAACTTCTCCTGACCTAATGTTCCCTCTAGTAGTCATTTAGCTTCTTCCTTACAGAGTCAGTATTCTGGGAAAGGTAGTTTGTATTCATTTGTCTCTACCTCCTTGTCTTGCATTCACTTTCCAACTCATTGCAATATGGTTTCTACTTCCATCACTACATTAAACGTGCTATTACCATAGTTTCTGCTAGCCTTACAGTTGCTAAATCCAATGGGAGATTTCAATCCTTGTTTCAGTTGACGTCTTTGCAGAATTTGAAACTGTTTGCTACTCCATCCTTATTGAAACTCTCCTCTCCCTTGTTTTAGGTGATAACTATTTTAGGTGATAACTATTAGGGCTTTCCTCCTACCCCTCACACCACTTCTACTTCTCCCTTGTAGGCCCCTATCTTTCCATCTTTCTTATCAATGGTTATGTTCTCTGCCCTCTTCTCTTAATGCTCCCTCTAGGTGAATTCATCCATCTCCACATCCTTTTTGCCAATGATTTCCAAATCTATACTTCAGCCTAAAATTCTGCTTCAGGCACCAGAACTATAAATTCACTTGCTGCCTGGTAATTACCACTTGGCATCTCCAAATCAATCTCATTCAAAACTAATTTTATTTGTTCACTCCCTTGATCCCCAACCACCAGCAAACCAAACATGTTCATCATCCTTATTCCTTATCTGGATAAATGACACAACCATCAATGTAGTCACCCCAGCCAAAAGCATCCAATGACTCTCCTCATCCTGTTAATTCCATCACCTTAATAACTTGTCAATACAAACTTGCCTGGATAACTACTACAATTTCCTCACTAGTCTTTGCCTCCAGTCATGTCTCATACCTTCATCCTTCAACCTACATGATGCTTCCAGAATGATGTTTCTATCATATAGATCTGACTCTGTAACTATCTTGAAATCATTTATATGAGTTCTCATTGGCTTTAAGATAAAACTCGAACTGTTTGACTCCCAATATCATATCCATGGAGATTCTTAGTGATGTAACTGAGAATCCAGGGTCAGAAAACACAAAACAGAACACCGAAAATGGTAAGACAGCAATACACATTTACCAGCTATGTCTACCTTTCCTTGGTCCTTTGCTTACCCTTCTCTCTCAACTACAGAACACCACAGAATCTTTTAAAAATAATATTGCAATGATAGTATATATAGAGCTCAATTAGATTTTTTAATGCATTTTCAGACTTACTGCTTAATTTAATCTTCATTATACTCTATGAAGTATACTTACATGTAGATTTTACTGGTGAGAAAATTGTTGTTAATTAATTTCAAGTAAAATCCCCAGGATCACTAAGTTTAGTGAGGGCTAGAACTATATCTTGAAGGCCCTTATTGTATTCTTGGACTCTATGATCTTTCCATTATTTCCCTTTTTTTATTGAGGTATAGTTGATTTATACTATTATATTAGTTTCAGATGTACAACATAGTGATTCAAAATTTTTATAGATTATACTCCATTTATAGTTATTATAAAATATTGACTATATTCCCTGTGTTGTACAATAAATCCCTATAACTTATTTATTTTATACATAGTAATTTGGACCTCTTAATTCTCTACTCCTATCTTGCCCCTCCACTCTTCCCTCTCCTTACTGGTAAATACTAATTTGTTCTATATATCTGTGAGTCTGTTTCTTTTTTGCTATGCTCACTAGTTTGTTTTATTTTTTAGATCCCATATATAAGTGGTAGCATACAGTATTTGTCTTACTCTGCCTGACTTATTTCACTAAACATAATAACATTGAGGTCCATCTATGTCATTGCAAATGGCAAATTTTCATTCTTTTTTATGGCTGAGTACTATTCTATTGTGTGTGTGTGTGTGTGTGTGTGTGTGTGTGTATCACATCTTCTTTATCCATTCATTTGTTGATGAATACTTAGGTTGCTTCCATACCTTGGCAATTGTAAATAACACTGCTATGAACATATAAAATATTGACTATATTCCCTGTGTTGTACAATAAATCCCTATAACTTATTTATTTTATACATAGTAATTTGGACCTCTTAATTCTCTACTCCTATCTTGCCCCTCCACTCTTCCCTCTCCTTACTGGTAAATACTAATTTGTTCTATATATCTGTGAGTCTGTTTCTTTTTTGCTATGCTCACTAGTTTGTTTTATTTTTTAGATCCCATATATAAGTGGTAGCATACAGTATTTGTCTTACTCTGCCTGACTTATTTCACTAAACATAATAACATTGAGGTCCATCTATGTCATTGCAAATGGCAAATTTTCATTCTTTTTTATGGCTGAGTACTATTCTATTGTGTGTGTGTGTGTGTGTGTGTATCACATCTTCTTTATCCATTCATTTGTTGATGAATACTTAGGTTGCTTCCATATCTCAGCTACTGAAAATAATGCTGCTATGAACAGTGGGGTGCGTGTATCTTTTCAAATTGGTGTTATTGTCTTCTTTGAATATATACCCAGGAGTGGAATTGCTGGATTATATGGTAGTTTTATTATTAGTTCTTTGAGGAACCTCCATACTGTTTCACACACCAATTTAAATTCCCACCAATGGTGTATTAGGGTTCCCTTTTCTCCACATCCTAGCCAATATTTGTTATTTGTGGACTTTTTGATGATAGCCATTCTGATGGGTATAAGGTGATATCTCATTATGGTTTTGATTTGCATTTCTCTGGTGATTAGTTATGTTGAGCGTTTTTCATGTGCCTGCTGCCCATCTGTATGTCTTCTTTGGGAAAATGTCTGTTCAGGTCTTCTGCCCATTTTTAAATTGGATTTTTTGTTATTTTGATATTGAGCTGTATGAGCTGTTTATATATTTTGGATATTAACCCTTATTTGTTATATTTTTTGCAAATATTTTCTCCCATTCACTAGGCTGTCTTTTCATTGTGTCAATGGTTTCCTTTGATGTGCGAAAGCTTTTAACTTCAATTAGGTCCCATGTGTTTATTTTTGCTTTTTTTCTGGGAGCTCATCTTCCCAGCACAGGATGCCCTGGGCTGGGGAACCCAATGTGAGACTCCAATCTCTTATTCCTTGGGGAGAACCTCTGCAATTGTAATTATTCTCCCATCTGTGGGTTGCCCACCTAGGAGTATGGGTCTTGACTATACCGTGATTCCACTCCTCCTACCTGTTTCGTTGTGGTTCCTTCTTTACATCTTTAGTTGTATGAGATCTTTTCTGGTAGGTTCCAGTCTTTTTCCTTGATAGTTGTTCTGTAAATAGTTATTATTTTGGTGTTCCCATGAGGGGAGGTGTGCTCAGGGTCTTTCTACTCCACCATCTTGGGACTATGTCCAGACTCTATGCTCTTTCTATTCTTTTTTTCATGGTACTTCTCAATCTACCTCAGTGGATCACAACAACAGTGAGATATTAGAATCACCTGGGAAGTTTTTAAGAAATAATAATGCCTGAGCTCCACCTACAGAAATTCACATTTAATTGGTCCAAGAGAGAACCTGTCTCTCTGTGTTTTGCAAAAACTTCTTGGGTAACTATAATGTCCAGCCACAATTCTTTTAAATAGGTACATATTTATCTTCTTTGGATGGTCCTTGATGTCAGGTTCATGTTCAAATTCCTCACTGTATTTCTTTATACTTTGGATGTAGCATGCAAAAAACTTGTGACTTAAAATATATAAAATGGTTCCATTACATATATAACCAGAAAAATAATCAAGCCAAATGCCAACCATGTTCATAGGAAAAAGGTTAGCATTAAAATTCAGATGATTGAGCTTAAAAAAAGAAAAGAAAACCTAAGAAAATGTTTGTTCAGTCTGGGGTTTGAAATGTGGCCCTACAAAAATAAATAGTTCTTAAATTCTGGTAGAAGCAGTTTGGGGGATGCTGTCCTAATCAATTCTCCAGTGAACTAGCCCCACTAACCTTGTAATTTGGCGCTCCCTAAATTGTGTTTTTGTAACAACTTGCACAATCTCCCTTTTTTGCATCTTCCTTTTCTCTGGTGTAACTGACCTTAGAGGATATTGACAGTGCTGAACTAAATGATGAAACAACCTCTTTTCCCCTTTCAGCCCACCTGGGAAAGATACTCTTGCACATAGTCATTTTAAAAGTATATTTAACAAGAAAAGGGGAAACTGATTAATAAAATAGAATTGTATTAAGTTCTGCCCCATGGTACTTGAGAAATACTAGGACAATGACATTTATGAGCCATGCTCAAAAAGGAATGGGGGATGAACTTCCCTGGTAGCACAGTGGTTAAGAATCCGCCTGCCAATGCAGGGGACACGGGTTCAAGCCCTGGTCCGGGAAGATCCCACATGCCATGGAGCAACAAAGCCCATGCGCCACAACTACTGAGCCTGTGCTCCAGAGCCCACGAGCCACAACTACTGAGCCCACATGCCACAACTACTGAAGCCCATGAGCCCTAGAGCCCGTGCTCTGCAACAAGAGAAGCCACCGCAATGATAAGCCCATGCACCGCATCAAAGAGTAGGTCCCGCTTGCCGCAGCTAGAGAAAGCGCACGCGGCAACAAAAACCTAATGCAGCCAAAAATAAATAAATAAAATAAATAAATTTATTTAAAAAAAAAAGAATCTGCCTGCCAATGCAGGAGACATGGGTTCAATCCCTGGTCCAGGAAGATCCCACATGCCGCAGAGCAACTAAGCCCTTGCACCACAACTACTAAGCCTGTGCTCTAGAGCCCACAAGCCACAACTACTGAGACCACGTGCCACAACTACCAAAGCCCGCGCACCCTAGAGCCCGTGCTCCATAACAAGAGAAGCCACTGCAATGAGAAGCCCATGCACCACACCGAAGAGTAGCCCTCACTCACCGCAGCTAGAGAAAGCCTGTGCGCAGCAACAAAGACACAGTGCAGCCAAAAATAAATAATAAATAAATAAATTTATCAAAAAAAAAAAAAATGGAAGGGAGCAAGAAAGAGTTGCCATCCAAGTCAGTTAAAAAACTCATCTCCTGCCTCTCCATGCCCTAGAGTACTTTTCCAGAAAAGGAAATATCTGTTGATCTTCTGGATGCCTCTGAGCGAGACAGACGTCCCCATCAACAATATGTGCAGAAATCCTGCAATTTCCACAAAAGGGAGATCTGCCTCCAGGTTACAAATGGGCTTGGGGACCTGACTGAGATGGTTTGCAGCACAGGGTATACAAGATGTTTCCAAGCAAGGACTGGGAAAGAGAATTCAGCATTGATTTAGAACAGTAGCTTTCAAACTATCCTGCCTGGGATGGTAAGACATGTAACCCTTGTACATACTGACCCAGCATATGCAGAAATTTATGTCTGTATGGGTGTGGAATGTATTTAAAAATAAATTTACAAGGAAGAGTTTTGCAATACATTAGTAGGTCATGAAATCAATTTTGCATGTGTCAACCAGCACTTTTAAAAAAGTTTATAATCAGTTTGCCTTCTACACATTAACAGTGAGTATTATTTTATGACTTCAGTTGCATACACTAATTTCTAAAAGGCGTAAACTCACAAAAGTTTACTACATCTAAAGAAACCAAATTAAGTAACAATATCCATGAAAGGAGATGGAAACTTTTTGCCAATCAGTGGGTCTCAGGACATTTCAATCACTCTGTCAACAAATATACACTGATCAAAGGCACCTTGCTAACCACTGAGGAAGAAGTGCTCCAAGTACACCATCTTCAAATTTCTCCTCTGCCCACTGGTTATTCCAAGTTTAGCCTTACTTATGCAAAGACCCATACCCAGAGCCACTGTTGTGGGAGAACGATGAGCAAAGTTTTGGGGGAAGGTAGATATAGCTGAAAAAACACATGTGTTGCTATCTTATCTCTATTTTTTTGGGGGGGGGGTCTCTGACCATGGATGCCCAGGACTTTCATTATGAATTCCCATTGCTTAGGGTCCCCAGGTCAGGTACCCAACCAATTCCAGTGCTCTTGAGCAGTTACTTCCTCTTCTGCCTCACCGAAACTTACCTGCTCTGTAATGCCATCTTTCTTGGTCTAAGAGATGAGATAAAAGGCTCTTAAGGCATTAAAGGTAATAGTATCTGAAATGTGATATCTTTCCAGCTAGCATCATCCTTTCTACAGGAGCATCCCAACAGCATGAGTACTGTAAATAATTTAGGGTAAGTCAATTCATCATTTCAATCAAAGGGATACTGAAGTGAGCTAGAAAGATACTGTCTGTACCCTTAAAGGAATTTTGAGTCTGGTAGTAAAGACAGATATTAAACAAGTAAGTATTGATATAATATGAAAGTAGTATTTAAAAAGTTAAGTAAGGGAGATACATAAATTTATAGAAAGATAATTTAATTAAGTCTAGTGGGTCAGACAAGTCTTCTGAGGCAATAGCATTTAAATTGAGGCTTGTGGATAAGTAGGCATTAGCTAGGCGAGGGACGAGGGCCACGACATGAATCTTTGTAGACAGACCGTCACTTGACTAGCTGTGTACATTTGGGAAAAAAACTTTTAACTCTTAAGCTTCAGTTTTCTTGTGTAAAAAATCAAGGAAATAAACCAATCTCAGATGATTGCATATAAAGCATTTAGCACAAGCTTAGTACTTAGTACTCAATACTTAGCCACCAGCAATGGTAGTAGCAGTGGTACTAGTACCGGTAGTGGTAGCAACAGTACTCAGCCAGTGGAATACTGGTTTCCAGATGAAAGATGAAATTTATTTGAATCTTTACAGACTGGGACTTATGGGAGAGCTGCATATTCTTAAGCCTCACTCATCTGAAGTACAAGACATTTGATGGGCAACTAATGGCTCTGTGAGGCCCTCCGAGCAAGCAAACAATCTCAGAATACAGGTATGGAGCAACCGGCATTTGGCAGTAGAAGCCCAGGAAGTCCTGTAGTTATAGAAGGTCTTTCTTCAGAACAGGAATGTGGGACTCCTGCTTTCATTAACTCATTATTTTCTGTGTTATGGTTTATACTGAGGCTTCATTTACTCTTTCCAAGATAATTTAAACACATTTTAATAGTTCAAATTGGAGTGGTTGGACAGAAGAGAAGCCTTAGTTGATGCTCCTTTTACATTTGTCATGTCACTTCTTTAGTATGGACCAAACAATAAGAATAGAAACCATTTTGAGAAATACTAATAATTGTTCCATTGTATTGATCCAGTGATAAGCAGGAAATGACTATGCAAGTGAATATGTTTTTCAAGCATCAATAGAAACCTACACTCTAAAGACAGTTCATTCATCTTTTTTGTTTTTTTTTACCAGATAAAGGAAATTATTCTTTTGATCATTCTTTCTTAACAATGATAATAAATCGTTCTTCATAAACTCTTTCAATTTAAAGTGTTCTGGTATTAAATAATTACTGCTCAGTGAGTAATAGTGTCCCAAGAATGTACCAAAACAAGAGCCCAGTTATAACCAAACTCTATTCAGAAATCTCTCAATGGCTCCATGGAAACATAAATCTTATATAACTCTTTAGTTTGGCATATGGCCCTCTGATTCCAACACATTTTACTAAGTTCATTTGTATATGATTCCCAGACACTCCAGCTGAACTAGATTACCCATGGTTTCCCACACACAGCCATCAATTTCCTGGCTTCCTGCCTTTGTTTATGCCATTGCTTCTATCTATAACAATCTCCTCTACTCTGTAAAACCCTACCATCCATCAGATCATCCCAAATGCCATCTTCCTTTCAAGATCACCAAGTCTGTCTTGGTCTCAAAAATTTGATGGGACTTCCTTTTCCGAAGCCTCCCAATATTTTAGGTTAACGTTATCTACCATTTTTATGCTATTTGTGTTTTAAATTTATTTATCTGCCTCTTCTTCCTTTATGGATTGTAAACTTCTTGGGGCCACCTACTGCATTTTACCATTCTTGTATTCCTGTACCATTTCTCAAAAATGCCTAATGCTATGGTTAGCATAGAGGTTGAGAATATGGACTTTGGGGGCAAAAAGAAATAAAATGGTGTCCTGAATCTACCATGTCCCACACACAAATTTGTGTGACTTTGGCTAAATTTTTTTAAGCTGTATTTCTTCATTTGAAAAACAGCTAGGTCACATGACATCCTCTAACAATGTGATGAAGGCTTTGAACATTGCCCGAAGAGAAATATACAAACCTATATATACAATCAGTTTATATACATATACACTTGCATCTACCCATTTGTGTTCTTAGAGCAGAGGATCTCAAATTGCGGTCTGTTTATGCTCGGAGGTCCCCAAGACTTTATAGGACATACAAGAGGTAAACATATTTTTGTAAATACACTCAGAGATTATTTACTATTTTCTCTGTGTCAACAGGTGCACTGTTGACACAAAAGTAATGATGGATAAAACCATTGGCATCTTAGGATGAATCAAGGCAGTGGCACAAAGCTGTCATTGTATTCATTGTATTCTTTATTAGTCATTTTATTCTTCACTGCTATGCACTTGCCGTTTAAACATGACAGTTTCACTTAAAGTCCTTGAGGAAGCAATAAAAGTAATTAATTTTTTTTTAGATCTCAAACCTGAGTCACATTCTGTGTGTGAAACAGGAAGTACACATGCAGCACTTCTGCTACATACTGAAGTACAGTACAATGGTTGCTCTGAGAAAAGGCATGAGTGTTTGAGCTGTGAGCTGAACTAATTGCTTCTTTTTTATTAGAACTTACATTTTTACTTGAAGGAATGACTGACCACCAAAACTAGTATTCAGACCATAGTTTATGTATTTGCCAGACATTTTCTCACAAATGAACAAAGGGAGCTTACTGCTTCAAGGAATAAAAACTGAAAGTATTTGTCACCAAAGTTAAAATTTGAGCTTTCAAGCAAAAATGAAAATTTTAGAAGACTTATATAGGCCACTGTGAGCCTAATAGCTTCCCAATACCTGAAGAATTTTCTGAGCTCAAAGGTGATGCTAACAAATAGTATTTTTAAAATAGCTTGTATTATAGTATGTGTCAACATTTGGAAGATCTGCATAACTCAGTAGCCAATATTTTCAAATGACCAATGCATGATGATATAAAATTACGTGTGGGTAAAAGACTGATCCAAAGTTAGTGAGATAAAACAATCTATTTTCACATAACAGAATTTTAAAAGTTCATCAGTAATGGTTTAAATCACACATGGCAGCTATCTTTAATAAAATAACACTTGTCCAGTTTTGCTCTAACCCAGATAAACAAAAGCTCTTTGAGTCCTCAAGCATTTTTAAGCACGTTCTCTTGACCTGAGAACAATGAAGCTCCTAAAAGAACGGCTCCCAAGTTAAGAACACTTGCTCTAATAAAAAGCCCACATTTCCATGAAGTGAAGTATAGGCTTCTGCCATGCCAGTCCCTGGTTCCTAGAGTCAGGTCTCTGTGTGAGAGGAAATCTCTCTCGTGAAAGTAGGAGACTGAAACAAACAAACAAAGAGCAGTGTAAAATTACAAGGATGGCAGGCCACGCTGAACTGGCTCTAGGCTTTCCAGTTCCCTCATTTTCTTCTGCTGGGTCAGCTATGGCGGCCGTGAAGACCCTGAACCCCAAGGCCGAGGTGGCCTGAGCCTAGGCAGTATTGGCGGTCAACATCAGTGTGGCCCGGGGGCTGCAGGATGTGCTGAGGACCAACTTGGGGCCTAAGGGCACCATGAAGATGCTTGTTTCTGGTGCTGGAGACATCAAGCTCACTAAAGATGGAAATGTGCTGCTTCATGAAACGCAAATTCAACATGCAACAACCTCCTTAACAGCCAAATTAGCAACAGCCCAGAATGACATAACTGGTGATGGTACCACTTCCAATGTCCTCATCATGGGAGAGCTCCTGAAGCAGGCGGATTGCTACATTTCTGAAGGTCTTCGTCCCAGAATAATTACAGAAGGATTTGAAGGTGCAAAGGAAAAGGCACTTCAGTTTTTTGAACAAGTCAAAGTAAGCAAAGGGATGGACAGGGAAACACCATACATGTGGCCAGAACATCTCTATGTACTAAAGTTCATGCTGAACTTACTGATGTCTTAACAGAGGCTGTAGTGGACTCCATTTTAGCCATTAAAAAACAAGATGAACCTATTGACCTCTTCATGGTTGAGATCATGGAGATGAAACCTAAATCTGAAACTGATAGAAGCTTAATCAGAGGTCTTGTTTTGGACCATGGGGCATGGCGTCCTGATATGAAAAAGAGAGTAGAAGATGTGTACATCCTCACATGCAACGTGTCATTAGAATGTGAAAAAACAGAAGTGAATTCTGGCTGTTTTTACAAGAGTACAGAGGAGAGAGAGAGAGAAACTAGTGAAAGCTGAAAGAAAATTCATTGAAGACAGAGTTAAAAAAATAATAAACCTGAAAAAGAAATTCTGTGGTGATTCAGATAAAGGATTTGTTGTTATTAATCAAAAGGTAATTGACACTTTTTCCGTAGATGCTCTTGCAAAAGAAGGCACAGTAGCTCTGTGCAGAGCTAAAAGAAGAAATATGAAAAGTCTGACTCTTGCTTGTGGTGGGGTAGCCCTAAATTCTCTTGATGACCTAAATCCTGATTGTTCGGGACATGCAGGACTTGTCTATGAATATACGTTGGGAGAAGAGAAGTTCACCTTTATTGAGAAACGTAACAATCCTTGCTCTGTCACATTGTTGATCAAAGGACCATAAAAGCACACACATACTCAAATCAAAGATGTAATAAGAGATGGCTTGAGGACTGTTAAAAATGCTATTGATGATTGCTGTGTAGTTCCAGGTGCTGGTGCTGTGGAAGTGGCAATGGCAGAAGCCCTGATTAAATACAAGCCCAGCGTAAAGGGCAGGGCCCAACTTGGAGTTCAAGCATTTGCTGAGGCATTGCTCATTATTCCCAAGGTTCTTGCTCAGAACTCTGGTTTTGATTTTCAGGAAACTCTAGTTAAAGTTTAAGCAGAACATTCAGAATCAGGTCAACTCGTAGGTGTGGACTTGGACACAGGTGAGCCAATGGTAACAACAGAAGTAGGCATATGGGATAACTATTGCATAAAGAAACAGCTTCTTCACTCCTGCATTGTGATTGCCACCAACATTCTCCTGGTTGATGAGATCATGAGAGCTGGAATGTCTTCTCTAAAAGGTTGCACTGAAGCTCTTCCCTTGTATCATCTGAATCATGAAGACTCTACAGAGTGATACTAAGAATATAGCTATGGAATTTTTGTCCAAGCTTCAAAAGATTTTCAAAGGACTTTTTTTCCCATATAAAAAAAGGAGAGAACACTGGCCCCTATTCAGATTCTGAAGTTCTGAAATTGTAATTACAGTATTTTTTTAATTGCACTGCAGTGTACACATACAGCAGGCCAAACTTACCCAATAAAAAGGACATTTTACTTTAGCTTCAGTGATATAAAAATACACGTTAGAGAAGCATATGTTATCTACCTTGTTATTAAATATTCCTTGAAAAACAAATTTTAATGGTTTAATAATTCTTCTAATGAATGTATTTTAATTTATCTCCAATAGTTAAGCATTAACTTAACTTAAGTTGTTTAAGTTAAGCAACTTCAGCATTTAAGTTTTCAATTTTTATGCTAGTTATAAATAAGACTTAAGTAACTTAAGGTTTGGAAAGCATTCCTGCTTCCTTAGTATAAATCCTTTTGAGCAGGGGTTCTCCCAACCCCCAGGCTGAAGACCAGTACTGGTCAGCAGCCTGTTGGGAAGGAGGTTGCACAGCAGGTGAGCAGCGAGCAAGCAAGGGAAGCTTCATTTGCTGCTTCCCATGGCTTGCACTACCGCCGAACCATCCCCGTTCCCCCCATGGCTCACGTTACTGCCTGAACCATCTCCCCTCTTGAAAAATTGTCTTCCATGAAACCGGTTCCTGGTGCCAAAAATGTTGGGGATCGCTGCTTTTGAGTAAAAAAAAACTACCGGACAAATTGGACTTTTCATGCTTTTGAAATAGCTTTGCTAAAATGCTTCCCAGAAATGTTAAGTTGTAGTGAGTAGAAAGATGGAGTTAGAGGCAAGGGAATTGAAAGAGTTGCAAGTCTAAAGTGGCAAAAATAGGAAAGGCAGAGGTTAAAAACATAGTTGAGGGTGTGGTGACTAAGGACTAGGTGAGATAGGAGATTTTCAGGCAAGAACGTATTTTCACACCTCGGAATATTTGCTTAGGCTGATATCCCTCCCAAACCGTCTAGTGTCCTCTTTTTTTCACCCAAATTACTGTTCTCTTCTACATGTTTCCACAAAATACAGTAGGTATATCTGAAGCCCTTGAAAGTGAAGTTGTGTGTTGCTACGCTTTGGGTTTTGAGGACTTGTCAGTTGCCTATAGTGAGTGTGCAATAAATATGAAGTTGAAAAAAATAAAATAAAATAAAATTACAAGGATGAATGCCTCTTTATCTTATCTCTCCCCAGCAGAATCCTGAAAATATAGGTGAAAATTAGATTTTTTTAAGATTGTATTTCTTTATGCTCTAAGATGAAATTATTTTTGTAAAGCAAACATGCACCCATTTGTTTGAATGAACATTTTCACATAATGAATTATCTTCACACTCCCCTCCCCCACACAAATCTTTTTGCAGTTGGTCCACTGTTTTATGAAAATTTTGATTATTTATTAATTAGAACAAAATGAGTGGCATGTAGACAAATAGCCATTTTAAAGAGATTTCCATGAGTTACAAGACACAGTGTCTACAGAAATATTCAGCTTGGTGAATCCAATACTCAGTGAACACTTTCCAGACCATATTAAAACATTTGGCCACAAAAGGAACTTTTCTTCTGTTTTACTGTTTAGATGGGCTTAGGGAAGATGTTGAAAGGAAAGAAAAACAAAAGGGAAGAAGAAGTGAACAGAAAAGTTAGGAAAAGGAGGAAAAGGAGGCTTTTAACCATCACATAAGCAGTAAGGACAAATGTACTGAGATCCAGTCAGAAGTCTTTTAGGACTCTCCCATCTTGCTCTTTTCTCCTAACATTGGCCTGTTGCTGCTACTCAGGACACAACTGTCACAAGGTGGAAACACAGAGGTAGCCTCCTCCATACTACTTGGTTGGACCTACAGTTAATTTTTCTGCTTACACCTCTACAATCAGGTGAATTGGTTCTTAGCCTGGAATGACAAGAACCTTTGACCTATTGCATTATACTGGTTTCCAGGAGATTTTAAGAACAAGGATATGATAGAGTCCCAGGAAAAATACACATATCTAAGTAGCAAATTTTATCAGAAGTTGTGGTGTCTGAACATAAGACAGAAATAACTGAGATTCCTTATAAAAATGTCAGGAAATCCATGAGACACAAAAGATATCTAGAAGATATCTATTTTCCTAGGAAGAAATTTTAGAGGGGGAAAAAATCCTTCAGCTTTTAAGACCTCTCATAATTTGTTCTCTGCCACATAGCCCTCAGCAAAACTTCACATTGTCTATCAATGAAGGCAAATTCTTAAGGCTTCTAATTTCTGAGTCTCCATATTCTTGCATACCCCAACCTTAGAGATCTTAAAGAGAATGCCTTTTTATGCTAGAAACATGTAAATATGCTATGAGTGTTCATGTGCCTCTTTCCTGGTGCAGTAAAAGTAAATAATGATAAATAAGGTTATAGCTTTGAAAAAAAAATACTTTCCTCCAATATAGTTTTGATGGTGTTTCTCAAAAAATGCTTCTCACTTCTGGGTATTTCCAAAGGTCATGTTGCTTCTTAAAATCCAGCCCCATCATTCTTTGTACTCCCTCATTTCTACCCCACTTCCATTTTTACCCACATGCATCCATATCTGATTTCAGCTTCCCTCCTCACCACCCTCATGCTTCCAGGAATCCTGAACTTGTTCAGTGTCTTATATATTTGACTTAATTCTCTGATCACATCTTTAGTCATTTTATTTATTCAGTAAGTATGTATTGAGCAACTGCTATAAATCAGGCACCAATAACATACTAGGTATCCAGAGAGGAAGAGAAGACATATCCCCATCCTTAAGAATCTTACAGATATCCCAATCAACATCCCAGCAAGTAATTTTGTGGATATTGACAAATTGATTCTAAAGTTTATAGGGAGAGCAGAAAACCAGAATAGCCATACAATTTTGAAGGAGAACAAAGTTGGAGGACTGACACTACCAGTCAAGTCTTACTATGAAGCTACAGTAATCAAGAAAGTGTGATATTGGTGAAAAAAGAGACAAATAGGTCAACGGAACAGAATCAAGAGTCCAGAAGCAGACCCACATAAACATAGTCAACTGATATTTGACAAAGGGGCAAAGGGAATACAATGGATCAAAGACAATCTTTTCAAAATGAATCTAGACACACACCTTACACCATTTATAAAAATCAACCCCAAATGGATCTTAAGACTAAGTGTAAAACACAGAACTATAAAACTCCTAGAAGATAACATAGGAAAAAAACTAGATGACTTTGGGTATGCTGATGACTTTTTAGATACAATACCACAGACACAATTCATTAAAGAAGTAATTGATAAGCTGAACTTCATTAAAATGAAAAACTTCTGCTCTGCAAAAAACGATGTCAAGAAATGAGAAGACAAGCCACAGACTAGGAGAAAATATTTTCTAAAGACACATCTGATAAAGAACTGTTATCCAAAACATAGAAAGAACACTTAAAACTCAACAGTAAGAAAACAGACAACCAGATTAAAAAATGGGCAAGAAATTTTACCAGTCACCTTACCAAGGAAGATATATAGATGGCAAATAAGCATAAGAAAAGATGTTCCACATCACATGCCATCAGTGAAATGTAAATTAAAACACAATGAGATACCAGTATACACCTATTAGAATGGCCAAAATCTGGAAGATTGACAACACCAAATGATGATGATGATGATATAGCAGCAAGAAATCTCATTCATTGCTGGTGGGAATGCAAAATGGTACAATCACTTTGGAAAACAGTTTGGCAGCTTCTTAGAACACTAAATGTACTCTTACCATACAATTCAGAAATTGCATTCTTTAGTATTTATCCAAAGAAACTGAAAACTTATGTCCACACAAAAACCTGCACATGGATATTTACAGCAACTTTATTCATAATTGTAAAAACCAGAAAGCAATCATGATGTCCTTCAGTGGGTAAATGGAAAAATAAACTGTGGTACATCCAGGTAATGGAATATTATTCAGTGCTAAAAGAAATGCACTATCAAGCCATGAAAAGACTTGGAGGAAACACAAATACCTTCTTATTAAGTGAAGGAAGACAATCTGAGAAGGCTACATACTATATAATTCCAACTATATGGCATTCTGGAAAAAGCAAAATTATGGAAACAGTAAAAAGATCAATGGTTGTCAGGAGTTGGAAAGGAGGGGAGAGATAAACAGGCAAAAGACAGAGGGTTTTTAGGGCAGTGAAAATATTCTGTATTATACTATAATGATGGATACATGCCATTATATATTTGCCTAAACCCGTTGAGTGTACAACACCAAGAGTGAACTCTAATGTAAACTATGTTCTCTGGGTGATAATGATGTGACATGCAGGTTCATCAACTGTAACATGTGCCACTCTGGGGGGGATGTTGATAATGGGGGAGGCTGGGCATGTGTGGGGGGCAGAAGGTATATAGGAATCTCTGTATTTTCCTCTTAGTTTGCTGTAAACCTAAAACTGCTCTAAAAAAAATAGTCTTTAAAAAGCAAACAAATTTACTGTTGCTTAGAGGAGACAGTGACACAATTATAATATAGTACAAATGCTATAAAAATAATATTACACCTATAGATTTTGCCTCCTTATCTTGACTTTAAACTCCTTAAATGTTTGGTTATATATTTTTATAAATTCATCAGACAAAACTCAGGCCCGAGACAGTATTCAATAAACATTGTGAACTAAAGAAAGGAGATACTGAACCCTCACCTAAATGTAGTATGTCCACGACCACATCAGAGGTCTGAACCCAGCCGTATCCTGTGTGTGGCAATATCTGGACCAGAGGAGGTATAAGAAGCTCACTTACCAATGGCATGGTAAAAATTCCAAACTGAGTGTTCCCAACATCTGTGGAAATGGGTGTGGCCATATTCAAAATCATGGCCTGTGGCAGGCCATAAATCTCATTGAAAAGTTGCCAGAGTAGACAAAAACCACAGGAAATTGTGATTTACAAAGTCTTAACTTCAAACTCTACAGGGTCTACTCAATCTCTCACACATCATACAATAATAACTTAAATAATATGATGTTTGGGAAGTATCTCCTGATAGAGTCAGACTACTCAAGGAGACAACTGGGCCAACAGTCGGACTTTCTGCCTTTGAGGCATATTGTGGTTAACTAGGCAGGAGAGATGGGTAAGTGGAATCAGTGGGCCTTTTGCTCCTTCATTCAGAAGTCTTCATGATGACCAGCACTGGGGCCTGGGATTCACCTACCTATCTTTGTAATTCATCTCAGTATCAAATCCTAAGAGCATAAAATACAGGTTACAAAGTATTGTTATTCTCAAAGCAATTTCATGTAATCATGCCTTGGATCCTTCCCACAAAGTATGATCCAATTAGGCAGTCCAGGAATTTTATATTGATTTCATCCATGGACAAACTGAGGTACAGAGAAGTTAAGTAGCAAATGTTTATGGTCATACAGCTGGTGAACTCTATCACCATTATCTCTCAGAGATAGAGAGAGGCCTATACCATTCCATATATTTAAAAGAAGTATTAAAAAATGTCAAAACAGGTAGACAAATATCATGTAATATTTTAAAAATGTTTTTGTTTAACAAATAAATATTATTAATATACGATATACAATGCAAAATAATTACAAGTAAAGGAATATGTGTGTGTGTGAATGTGTGGATGCACATATATATATTCTCCAGACAGTATGACCTAGTAATCTATGTGTAGGGTTATATGACAGATATTTGGTGGCAAGAAAACTCTTATTTACCAACACAATAGCATTTTCCCCATTGGTGGAAATATTCCCAGTCTGAGAAAATAATGGAAATGAATTATTACTGAGCTAATATAATCAAAGTATTATTCTCCATATTATTTATTTAGAGGTAGTCACGGGACCCAATTCTGGTGAAAGAGACCTTTCCACTTTGGATCATGTTATGTACGGGTATGATGTCTGGATCTGTGGCAGCCATTTTGAAGTAATGAGGTGGCTATACTAAGAACAAAACCAAGTGTTCATAATGGAAGAGTAAAAAAATGGAAGAGCCTGTATCTGTTCTCAATGACTTTACTGATCCACCAGAACTGCCAGCCTGTGACTATTTTATTAATCTAACAAAATATTTTTCTAAAACCTTAAGAAACAGAACTTAGTTGGGTTTTCTCTTATTTGTATTTGAAAGCATCTTGACTACAACTTTCCTCTTTCAATCTTGCTCATGATTATATGTAAAACTTCTTTTGGAGAGAACATCAACATATATATTACAGGCCCTTTGTGAATGTGAAGCCAGAGGCAGCTGCCCTCCCAGACCTCCCTGCTGAAAAACTTTCTCTTTTCATAGAGAATGTTAGAGATCAGACCAGGAGTCCTCAGCCGCTAGACTCCAGACTAGTATTTTTCTGACACACAGTGCTCTGTGGAACTACCACAAAGGTTATCTGGTCTTCCTATCACTCAAAAAAACTAAGGATCTTGTATCATATCTGTTTCTCCCCCAAAACAACATGAATTCAATGATAAAAATCAACTCCATTAAAACAAGAATTTCTAGGTTCAAATAGGTGGTGTTAGGAATAATTTGAAGATCAGCAGAGGAAGATCAATGAAAGCAGAATATCTCTCCCTTCATGACTGAATATGCAATAAAGATAAATGACAGTAAAGTACTTCAGAGATTCATAGAATTATGCTGACTTTGTGACTTTCTTTCTTCTGAGGATCTCAGAAAAATTATGTAAAGAATGCTCATCTTCACATCAGGTATTACACATGTGAACAGGAAAAAGAGAAGCTCATTCACTGCCCTGCTCTCCATTCACTTTGTATGTGGTGTGTGGGTGTACTTAAACAGTATGCCTATTTATATTCAATCACATATGGATGCTATATATGAATTAGTTATCTATAATGCAGATATTTTAAATATTTGTTTACCACCAACTGCTTAACTGGGATTTCCATGAATAGAATAAAAGATGTGTGCTCTAAATATATGTGTAGATGTATATGAGGATCTGGTATAACTTACTATTATTTCCTTTTATGGGTCAAGCAGGAAAAAAGAGAAAATCAAGTATCCGAAGTAAATTTTGCCCATTTCTATATATTTCCCCCACCATGAAACAACATGCTTAATACACCATAAACATCATTTTAAGGGAGAAGGAGAGATAATCATTTAGGGAAAAAAGAAACCCCAAGTTAAAAAAAAATTATCACAGTGAGACATGGTTGTTCATTCTTTTTGTAGAAAATATTTTCATGTTTATTTTAAGTCCAATAAAAATGTAAGTATTTTAAACAAACAAAAACGTGTCAGGGATAACAATAGGCTATTTTTGAGTTTGGAAGAAAAAAGAAGCTTGCCAGGAGTAGGCATGTATATTTTTAAGCATACTGCTTCAAAAAGCAGGATGTCGGGATGCTGCATCTTTAATTTTTCTGTTAATTATGGATTAAGCATTGTTGTGAATCTTGTCCTCAAAACAGAGCTCAGAAAATAAGAGCAGATGCTCATCCCCAGGTTTGGCTCATATGGGAATTGAACGGAACATATTGGTTTATAATTAATGTAATTTGTTGGATTATCTTTTGTGAAGGAGTGAAGGTAAACAACCTTGCAGCATTGTAGTAATATCTTTGGAGCTTGGAGCTTCTATAGTTATGGAGAAAAAAAGAAAAATGAAAAGGAAAAAAGCTCTTCCTGTCACATTACAGGGAATTTTGAAATGTCTGTCACATTCAAACATACTTTTAATTAATTCAAAGGAAAGAATTAGGTGAAAGACCCTAAAGCTAATCACAAGTAGTGTGTAAAATGAGAGCCACTGGTTTCCCAATGGGGAATTTTGATAAATTGAATTCTCTTTTCCATTTGCTTTAATTTCATTGTGCAGTAGGGAAATGGAAGGGAAACATTTTCCCTTCTCTCTAAACAGGAAATTGGGCACAACACAAAATTCATTGATTTGAATATTTATCTTTTGGGGGTCACTGTATTATTCATAAGAAATATGTATACAATGACTTTTCTCCACAAAGGTCAGGGCATCTGTGTATCTCATCTTTGTTTTATTCTCCATACCCCTCAGAGGTATAGATGTTATCTTCACTTAAAATAAACTCATTCATGAAAAAAAGAAAGTAACCTTAATGCTTTTCCACACACAACCAAACCAAGAAGGATAAACACCTTTTGGTGTGATGTTTTCCAGTCACAAAATGTTTCCTCTGCCTCACGTTGATCTCAGGAGCATGTGTATAACTTTAGGTCTTTGACAATCTTTGACTATCCAGTTTTGATACTGGATCATCTGAATTTTCATTTTGATATTTTTCTGTGTGTTATATGCCATTTAAAAAAATGGTTTTCTTAGCTTCTAATAGAGTAGTAGGTTTGAAGCTTTTTGTTACCTTTCTATGATTAACAGGTAAAAAGTATATTTTAATTGACTTTTCACTTTTTTCATATATTCTTACATTTGATGGCTAAAAATAAATTATTCTTTCCAATATCTCTTAACTAGAAACCCAATTTAAGGCCTCACAGGTCCAGAATTTGGTAGTAATTTGGGGGAAAAAAAGGGGTGGGGGAGGGAGTGAAGACATTTAAAATTTTTATTTAAAAGCAAATGATGTGCATCCCCTTTAAAAACAATTACATAAATAATGTTAATCTTATATTTATTGTCTAAAATGAATTCCCAGGTTTCATCTTAGAAATGATTTCCTTTGGAAGCCTTTTAAGAATACCCTCCATCCAAAGAATGATTTAAATGTTCTTTCTGTATACATTATAATAGCTCATTCTTTCCCACATGATATTCGGTACCACACCCTAATAGAATTGCCTGCCTGTTTGTCTCCCCTATTAATATGTGAGTGTCTAGCACTTTACTGTACTCTAAAAGCATTTGTTGAAACAATGGAAGAAATGGGGTATTGTTTGACCCCAAGAATCTAGAGAATGAGGGTAATTTTTAACAAATTAGCACCCATGTTATCTTTATTTTAGAACGTAATCACATTTATGGAAGTCCAAGGAAACCAGAATGATGATTTAGAAGGTGATATTAAATTCCTTACACATTCATAATTTTCTTGACTACTTGTTGTAAGTCGAGAGGAGGGTAAAGTGAAAGTCTCAGGTCAATTAATTCACAAATAGCTGTCATTTATTGAAAACCGATCCATATATTAGTGTTGAGAGGCATATAGTGGAATTTTGGGGGAGGATCTCTACGTTGTAGTAAGAAAGATGGAAAGATAGAAAGCCCGCGCACAGCAATGAAGACCCAATGCAGCCAAAAATAAATAAATAAAATAAATCAATTTTTAAAAAAAACAATATATATATGTATAACTGAATCACTTTGCTGTACAGTAGAAATTAACACAACTTTGTAAATTAACTATACTTCAATAAAATAAATGTTTTTAAAAACTCAAAAAAAAAAACATTTACTGACAAAATATGTTATATAATTAAATATAAAATTGTGCAGCACATGATTTTCTTAACCATATGTGGCCAGAAAAGAAGAAAATGTTTAGGGCTGGAATTATCAGTGATGTCAAGGAGGTGATCAAACACAGATGACTTGTGTAGGTTAGCATTAACTCTGGCCAGGTTAAGATGCCTGACATAGATTCTCATTTAATCCTCATTGTCTCTTTTCAAGTCAGGCATTTTGTCTTCATGCTACACAGAAGAAAATAACAGACAAATAAATGAAATCCCTAAGGTAATACCACAAATTAATGGTATATCTGGTTTTGAGTCCTGATTCCTTCACAGTACTATATGATGACTGACAGAATATATAGAAAGGAACAGAGAAATGAAGTAAAATCATCCAATAAAAGAGAGGGCAGACATAAGTAGATGAAAAAGAAGTAGTGGAGTGCCATTTCACTAAAGACAAAGAAGTAGAGTGTTTCAAGAAGGAAATACAGTGAACAGTGTCAAAAACTACAAACAGGTCAAGGAGACTGCATTTGTCATTGTGTTTGACAACAAAGATGGTGATTTTTGAAAGAGTTGCTTCAGTAAGTGAGTGGAATGAAAACTGCTTCAGAAGTAAGGACAGAGTGATGACGGGAGAGGAGCATAGGTTGATGTATGTGTTAAAAATAAAGCAGATACAAGTTGACTAGAAGAAAGAGTGACTAAGGTCAAGCAAAGGCTTGCCTCAAGATAGAGAGATGTGAATTATTGAAACTAGAGGAGGGAGAAATGGAATAGAGAAGAAAGGGACAAGTGGGAGGCAAAAAATCTCAATCTAGTGTACCAGGGCAAGGTTAGCACTTCTAAGACTCTTCTTCTGAGACTGGGAAAATTTGAAGAGATGTCTGTAGCAGTAGAAAAAAACAGAATGATATGAAGATGAGAATCAATGAAGGATAGCCTTGATCTTTTTATTTTAAGAACAAGGTGAGCTCACTAGCTGAGAAAAGGAGCAGTGAGGGAAGTGTTGAAGGCTGGAGGAGAAACAAAGTCTGTTGCAGCTGAAATGGTAACGATGAAAATCCTCCTTCTTCAGGATCATCTACATAAACTTAACTGCTTATAAGGTATCTTCCTTCCTGATCAAATAAAAATTATGGTTGGGCTCTTAAAAATCCCCAAAGGACTTTAGGACAATCTGGATGGCATGAAATGGTAAGATCTCCAGTGCCAAAAAAAAAAAAAAGAAAGAAAGAAGGAAAGAAAAAGTGGACAGATTGACCAATATAGAAATTCTGGCCTTTCTCCAAAATTACAGCATGTCATTGGCAAAAATTAGAAGTATGAGCCAGATCTCAATTCAATTCTATTTCTGCTACACTCCACTGTTTCTCATATAACATAGGTATTTATGTAAATGATTTTAAAAGCACTGGTTTGAAAAACTATATTGTAGAAAAATACATAATGAGAAGCATACCTAATACCTAGTTTAAAGAAGCTTGACTATATCCTTTATTTTGCTTTAGGGAGTAAATAATTTGTTTCTACTAATTAAAAATTTTACCAGGTTATTTGCAAACATATAGAGAGCTACTGACCTCTCATCCCTTCAGACTTGGATTCTTTTTATTTTTAAACCATTGAATACTATTCATTCTAAACTTCTTGGTTGAGAACTGAACCATAGGTGATAAAAACCAAACTGAACAGTGTGCAGGCAAATATGTGAAGTGAGCCAAATTTATTTTTGGAGATTCTGTTTTCCTGTGCCCAGGAATCCAACTCAAATTTTCAAAATCTCAAGTCTTTCCCCATCTATATATCAACGCCATGCTCCATGTTCCCAAAGAGTATAGGTTGCAAGGAAGATGATCCAAGGAACTCACACTTATCATGGCCATGCCTTTTTTTTTTTTTTGCATTCAAACTAAACAAATTTTAAAATTATAAATAATAAAAAACAAAAACCAAAATTATACTATAAACAATGTTGAAAGAAAAATGAAAGTCTTGGGGGAAATCTTTGTAATAGACATATCAAAAACTGATATTAAAAAAAGGAAGAAAAACTAAACCTATCAAGAGAAATTAAATAATTTTAGTGTCTCCATACAATGGAATTATTTGTATCCTTTTAAAAAGATGAGGCATATATGTATATTCATTGATATGGAAAGTTATTTTGACATATTTTTAAATGTAAAAAGGTATGAGAGCACCATATATTAGATAGTATACACCTATGTATATCAAGTTATGTGTTCAATCCTAAAGAGGAGGAATCTGGAAGAACATTTACAAAATATTGATTGTGCTTTCTTATAGATGGTGGAATTTAAGGTTTTCTTTTAATATCTTCTATATACTTTCCATATTGCTTAAGTTTTAAAGTATTCATTATCTTTATAAAAAAAGGAAAATAATAAATGCTTCAGATAGTATCTTAATATTTGTAACTGCAAGGGAATGGATGTATCATCAGTTTTATAACTGCAAGGGAATGGATTATCATCAGTTTTATAATTTTCAATTATAGTTGGTAAAATAGGTCCTGAGATATGAATTGTTTTGGCCAGTATCTATAAGTTAGTCTCCTGACTTTGCAGTACTCTTCCTTCTCTACCATACTGCCTGAACATGAGTAAAACATGCATAGCTAAACAACTCAGTTAGACATTTATAAGTTGGCAGACCAGAGTCTTCATTTATATCGTACTTCTAATGCATATGAGCTTCTCTCCATTCAAAAAAGGAAGAGTGCACCAAAGTTAACTCAAGAAAGATGTGTTGGAATATTGAAACCACAAAAGCTAGCAAAGATTCTGAAAACTCTTCAAAATTTATATTTGTTATTTTTAGGAAGGCTTCTTTTAAAGCCATATAAAACATATATATCTCACAGAATCTTGAATTAAGCTACAGCAACAGCAATGGATTTTGTGACCCAAATCCTAGGCTTAATGTCATAGATGGACTACATTTTCAGCTCAGAGATGTGTTTTTCTAATGAGTCACAAATGCAACTGCTATAATAATAGTTTCATGCCATACTCACTAGAAAACTGTTCAGTCAAAGAGAATGAGAAGCTTATCACAGATTGATGACTTTCTGATATGAGATGTTAAAATTTTCATATCCTTATAAATTAAGAAATACTAGAATGAAGTGACCAGATGTTCAGCTTCCTTTCTGGAATTTCAAATGTATGTGTGTGTGCATGCATACAACAGAAACCATTCCTCTGAAGAGCAGAGATTTCTTATCAGAAAATGTGTGTCTTCTTACACTGTCATCAACCTTCATTTATTATTCATAGTGCTTACATTTCAACACCTTGCATTTTTATGTCCTCTTTTATATAGGAACTACACAGATTTTAGAAGACATTCTTTAAAAAAAGGAACTATCTTTCTCCTACTAGAGCTTAGACGAATGCCTAGGAAATGCTAAGTAAAACTGGGGGGAAACCACCCATGAAACCTCAAAGGAATTTTAAGATAGCCAATTTTTCTACCTTTGTACTCTAAAAGTCAAAAGATTCTGCCAAGTAGATGAAAGTAGAAAACATGACAAGGTCAATCCTTGTCTTTTACGGTTTCCTTTCATGACCTTCAGGTGTCAGTCCTCTAAAACTACTTTAGTCTACATGGTACCACAAGTATCAGGAGAAAGAGAACATTTCTCAGAAATGAAGCCATAACATGATTCAAATAAGAATTCTAAGACTCAGTAGTAAAGCACCATTGTGAGTCTACATGACTGTATTAGGAAATGTATGGAAGGATGGTTTTAATAATAAACTTACAACCTTTTTTTTTAAAGTTCAGAAATAGGCATTTTTTCAAAATTAAAAAATAGCACATATTAATAATAGTCATGGCAAATATCCTCCAAAAAAGCATGCTATAATACTCATTGCTATTTTATTTCTATTCTTCTTCTGATCTACGATCAAAATTTATTTTTCAAATTTTGTTCAGAAAGTACATGAAAAACAAACTGTTTCTTGGCTGAGACTCTGAATTCTTGGCAATTAGCATACTAAAAATAAATTCACCTTACATTGATTTACACTCTACTATAATAGGGCTACAGACTGTTTTTCTTATATTGTTATTCTCTTTTGAAATGCATCCCTAGTAAGATGTAAAAGCATGTTATTTTATCTTTATTTATATAATTATAGGATGTTTAAAGTTTCTGACCCATAAAGCTGCCTTCCAGAAGTAGAAGTCTGGTCTAGACTGGCTTTCCTCTCACGTTGATTAATATGAGGATGAAGAAATATCTTCTCAGAAGACTACACCAAACCAATCCATTTTATCACTAAAAATTCACCTCTTAAAATTTCTTAATATTTGTGTTAAAACAAGAGTTTCTGGGCCTACTGTTTTTAAATACAAATATCCTTGTAAAAGTTAACATATAAAAGTTAACTTGATACCTTAGAACAGGTTAGAAAAACAAATTATTCCAAGCAAATTATTCTGAAACCTAGCTGAGAGTAAAACCCTTAAGAGTTAGGATATAGAAGAAAAATTCCCATTTCAAGGTGGTGGTGAATAATGGGAACCTAGACACTCATTAAACAATAAGAAGACTCTGTGGGAACCAAAGAACTAAGATCAGAGTGTGATTCTGGCAGTGTGTCTGAGCAAATATGGATCCATCTGTAAGATTTCTATTTCTTAGTGAGGGCTCATCCAGCCACAGTTCCTTCCAGTTCTTTGCTAAGATGGAATATTGTCCTCTTCTACTGTCTGCCACCAAAGGTAGGAGAAAATAGGAAGGGGGTAGGCCCTTAGGTGTAAGCTAACCAGATGGCTGCTGATAGGGTGTCATTGAAATATATCTCAACATACTCTGATGAAAAGAATATTTTTTCCACTGTTGGAGACAGATGTTGAATTTCCCATTTCTCTTGTTGCAATGTGTAGGGACTTTGGTCTCTCTCTGTTTTCCATGGTATAAGGAGCAGAAAGAACTGAGCTCACTGTCTCTTCAATAGAAGAGAAGATGATGAAGGTACTGGGCGGGTGAGAATAAGGTAAGAGAGAATTTTCAAGATAAAAAGAGGAAAGATTGAGGGAAAAAACACCCAAAGGAAAAGGCATAAAAGGAAAAGGAGGGGAAAGGAAGAAAAATATAGGGTGAAGCAAGTACTAATGGCCAGGGAAGACAGTGAAGGTATTCAGGACATTTCACTTATTTTAGAATTTTGCTTATATCAAATCTCTTGATATTTGTTTAATTGACTCTCTGCACTGAATCAAGTAACATGTATAAAGTAAAGAAACCAAAGAAAGAGACTTAGTAAAACCAACTTGTATTAAGTTAGGGTCCCATTAGGAGACAGAGATGACACCAGCTATTTGGACAGAGAGAATTTAATATAACTAAGTAAGTGAAGTGTTAACTAAGTAAGTAAAATGTTAACTAAGTAAGTGAAGAGTTAACTAAGTAAGTGAAGTGTTAACTAAGTAAGTGAAAGAGTAAAAAGAATATTAAGGTGGTGTAGAGGTAACAGCTACAGGAAGAAGCTACCATGCTTAGGGCTGAAGGAATAAAGGCAAGAGGTTGGAATTATTAAAATTTAGAAGGCTGGAGGAGAGGCCCTGTGGTGCTGAAATTCAAACTTCTAAGGCAGGGCACTGCTGGGCTGGTGCTGGTGTCTCTCAGTGTCTGATAAGGTTGGTTCTACAAGTGTTGGATAAACCACAAGATGGATCCACGTGCTGCTATCAGAAGGCACTGCTGCTGCCGAGATGAAAAAGTGATACTGGGGTGATGCTTACAAGAATAAGGAGCAGACAGGAAACCCTTAAGAAGTGGATGTGCGCTGACAGTAATAAGATGAAAGAAGAAGCCGCTTCCCTTCTCCATCTAGTACCGCCTACTGGCAGAGCCTAACTGAGAAACAGCTGGTGAAGTAGAAATGTGGTCGCAGAGTCCCTGCCCCAGCATCACAAAACTGAGTATAGAAGGGTGGGCTTGGAGATGAGAGACAGTAGCTTAAGAACTGGCCACAAACTTTAAAAAAATTATCTTCCCAAATTGTTCTTTATCCCTTAATTTTTAGGAGGTTTTATCAAAATCAGAAAATAAGGAAGGCAAAAAGAGTATCCTTACTCCAGTTATAACCCCTTTTAAATAAACCAAATTATGAAAAGCCTGTATTTATTTTTTTAATAAAAACAATTATTTCATTTATAGAAAATTATTATGGGACTCTGCTTTCATTCTAAATTCTCTTTAGTTTATTAATATTCTTATTCAACAAATATTTATTGAATATTGAATGTATCAGAAAGTATTCTAGGTGCTTGAAATACACCAAGGAATAAGAGACAATATTCTTGTCCTCATAGAATATGATTCTTTTTAAGAAGTAAGATTATATCAATATGCAGCAAAAATCGATTACAAATCTTTTATGAAGAAGAGAACTGGAGTACAATGTGAGATACTCATATTGACAGTATGGCAATAGACACATTTAAAGATATTTTGAGATTTTCTAACCACATAGGCCTATCCATTTTTCCTGCATACTCTCAGATATATTTCCCTCACCTTCTTCCTAGAACTCTAAATAGATTTATAGAGGTATTATATGTTGTCCAAAGTTCTATGAATCATACCATTGAAATAACTCATACCCAGCAGCCATAACATAGAAGCCCTAGAACTTTCCTCTTTTAGCATCTACTGCCCCATAAGATATAAGAATAATTTAATGTGAATAAGACAAGGAGGGAAATGTGGGAAATGTTGACTAATATGCTTCCTTTAAATAAATGTTAATATATGTATCTTTCTACCATGTAGTAACAGTTTATAAACTCAACTTTAGTTTTAGCCATTTAAAAATCATCTCTGTGACGACTTTATGCCAATTAAAAGAATTGCTCTGATTTATGCTGAGATCATGTAGTGTTTCTTGGAACCACCAGGGTCTCATTAAACATATCTTCCACATTTATTTTTATAGATATTCAGAGAAATCTCTAATGGCTTAATATAGCAGACTTTAATTGTGACACCTCTCCCCTGAAAAGAATCCAAAACTCTTTTCTCATTCATCAAGATAGAACCTAAGACACAGGTATTATAACATAGTTTTAATATTTTAAGAGGAGGTATGATCTTCAAAGTCTTAGAAATAGTAGATTCACTGTCACCAGAAATATTCAAACTTAAACACAAACGTTTAACAGTAAATAGCCAAGAGCTTTGCATAGTAGGTGCTCCATTAAGGTTTGCTGATCATATTTTATTTATTTTTAATAATAAATAAATTCTTCTGTATCTCTCGGCAATTCCTCCATTTAACTGCTCTTATGCTCCGTATGTTCTTATAGTTGTCCAAAGTAATCTCTCACTTTTCTAGGTCTCTCTGCACATAAGTCAGAATTATTTTCTTAATGCTTCCTCCTGTTCTTGTGTTGCAAAGATAGAAGATCTGAAATGTCACCCTCTGTTAGGAGATGAGGAAAAAACTACCTATCCTCTTACACCCCCATTCTTTAACCATGTTTCCTAAGAAGGTGAATCTCACCTCTTCATGCTAAGACAGACAACTGAACATGTCATCCAATTTTCTATATGATGAGATGGAATCAGTCTATATACAGACATACTTCAAAACCTAGCTCAAACCAGCTCTTCAGATCGCATCTCAACACCTCCTCCATATATCTTCTGAATGCCTACCCAGAGCAACAGAAGTCCAAACTTTACCCACTTCCCTTTGTTTGGCAATGTCATCTCAATACTGGCTAATGATTGGGAAGTGTAGATCAGAAAAGAGAATGTTAAAATTGGGTACAGCCATACCTGATGTGCAGTGTCGTAGGAGTGATGAAGGTCACAGCTTTTCTTATTGTAGAAAATTCTATTTCAAGACCATCAGTGCTGATTGTGAACTTCACAAGTACTGCCAAGTCCTTTTTCTTTTGGCTATCAGTGACTTTGCTTTCTCTAGCTGCCAGACATAGCGTACTAAATGCAAACAACTTTAAAATAACATTTCTCCCCGGGCACAAAATAACAAAAGCCAGGTTTTCTGAGAGAAGCATAAAGCCTTAATTTGGGCTCTGCCTTTGAACAATTTTAGAATTTCATAAAGCGAAAGTGCATTGGTCAGCCATTGTCTTTTCAAAGCATTTGATCTAATGTTGTTTTGTCCTTGGATTGGGTGGGAAAGTCTTCACATTATAATACTAATAAGAAAAAAAAATACTTCCTGAAAATGAAGTCCTGTCAAATTTGATGTTTTGTTTTCTAGTCACAAGTGTAGACTGCTTATTCTAGGAGTAGCTGGAAAGTGGGGAGCAGAGGAACTTGAAACAAAAACAGAGTTAGAGTTGTGTTCAGTAGGTAATATTATTAAAAATAAAATCATTTTGTAGCCTGTCATCTTGATGTTATGAAACTCAGTAGCATGTTTTTTTTTCCCTTTCAAATGAATTTTGTTTTTAATAAGTTTGGCTAAAAGTATAAATGCTTTTGGTGAGGTCAACTTGAACTTGTGGCTTTTCTTAGCCTTTGGGGTCTACACCTCAGAGAGTTTTCTGTTTTTATTGGAAGTTTAAATTTTGTTGACTGAGCTGGGAGTTTCTTTGTGAGAGCACTGAGTCCTTTAATGTTTTCTTTTTTGGTCTCTTTTGCTGTTTAAAAGAATGACTTGAGGATAAATTTGGTGCCTTGGATAGATAAATAAATCTGACAAAATTATAAATGACTCAGTTAACTGGAGCAGGAAGGGGAAAATAATAGTGAATTAGTTTTAAAAGGAAAATACACCCCTCAGTAAAATGCATGAAACCCTAACAAATACAAATGCCACTCAGAAATAAAAAGTTTAATTTTTAAGGAAAGAAAATAGTCAATTCATCCTAGTGCTAAAAAACAACCAAACCAAAAAAAAAAAAAAAGTTGTGATAATATCTTCCTATGTGATATATTATAGTTAACTTTATACCTTATGAAATATTTCAAGTTTTATTTATGTAATAAATCTATTTTAGTATGTTAATACAATAATTGAATTGTATAACTGCTATATTTCATTAGAAATGAGAATTTTTATTAGAAATTTATGATTCTAAAAAAGAGTAAGTCACAAAGACCATAATTTGACCATGAAAGAAATAGCTGACTTTACAGATTCAGACTGGCTGAGGAAATCAGGCCTTGACTGTGTGAAAATAAGAATGTTTGTCTGATGCATGTAACATATGGGTGCTCATAGAATAGATGTGTATTTTCAGGGGTGGTTGTATTCATTGGCTGAGAGAAAGTGATGCAGGACATATAACTGCCTGGCCCCCTTTTGTGCCTCCTATTGTGAGTACAAGAGAATCTTCTAAAAAGATGGACAAAAGTCTTTTACTTCTGTTCAACTCATAATTTTGCTTCAGGATGATTCATTTTTAAATAAATACTATGAGGCTTGGGGTGTCAGATTAGTCACCATAGTAAGCACAGTAAGCATAGTTAGCACAGTAAGCACAATAGCTTGCTCCGTTTATGTACTCTGTATAACAGTCACTATACATAGTATTTATATATTATCCATTTGTAAAGAATATCTGGGTAATATTTAAAGAGAAAGCATTTCCTTAATAACTCAAAAGACATTTAAGTCCTTTACAGTGTGAGGTAATTTTGAGTTTTTAATACATGAACTACATGTATATGGAAATGTACATGGAATAGGGCTAGATAGAGTATTAAAATTTTGAATTAACTGTAAACTTTTAGATATACTTAAGCGAGATCTAAATTGACACGAGTTTTTTTTTTTTTTTGGTTGACAATTTCTTTATTAATTACCTAAGTTTTTTCAAAAGCTAGAAAAGAGCTCAAATGTCTTCTCCATAACCAAAGATGCTCAATTCCAATGCATATATATGTCACCATGCTTTGGACCATGTCACTCCAACATCTTTGTTATAGTTGAAGGACCCCTAAACCAAAGGCACTCAAACTTACAATGACTTACACAGCCTGTGATGTGTCCTAGAGTTAAACATCTATTCATTGTAGGTACTCCATGCTGAACCATAATTATCTGTCCTGATTAGATCCCTTCTCCTGAGAAACTTGAATAAAAATAAGAGAGACACAGAAGGTATAGTAGCACAGAAGGAAAGACACATGGAGAGTTTGCAATAAACAGGAGCCATGAGACAGGAGGAACCATCAGTAAATGGAAGAAGGTACTCTGATGCCAATTGATAGCAGTAACAGAAGTAGAGAAAGAATTACAGAAAGTATAAAACTGGGATGGGCATAATTCATTACTAGAATTATTGTTGGACCACTAGAACAGCTTGAATTCTTACTGAGTTCCAGTTCTCCATGAGGCCTGATTATGTATCTTCTGAGACTGTTCAACATTTCCTTGACTCCTCTATGTGAATCCAGACCAAAAACTCATATCATGACAAGAAAACTTCATATCTTTCTGCTCCTTGCAACTTTGTTATTGACCACCAGATGTTCAGTGTTGTTGAGGATATTATGCACTGCAGCTGCATCTGTCAGATTCCATCTTGTTCCAGATGACCAGGGAGAGGGTTTTCAGGCCTCACTGGCCATATAAAATCTAGATCTCTGAACAAGGCGTCATCCAGAAGCTTGTCGTCCTTGTACAGCCGCTCGCTGCTCGTCCAGCGGCCGCCTGAGGATGTCCTCGACGACGCGCTTCAGCTCGAACACGGTGCTTGACTCCTTGGCGTCCGTGAACATGGCAGTCTTGGGAGGAACCTGACCATCGCGGCCGTTACTTCTCTCTCTCGACACAAGTTTTTGATCTTTAAAGTGGGAACAGTATTTACCTCATGAGGACTTTTGGAGATACATTAACACAGATAAAGAGCTTAGAATAATACCTGGTAATATGGTAGGTGTTTAGACAGCATGTTACAGAGGAAAAAGCATGAGCTTTGTGGGTTGGAGGTTGGGTAGTAGAGAGTTAATCTTACCTTGTTTAGACTATATCTCCAACACCTGCAAACTTGCAATCTTGGCTAAGTTCTTAAAGGTTTCGTTTTCTCATCTGTAAAATACAACAGCACAACAGCTCATAAAATATGTGTGAGGATTATACAAGATAGCAGTGCCTAACATGGTGCCTGAGACCTAGTAGGTGATCACTCTTCTCCTCTCATAGCTTAGTCTTGAAACAAGAACTATGGGATCAATTAAAATAAGGATTACACATACACACCAAATGTTGTCTGAGGCCATTCACAGCTCTTCATTTAGCTATTCTATTTACTGTCCTGAGGAATCTTTAACGTAATTACTATGTTGGTTTTGGGCTCTACACATAGCTGTAGGATAAGAGAATAGTCTCTGGTGTCAAGTAGATCTGATTTCAAATCCTCATACTGTCATTAAGTATCTCTCTTCCAGTTTTAAAGTTTTATATTATATTTCAAGTCTTTTATAGATTATCCTTGTAGTTTTAAGAAGCATGCTAAAGTTAAAATTTAAATGATTAACATAGCAAAAGACCCAGTGCTCTATTCTAGCAGACCCTGAGAGCTTCCTTCAGAGAGGTAGATAAAATCAAGTTTAAAGCATCAAGAATTCATCAGCTAATGCAGTCAGTTGTTAGACTTCTAAGATGGCCCCCAATACTCCCTGCTGCCTGGTTGCACCTGCTGTTCTGTAATCTCCCCCCACAGTGTGTTGATCTCTTTCTCTCATTCTTCTCATTTGCTGCTGTGATGAAACAAGCTGCCATATTGTGAGCCTTTACTTTGGTGCAGCCTTGTGAGTCTAGATCCCTGACCCATAGAAACTATGAGATAATCAATAGACTTGCTTTAAGCCACTAAATTTGCAGATGATTTGCTATGTAGCAATATACAAATAACACAGATGAGTAGGACAGATGACTAAAATTAGGCTGGAATTCATAGACTAAAACTGAAAAGTGAATTATTTATGTTTTGTTTTCAAATATAAATCAAACATAAACCTTTTACACTGCCATGAAATTTTTTAGACCATCACAACTACTTTAGTGCCTTTGCCCAATTTTTTTGAGCCCTTACTTTAACAGTTATTTGTTCCCAAAAGTTTTACTTAATTTGGAAATTCTTAAATATCCCTCTAAGTTGAAAATGAGAAGCCAATAGAGACAAGTCACACTGAAGAGCCTTCAGTCCCCATATAGTATCTGTACCATCAGCAATAGATGCAATACAGAGAGTCTAATAGCATAGGGAGCCATTAAGACAGGCAGATATACTGTGCTTTAATTAGGAAAAAGTTCGTCTTTTTTATATAGCTCAAAAATCTCATAAAAGACAAATAGAAGTAAATCTAATGCTGAAGTTATCACCCTAAAATTGACAAAAATTGTTTTAAGAGATTTTTCATAACCCCTTTCCCCACTGTAGAGAGTTTTACTCATTCATACTGCGGAAAACTAAAACCAATCAGATTGCTCAGTGTTGTGTATTACAATGAAATTGCCAAGCCCTTCGCTTTCACTGGATTGGCAATGGCAGTACTCATTTGCTCCCAATGATCCAAAAAGCTTCCTGTCTTGCAAACCATTAAGTCTGAACAAATGCCATTTTGCCTCGGAGAGCTTCAGAGTCAACATCTCAGAGAGCAGATTAATTACCCTGTGGGGCTCCTAGCCTCTCCTTGGCCTGGTCTCCAGTCAACCAGAGCAGAGCAGCCCTCACTTAGATCATCAGGCTTTGGAAGTGGATCTTTGAAACTTGCTTGGGTTTGCACTCTAGTTTGTAGTACTCATGCTACATATATTTAAATGAATATATTTTAAAATTGTATGTCTAAATTTATTTATTTATATATATACAATTTTTTCCACTCTGATATGTTTTCAAAAAATTAATGGCACCTAATGTCCTAGTAAGAGCAAGAATATTCCAGAGCCAGAATCAAGTCATGAGGAATTGTTCTCCTCTAGCAAATATATTAACAGAGAGTAACTTCAAAGGGATATATCTACCCAGACTTAGAGCTCTACTCTATGTCATACTGAAGTTTCTGTCTGAAAAATGTAAAAGTCAGTCATTCAATTTTTTTAGGTATTCTAAGCTGGCCAGAGCACTGTACTAATTGACAGCAAAATGCTGGACTTAATACCTCTGAGGGCTCCTGATTCCTTCTGTTCTGTGGCCACAGACTGAATCCCTAACTATAGCCAGATGTTTTATCAATGAGCGAGAACACAAATCTATTACCAATGCTACAAAAACAATCTCAGTGTCTGATATATTTCAATACTAATGATAGTTCATAAGTAGCATCTTCAGATGCAAAAAGAAAATTTCTCTACAGATCTATTGACTGGCTTCATTTAATTTTTCATGGTACTGATTGGTTTACAGATTTAAATGATGACTTCTTTTGGTCTCATGTTGACATGCCCCATTTCCCCAACAGCCCAAAAAGTCTAGCTCACATAAATGAGATATAATCCCTAGTTTTATATAAATTATTATATAGTTATGCATTCATGAGCATACAGCAAAAATATAATTTCAGTCTGGTAAAAACCAATTTAATTTTCATTTACTTCTGTAATGTTTTACAGGTATTTCCATTCTTCCACTTATTTTATTGAAAATATTAAAACTGATATTAACTACATTCCCAGTTAGCCTTTATCACACTTCTATGTTTCACTCAGAATACATCAGGGAAGCAAATATTTTGGTGGAGTTAATGTAATGATATTTGAAAATTATCTTCTTTACATAAGAATAAAGTATAATTTATTTAATTTCAACTAGTAGTGTCAATTTTGATACTGTAATGGAAGAGTAAAAGAAGTTTGGGTAAACTAGAAGCTTTAAAAAAGTAGTTTTATAAATAACTCAATTTCATTTCTTTTTATGGCTGAGTAATATTCCACTGTATATATGTACCACATCTTCTTTATCCATTCATCTGTCAATGGACATTTAGGTTGCTTCCATGTCCTGGCTATACATATAGCTGGTTCACTTTGCTGTGCAGCAGAGGCTAGCACAACATTGTAAAGCAATTATACTCCAATAAAGATGTTAACAAAAAGTAGCTTTATAATTTTTTATAATGTCTGTAATAACTTGAAGTACAGTAATCCACAATATTTATCTCCAAAATCACAATGATTCATCATGAAGAAAAAACTGAGAGGAAAAAATTCTTATTGGTGCCAAAATAAATGTTTTCTATGTTTTATTCTTATATCAAGAGGCTTAACAATGTTTGTACCATCTACTTCTGAGATTTTATACCAAGAAATATAACCTAAAGTGAGAAGGAAACTACCCAGATTTATTTGATGGAAAATTATTAATAATAGAAAAAAACAAAATTAACTAAATGTTCAATAATTGGTAGATAGCTAAATAAATTAAGAGACAATATGCAATTAATTTTTTTCCCACAGATATTTACTTATTTCCCCTTATATGCCAGGTATCATGCTTGTCCCTGGGTATACAGCTGTGAACATGGAAGGCTACGATCCTAATACCATAAAGCTTATTTTATTAAAAATGATGTTTATGAAACTTTGTACCAAGGTGAAACGTGTAAAATGGTTAGTAAAAAATTTATGTAACATAAAACACTGTTTATGTAATATGATCATAGCTATGAACAAATTAGGTATAGAAAAACATTAAAGAATATAACTGAAATGCTCATCGTACATTTCTTTGTGTAACTGGATTTTGAGTGTCTTCATTTATGTTAATATCAATTAATAATAATATCCTAACATTCTTGTAATAAATTATCATGTTTATATCAAAAAAGACTGTGTAAGTCATAACAAAGTTTCTTGGAAAACAAAACTGAATTCAAGGTAATTGAATAGATCTCTAAAAGTTAAACAAAAACAAGATACAGAGGGTAGAAAAACATGCAAATTTTTTTTCATTTTGTTATTTGTTCAGTTTCATTGGGGTACATTTAATATGTAAAATTGCACATATTCAGTTCATACATTTTGATGAGTTTGGACATATGCATATACCCATGGTGCCATCATCACAATCAAGGTAATAAACATATTATTACATATTAAGTGGTAAGAACACAACATGAGAGCTACCCCCTTAACAAGACTTTACATGCACAACACCATATTGTTAACTACAGGCACTTTCCATCACTCTACTTTTCTGTATTTGCTGAATTCTTTTTTCAATATAAATTTATTTTATTCATTCATTCATTCATTTATTTATTTTTGGCTGTGTTGGGTCTTCGTTGCTGCCCGCGGGCTTTTTCTCTAGTTGTGGCACACAGAGGCTACCCTTCATCGCGGTGCATGGGCTTCTCATTGAGGTGGCTTCTCTTTGTTGCAGAGCATGGGTTCTAGGTGTGCGAGCTTCAGTAGTTGTGGCATATGAGCTCAGTGGTTGTGGCTTGCAGGCTCTAGAGCATGGGCTTAGTAGTTGTGGCACACGAGCTTAGTTGCTCCGCGGCATGTGGGATCTTCCAAGATCAGGGCTTGAACCCATGTCCTCTGCATTGGCAGGCGGATTCTTAAACACTGCGCCACCAGGGAAGTCCCTGTATTTGCTGAATTCTATATAATGAACATATTTTACATGTGGAAAATAGCATAACCTTATTTCTAAAACAAAAATAATAACTGAACTTGAGGAATAACTGTTTTGCTTCACTCTCATCTTCCTATTGAAATATTGATGAAATCCTGAGACGTTGGAAGAGTTTCACAACACAGTAAGCTCTGAGCAATGGTCGGTTAGTTTATTTGCATCACACATCCACCGCAGCCTCACTTCCACTAACTGAAAGTCTTTGAGGCAGAACTGCGGTGTTTCCACCTACTTTGAACTGTATCCATCTACCTCAGAAACATAAGGCTTCCACAAGAAAAGAGGAGAGAAAACATCCTCTCTATAATTTTCTGAGGTTCCGGAGTGATCTCAGCCTCCAACTTTTAGTATTTATTTTTCCATATCTACTTCTGAAGACAAAACTTGACGTGTGATATAGGATTGCATCCTGGGAGAGAAATTCAGTCCTCTGAAGGGACAAACACAGGAGACTGTAAGATTGGACATTGTGGACCTCTAGTTCTACAGTCTCTCACCCGCAGAAGACAGAGAGGAGTACAGGAAGTATTAATTAATGTGTTCAGGAGGAGATCATCCTGAGCATCACCTCAGGAATCTTCTCAGCCTAGGAGAGCCATGCCAGACAAATAAGGCCTGAGCATTGAAAACCAGGCTTGACATATGCATGGTAAGCACTTCTCCAAGTTCAAATCTGAGAAAGAGTCTATTAATCAAGCACAAAGACTGTAAAGTATACCAAAAGAGCCATTTTTTTCCCTCATTCAAATATGAAAAAATAGCAAAAGAACAACTAAAAAACTACCACACTTATATACACACACACAACTAAAGAAAAGATTCTAAATATACAATAAGGTGGAAAGTAGTGACTATTGAGAAAAGAATCATGTTTGGGCCGAGTTTAACAACAGAAAACAAAGCTAAATTGTAGAAAGCATCTTTTTTGTGTTGCTGATAACATTCAAGAAAACATGATCACTATTAAGGAAGAGATGAAAAATCTGATCAGATGAAAATAATTCATTTTGAAAAGGCATCCAAATGTAACAGAGTTGAAGTCAGTTAGAAGTGTAAAGTTTAAGACAATTAAAATCTGCATTATAAGAAATAAAGAGTAAAATTAAAACTGCAGAAAATTGAATAAGGATTTGAAAGTTAAACATGAGCAGTTCCTCAAGAATGAAAGAGACAATGGCAAAGAGATGAAACAGAGCTGTGGACAGAAAGAGAGAGAGAGAAAGGCAGAAGGGGAGGGAGGGGAAGAGAGAAAGAAAGAGTGAGAGAGAGAGAGAGAGAGAGAGAGAGAGAGAGAGGGAGAGCAAGAAAACAGATGCTTAACCTGGAAAAATTAGTAACCCTGATAAGGTCATAACAAATGGAATACAAGTCTTATTCTTTGAATAAAAAGTAGAAAAGCTTTCCTGAGTCTATAGTTGATAATACAGACTAGAAATATATAGTTTATAGATAATGTATGTTGATTATTATATAGAAATATTATATAATATTATATATAATACATTATCTATAACAATATATTATCTATATGTATAGTTGATATTTTGTCTACTGAATTCCAGGCAAAATTATTTGTTTCTTTTAATCATGTTTAATCTTTAATCTATGTGGAAAACTATGTGCATATATTTTAGGAGTTTGGGATCTGTTTTTCCCCCAAAGAAGTAATCAATTTTCCTTTCTACTATTTCTTGAATAGTCTATTCTTTCTCCAATAATTGTAACAAAAACAACATTAGGACCTTTCCAAGCCTGGCCCATAGTAGGTAATAAATATTTGTTGAATTAGTGAATAGTAACAATAGCTAAATTTATTGAACATCTTTTTTGCTCAGGTATGTGTCATACAATAATTTTACAAAATTTATACAAAAACTTATTTAATCTTTCTAACAATACTGTAAAGTAAGACTTCTATTCCCATTTTATAAATGAGGACAAATTATTTTCCAACAAAAGTTAATTTATACAAAAACTTATTTAATCTTCCTAACAATACTGTAAAGTAAGACTTCTATTCCCATTTTATAAATGAGGACAAATTATTTTCCAGAGTCTATTGTGCATCTACTGATGGGTGGAGCAAGGAATTTTAAGCAATGAAATCACTCTAGAAACAGTTCTCTTAAAACTATGCAATACAGCTCCCCAGAAATATGAAGTCCCACATGTTTTAATTCATTCAGTTCATACAAACATGTGAACATATAATCTATTTCTCTGCCTATACCACTGTAGCTTTTTGGCGTTCTGATACCTGCCAGACCAAGGCTCCCTTCATTGTTATTTTTGTTTCAAAATTCTCTTGGCTATTCTTACACATTTTCTTTTCCAGGTAAATTTTAAGATTAGCTTGTTGGATTCTAATTTTTTAAAGATCCTATTGTGATTTTAATAGGTATTTAACATGTATTACATGGGATTAGGATTGAACTAATAGATTAAGGTCAGGAAAAGTAATAACTCTCCAGTATTGAGCATTCTCTTGCTATATCACGGTGTGCCTTGCCCTTCATGTCTTCTCTATGCTTCAGCGGATTTTTGTAGCTTTTATCATCTTCTAGGTTTGCACAGTTCTTTTTCAATTTATCCCTAGATACTTTGTGTTTTATAGCATGTGGCTACTTTTTTCTAGTTGGTTATTTCAGAAATGTAAGAAAAACTCCAATTTTTGAAAGGTGATCACCTTATTGAATCCTCTTTTATAATATTGTTTAGTTGACTCCTGAATAATCCAATTGGATGCTCTTTTTTTCTACAAAAATACAGTTTAAAATCTTACATACCTCCAAATTATTTTTTTCTTTCTTACGTCATTGCCTAAGATATCAAGTGTTAAAAAATAAAGGTCTTCATTAGTTTTAATTTCCTTGTTTGTAATATTGTTATTTTAATAATAATGATAATAATATCTACCACAGAGTGATATTGAGAGGAGTAAATTAGACAACACAGGAGAAAATTCTTAGAGCAGTAACACACCAGCACAGTTTGCCCTCTCACCGCAATCATCACCTTTACTATCATTTTTTAAATTTAATTAGAAATCTTTCTAATTTTCACCATATTAGTGAGAACTCTCTAACAGATATTCTTTCTCAAGTTAAGGGAATTTTCTTCTGTTCCTATCTCAGGAATAATCTGTTCAGAGTCTTTCAAGTTGATCATGTGCTTTTTTTCCTATAATCTGTTAAGGTGGCCAACTCTATTTTAGATTTCCTAAGCTTAAATTATCCCTGTTGAATTCTACTTCATCATTATGTATACACTGCTGGGTTTAGGTTGGTCAGTTTTACTATTTTAGTACTTTTCACTCTATGCATAAGTGAGATAGATTTTTTTTTTCTACAGTCCTTGTCTGATTTTAGTATCATAATAGTTTCATCTTATAGAATGAGTTGCAAAACCTTCAATCTGTATCCAAGAGCTATAGGGTTGACAGGATAAAAAGGGCTTTGGTAAGTCTTATAGAATGTGGCTGGTACTTATTCAAGGGCAGATTTCTGAATAGCTTTTTAATTTCTTTTATGATTATTGATCTAATCAGGATTTCTGTGTTACTTGGAGTCTCTTGGTAATTTGTATTTTCCTGGAAAATGGATTTTCTTTAAAAATCTATTCTATATCTATCATGCTACTCAGTTCTTTGTTATAATATTCTTTTTAAAGTCAATTTTTCTTAATCAAATTTACTAAAAGATTGGTCTATTGTTCTTTTTGAAAAAGCAGCTTTTAGTCTTATTAATCAAGTCTACTTTCTCATATCTAGTGGTTTGTGTTCTATTTTATTAATTTCTGCTTTTATCTTCATTAACTTCTTCCTACTACTTACATTTTATTTACATTTTTACCTTTTCTAGCTCCTTGTGTTTAAAACTTGATTCATTCAGTTTTTGTCTTTCTTGTTTCCTAATAAATGAATTTAAAGTCATTATTTTCTTCTCTTAGCAACAATTTTGGCCAAATTACAGGGTTTTTTCTTCTTTTTCTTTTTTCTTTTTCCTTTTTAATGCTCTCATCATGCTTCACTTCAAAATAATTTGAATTTTTATTTTCTCTTTAACCCAAGAATTATTGATTGGGTGTTTTACAATTTTAAGTGGATTGATATTTTTTTTTGTTTGTTTTGTTTTTTGGGTTTCTTTTGTTTTTTTTTTTTTTTGTTTTTTTTTTTGCGGTATGCGGGCCTCTCTCTGTTGTGGCTTCTCCCGTTGCGGAGCACAGGCTCCGGACGCGCAGGCTCAGCCGCCATGGCTCACGGGCCCAGCCACTCTGCGGCATGTGGGATCTTCCCGGACCGGGGCACGAACCCGTGTACCCTGCATCGGCAGGCGGATTCTCAACCACTGCACCACCAGGGAAGCCCCGGATTGATATTTTAAATTTCTCTTTGTTCCTAGTTCTTAATTTTATTGCACTGTGGCCAGACATCATCCTCAGTATGATTCCTGTTTTGGATAATTTATGGAACATTTCCTTGTGGTCTAACATAATGGTTAAGAGTGCAGGCTTGTGTTTAGAATGGTGCCTCACACATAGTAAATACCATGAACTCAAGGTCAAATATTATATATTTTGCACACACATTTGAATGTGTGTACATGATTTATTTATGTATATTTATTTGTATTGATTTTGTTAAATTCTAAATCCTTATATTTGTGAACTTGATCTTCTGAATACTCAGAGAACAATGCTCTTTGAAATTCTACATTTCTCCTTGCATTCTAACATTTTTCTTTGTACATTGAATGCTATATTATTTTCTGCACAGAAATGTATTATTTTATCTGATATCTCTTTGGTATATATTTATTATTTCATAATATATCTACTTTCTTTTTATTAGCATTCTCCCATTTATTTTCAAACTTTCTATGTCATTTAATATTTTTTTTTGTTTTCAAGCAAACTTTTAATTGAAATGTAATGTCTTTTCTTTTTGTTGTATCTCTTCCAAATTGTATATATGTGTGTGTATGTATGTGTATTCTCTTTTACCCAAAGCAAATATGTATTAAACATTAAAATTAATCTATTTACAATTACTTTGATTATTGATGTTAAATTTATTTTTGATATCATATTACTCTTTAAATTTTTCACACCTTCTTGCTATTTCTCTTTTATTGCCTTAATAGCAGTTTTCTATATAATTCAAGAAAGATTATTGAATCCACATTTATTCCTTCAGTAGCTTGGATATTTTATACACTGTCAACATTCATTATGGCTCTCTACCTATCCTTTCTAAAAGAACCCTGCTTCAATTTAAGTATTCATTTTCTTTTGCACAACCATGTGTGTCAGGGCAGGCACTTCCCATAGGGAATTATTTATTAATTGCTCAAGTCAGTTGTGGAAGTCTCACCTCTATTAACTGTGAATGGTTTAATCATGGTCATATGATATAATTTCTATGTAATGAGACTGCATTTACTTGGGGGTTATTGGGAAATATTTTCTGGATTGATTAAAAATGTAAAAAAACACACATAAGGAGACACAGACTCTCTTCTTGCACTGTGTGTTGTCCTAAATAGATGTGATAATCCAGAAAAACTGATGCCATCTTCCAGCTATCTTCTTACCTAAAGATAAGCCCTCCTCTGAGAAAAGAAGAATGGAAAACAGAAAGAAGCTCAGCCTATAGGTTATGTTTAAGTCACCAAACGAACAAATCAAGGAACTGCCGTACCCTGGAACTTCTCTACAGAGAAGGAGGAGAATTGATTGCCACTAAGGTTTAAGCTATCTTGAGTTATATTTTCTGTTATTGCAGTTGAATCATCCTAACTCTTGCAATGTTTAAAGTCAACTTTTTCTATCAATATCTAGATTGATAATCTAATTAGGCTCTATAGCTTCTTACTGGATTAAACACTACTAAACAAAATTTCACTTCCCATAAACCTTGCCCCCCTAATATCCCAACTTTATCTACTTATATATAAATTTAGTTCCATATTCTTTTAAATTACTATATTATTCTGCACTTTCAGTTCATAATAACTATCTTAAGCCTTCAGGCATCTTCCATTATTTATTTATACTTAGAAATACATTTTATTCATTTTTTGCTTACCTCTTTTCTTGAATTCTCCACATTTTTCTTTTGCGGTTTTATTTTTATTGATGTAAGAACATCACTGAGTAATTATTTTAGATCGCTGTTGAGTTCTATTTTGGTCAGACACAAAACTCTAGTTTTATAAAATACCTTCCTTCATAACTTTAAAAACATTCTCTACTGTCTTTTCGTATCCTATGCAAAGAAAATACGTTAATAGCTTTTCTCTTATTCTTTATGAATTGCCTTTTTTCCTCTGAAAAATTTTGTATGCTTTTCTTTTTATCCTTAAGTAAATTTGCTTAGGATATTTATTGATGTGGGTTTTTTTATTTTGTTTTGCTTTCTTTGCTTTTTAGCTCTTGTTGTCATTTTAGTTTTTATTTTAATCCTACTGTGCACTCTAAAAACAAAGATGCCTTTCTTTAAGTCAGAAAAAGTTTTCTTCTAATATTTCCTTGGTCATTCCTTTCTTTCCATTCTCTTGGGTTTTTCCTGTTAAAAAGCTCTTGGAACCACTGGCTCTAATTCTTTCTTATTTGTAATTTTGCACTTTGTCCAATCTTATTCTGTACATGTCTTACTTCAATCTTGCAGTTCTCTCAGTCTTTAGCCATGTATTATACAGTTTGATACTCAGCCCCAAAATAGGGTATTCTAGCAAAAATATTAGAAGAACTCGGTTTCCTTTTCACAGCAGTCTTCTTTTTGTAATAAATGCAACGCATGTTAAATCTCTAGCTAATATTAATACGATTATTTCAAAGTTTGATTTTATTCCCTCTATTAATGCTCATCATGGAGGGTTCAGTCTATTTGTTAAGTGTGCTTCTAATATGTTACTTTTCTTTAATTGTTTAATGTTAATTGTCGTCTGTTCATATTTGTAGAAGTGAATTCACATTAGCATCTGTAACTTTTTTATTTGGTACAAATGGGAATTCCTGTTTGCCTGAAAATAAATGCAGGATCTGGTTACTGGTGTCTGCATTGAGAAAGAGTGCAAAAGAGGGGACAGTGTGTCAATAGATAAAATTTACTTTTTGATTTTGTGGAAATATATCCTTGAAAATTTGTTTCAAGAATTTAGCTCATGGTACTTGCAAGTCAATCAGACATTGCCCCATTTCTATGGATCGACTTAAGATATGTCTTATCAGAAATCCCACTTCAGAGACATATCTTAACACACTGCAACTTTGGAACACTTGAAGATATTCAACTCACAGATCAGAAAATAGGAAATTTATAGACAATAAAAAACATATGGAAAGAATTTTATGGTTAAACTAAACAGAACTATTTTTATCTTGAGTATCTTGAGGTGACTCTTGGGTTCTTCTGAGACTAAATTACTTTTGTCAGATTTTAGGGTGATGAGTTCGACAGCTCACTGGGCACCTTCATGGCTTTCCAATGTTGCAATTTTTTTTTATATTGTTTATGGAATTTAGGGAGGAAAGAGAGGCACACCAGCATGTTCAGTCATTTATTTTGAACCAGACCAGGCTAAACCAACATTAGTATAAAAAGTGAAAGGATTCAATAAATAGTAGACAATGTTCATAACAAAACATAGTATGTATTGCTGTATTTTCAAGTAAAGTAAAAAGCATAAAGTAAAATATATTACAAACAGAATAAACAATTCACCTGTAAAGTGACAAAATTCAGAATGATCTCAGACTTCCTTACTATATATGCTTCCATGATAAAAAGAGAAAAGCTTGAAAACAACCACAACAGCATGTTGCCTACAGATCCTAGAAGTTTTGTGATGCATGCCTAATTTAACAGAGACATTACTGTAGTTTCATGGACTCAAATAAATAAACCACTCATACCATTTCTGAATTGGTTATTTGAAAAATGTAATTTTTAGAAGTGATGTATCAAAACAACTAATTCACAGATTAAGAAAATGCATTGTGAAAAGATTGTTAATGGTCATTGAAACTCGTTATATAGAGAGTTTAAGAGGAAAGTGACAAAAATTATGGCTGAGAGATGAAATCAGTAATAACAATTTGAACTAAAATTTCTATATTATCAAAATAAAACTCAGGAAGGGATTGGGTTGATAGGGTAGAAGAATAGATAAACCATTCTAATATCAAATTAGGGCAGGAAAAGTCACTGTGTAGATACTGTTAATATTTTACACTGATAATCAGAGGTTTGAATGTTTGGATATGTATGTATGTGTTTTAAAGGAAAAACTAGTAGAATTTAAAATGAATATTCCAAATGACAACAAAAATGTAAAGCAGCCAAGTTTTCCTAATAAAGAGGTTATAGGTTTGAATAAACTATCAAAGATTGTGTATTGGAATACATACCTGGATGTCCAGTAATTCTATACGTATTGGGCCTAGCTCTTTCTTCAAGCCTACTCATTTTCATGCAATCTGATACATAAAGCATAATTACTCATAATCTTTTAGTGTGACAAAAATGTGTGTCCTTCACTCTTCTTTCAAAAGTTTTATTATAATCTATTTCATGTCTAAGTGCCTAATTAGATTTGATAGGACTCAGCATTCCTATGTGGTTTTCAACTAAACTTATTTTTGTCTGATTTTCATTAACCAGAATTAGGCAATCTCTTTATGCATAAATCACATTACATACATCACTTGAGTAACAACTCCTCTAACACAAAACACATAGACAACTGTTTTCTCCAGAGCCCTGTTTCCTTTAACTGAAAAACAGCATCAGAAATCACAATATGGACACTAGATATGCATGTTAGATTCTATACATGAGATATTATGTATGAGATGTGTACATTAGATTTTATATATGAAACCTGTATGTGAAGCAGTGGATAATACGACTTCTTGAATACTTAAGTATCAGTGCTACGGATACGAACTGAAACAGTTCTGTTCTGACTACACATTAGTTTCCAATTCCAAATTTACAAGTATTTAAGACTTTGTGTTCTAATACCAAATCTGTCATTTTATTGCTTTTCAACTCCAAGTTCACCCTTCATTGTCTGTTCTTAGAAAATTGTAATGGGTCCTTTAGCTATCTTTTCCTTTGTCAATTAGCATGAAACTAAACTTTGCTAGTAGAGAGCACTAGAGAAACATTGTGGGAAGAAGGAGTTTTCTTTACTGGTTTTGCTGTTCTTATTCAGCCCAGCTTTTGCAGCTTGGGAGGCTTCTGCAGCACCCAATTCTTGTAATACATGGTGGCCAGAAAACCAGTGGCCAGCCCTTCCCCTGGTATCCTACTTGGGTGGTTTTGTATGTGCCTCGAGAGAGACACTACCCCAGGGAACAGCTTTCCCCATTACCTAAGAGGGTAGATTTCCACAAGTTCCACCAGTGTGACCCCAAAGTTATTTCTCTGTCATTCAGTGATTCATGGCCATAACCTCTCCAAGAAGGTTTGAATCTCAGCCCCCATACGGACAGGAGGAATGCGTGTATGGAACTATTGCTGAGCTAGTGACTGCTCCTTATATCTACTATTCCTATATTCTTTAGAATTCTTGTTAAATCTTACTAACCAATCTCTTGTTACTCTGATCCTCTGTAATAATTAATAATTCTTTAAATTAAACTTTCCTTTTCAATTTACTGTGTAGTTTCTGTCTTTTGATCAGACCCTGACTGATGCAAAATTTAGTCTATATACTTTCCTCTCTTTCCAGACCTATCAATTTATCTCCTCTCTATCATAAACAGCATCATTCTAATAACTAATAAATTATGCCATTATTATTCCAAACTAAACACATCTATTTAGATCTTGGTCCCCACACACTGCCTATAATTTTCCTCCCCTTTCTTTTATAATCTATGAATATGTCACATCAAATACTGTCACTTATTAACAATAAAAATTTGATAACACTATATAATCCATGAGTAAATTCTAAACCCAAATACTAGTTAAATACTAATCAGAATATTTACAATAGGGGGCTTCCCTGGTGGCACAGTGGTTAAGAATCCACCTGCCAATGCAGGGGACATGGGTTAGAGCCCTCATCCGAGAAGATCCCACATGCCACAGAGCAACTAAACCCGTGCACCACAACTACTGAGCCTGCACTCCAGAGCTCTCGAGTTACAACTACTGAGCCCACGTGCCTAGAGCCCCTGCTCCACAAGAGAAGCCATTGCAATGAGAAGCCCACACACCACAACTGAGAGTAGCCGCCACTCGCCACAACTAGAGGAAGCCTGTGCGCAGCAATGAAGAACCAACACAGCCAAATATAAAAAAATTTATTTAAAAAGAATATTTACAATAAAAATAAGATACTACCTATTAAATTTTATGAGACTGAACCTACATTTAAAATAATTATATTACATTACTTTAAATGTTTTCATTTTTAAGTTCTAAGAGTAAAAAATGAATAAACTTTTAATATACAAAATTCAACTTTTTATTTTTATTTTAATAGAGTCAGGAAGAATACCATGGTGATGATAAAAAAAAAACTTTAATAATACTGGAAACAGAAAAAGAATTGACATATCTGTAAGTTGATTCTTTGGGAAAAAGACATAAAATACATACTTCAAAGTAGGTAAATAAAGAAAAAAGAAGTAATATAAATATGTAACAAAAGATAATAGGAAAGAAGAAAGAATGGAAAGAAGGAAGGAAAGAAGAAAGGAAGGGAGGGAGGGAGGGAGGACCAAATGATATAAGTAAATGCAATGAAAAATATGGAGACAATTTTTATAAATAAAATTCAACATTTATCACTGAATAAAACTCTTAGAAAATCAGAAATAGTATATTCCCTTAGCATGATTAAGAACACAAACTTAGGCGGAGCTTCAAGATGGCGGAAGAGTAAGACGCGGACATCACCTTCCTCCCCACAAATACATCAGAAATACATCTACACGTGGAACTGCTCCTATAGAACACCTACTGAACGCTGGCAGAAGACCTCAGACCTCCCAAGAGGCAAGAAACTTCCCCATGTACCTGGGTAGGGCAAAAGAAAAAAGAAAAAACAGAGACAAAAGAATAGG
>NC_041215.1:102736262-102738527 GCF_002837175.3 Physeter macrocephalus
GAAAAAACAGAGACAAAAGAATAGGGACGGGACCTGCACCAGTGGGAGGGAGCTGTGAAGGAGGAAATGTTTCCACACACTAGGAAACCCCTTCACGGCCGGAGACTGCGGGTGGCAGAGGGGGAAGCTTCGGAGCCACAGAGGAGAGCGCAGTAACAGGGGTGCGGAGGGCAAAGCGGAGAGATTCCCGCACAGAGGATTGGTGCCAACCAGCACTCACCAGCCCAAGAGGCTTGTCTCCTCACCTGCCGGGGCGGGCGGGGGCTGGGAGCTGAGGCTCGGGTTTCAGAGGTCGGATCCCAGGGGGAGGACTGGGGTTGGCTGCGTGAACACAGCCTGAAGGGGTTAGTGCACCACGGCTAGCCGGGAGGGAGTCCGGGAAAAAGTCCGGAGCTGCTGAAGAGGTAAGAGACTTTTTCTTGCCTCTTGTTTCCTGGTGCATGAGGAGAGGGGATTAAGAGCGCCGTTTAAGGGGTTAGTGCACCACGGCTAGCCGGGAGGGAGTCCGGGAAAAAGTCTGGAGCTGCTGAAGAGGTAAGAGACTTTTTCTTGCCTCTTGTTTCCTGGTGCATGAGGAGAGGGGATTAAGAGCGCCGTTTAAAGGAGCTCCAGAGATGGGCGGGAGCCGCGGCTATCAGTGCGGACCCAAGAGATGGGCATGGGAACCAAAGGCTGCTGCTACAGCCACCAAGAAGTCTGTGTGCAAGCACAGGTCACTACCCACACCTCCCCTCCAGGGAGCCTGTGCAGCCCGCCACTGCCAGGGTCCCGTAATCCAGGGACAACTTCCCCGGGAGAACACAAGGCGCACCTCAGGCTGGTGCAACGTCATGGTAGCCTCTGCCGCCGCAGGCTCACCCTGCATACGTACCCCTGCCTCCCCCTGGCCTGAGTGAGCCAGAGTCCCCGATCAGCTGCTCCTTTAACCATGTCCTGTCTGAGCGAAGAAGAGACGCCCTCAGGCGACCTACACACAGAGGCGGGTCCAAATCCAAAGCTGAACCCGGGGAGCTGTGCAAACAAAGAAGAGAAAGGGAAATCTCTCCCAGCAGACTCAGGAGCAGCAGATTAAATCTCCACAATCAACTTGATTGTACCCTGCACCTGTGGAATATCTGAAGAGACAACGAATCATCCCAAATTGAGGAGGTAGACTTTGGGAGCAATGAAAAAATTTTCAACCACATACTAGCAAACAAAATCCAACAGCACAATAAAGGGATCAAACAACATAATATCTGAAGAGACAATGAATCATCCCAAATTGAGGAGGTAGACTTTGGGAGCAATGAAAAAATTTTCAACCACATACTAGCAAACAAAATCCAACAGCACAATAAAGGGATCAAACAACATGATCAAGTGGGGTTTATCCCAGGAATGCAAGGATTCTTCAATATATGCAAATCAATGTGATAAACCATATTAACAAACGGAAGGAGAAAAACCATATGATCATCTCATTAGATGCAGAAAAAGCTTTTGACAAAATTCAACACCCATTTATAAACCCACAGCCAACATTGTTCTCAATGGTGAAAAACTGAAAGCATTTCCACTAAGATCAGGAACAAGACAAGGTTGCCCAGTCTCACCACTATTACTCAACATAGTTTTGGAAGTTGAGCCAGAGCAATCAGAGAAGAAAAAGAAATAAAAGGAATCCAAATCGGAAAAGAAGTAAAACTGTCACTGTTTGCAGATGACATGATACTATACATAGAGAATCCTAAAGATGCTGCCGGAAAACTACTAGAGCCAATTAATGAATTTAGTAAAGTAGCAGGATACAAAATTAATGCACAGAAATCTCTTGCATTCCTATACAGCAATGATGAAAAATCTGAAAGAGAAATTAAGGAAACACTCCCATTTACCATTGCAAAAAGTAAAATACCTAGGAATAAGCCTACCTAAGTAGACAAAAGACCTGCATGCAGAAAAATATAAGACACTGATGAAAGAAATTAAAGATGATACAAACAGAGAGATATACCATGTTCTTGGATTGGAAGAATCAACATTGTGAAAATCACTCTACTACCCAAAGCAATCTACAGATTCAATGCAATCCCTATCAAACTACCACTGGCATTTTTCACAGAACTAAAACAAAAAATTTCACAATTAGTATGGAAACACAAAAGACCTCGAATAGCCAAAGCAATCTTGAGAAAGAAAAATGGAGCTGGAGGAATCAGGCTCCCTGACTTCAGACTATACTACAAAGCTACAGTAATCAAGACAGTATGGTACTGGCACAAA